>NC_051163.1:144378280-144684947 GCF_013339745.2 Dermacentor silvarum | reverse complement strand
GAGGAGAATCTGCGGTTCTTCGTCCATGGTGAAAGGGGCGCGGCCAAGACTTGGGAGCTAGGAGCCGTGAATTCGGAGAACTCTACATACCGGCAGTTTCCCTACATAGGGAACTAGGGAAAGGAAAGGCTATTTAAGCGCAGGTTTTGGGCCCTGCTGATTAGTCTAGCAATACCAGGAATCTGGGACATCGCCGAACAGCGCCTCTAGCGGCCGCCTCTGAAAACATGCGCATTTTCTATGGGAGAGCGTCGTTTTTCCCAAATAACTAATCATAGAAGCCATCTTTCAAAATATTACTGTGGAAATAGGCTCTAGGAGCTTAGCCCGACATCTCATGCAAGCGGTACCATTACTTACGACAGAAAACCCGTTCCAAATTGCGGGCGAAGTTCGAAGTATGGGAGTCTATGGAAAAGGCCAAATTTTGGAGGCTTTTTTGGCCAGTAAAAAGCAATTTGCGATGAGCCTATTGCATCGATCGACGTATTATTGGGGATTTATCAACTTCAATGACTCGGCTTTCAGCTAGTTGCAGCAGCAACTGTTGAAAGGCCAAAAAAGTTCCAAAATCGCAGTTTTCATAACGAGGTCGCCGAATTTATTGTGGTACGTATATATACCTAGTTTTTTCCTCTGGCCGCACTCAAACAGATTGCCGAGCGTTCTGCGCGACCACCGATTAGGTTCGCTGATACCACGATTGGCAGCTCGCAGGTTCGAAGCCAGCGGCGCCGCTTTTTTTTTTATCACTTTGTCGCTGCTTAGTTTGGCCGTTTCCTGCCAGATGGCATATTCCTAAACGCAGGTCATTTAGTTGCGGTTCTTGTTTCGTTTCTTTCTACTGTACCAACGTCTTCCTAAAAAAAAATAACTGGCTGGTTTCGTGAACATGCGAACGTGCTTCCAAACTTCTTTTGCACTTTAGGTGTAATGTATTTTAGACAATAAACCCAACTTTGTGTTTTCAAAGTTGATTTCTTTCTTAAGGCAAACATTTATGAAGACATTACTAAGAAATATTTTTGCCTATTCAGCTATGTCATGGAAAGGCGTGTTTGTGAGACTTTTGTTCAGCCTGAAACGTACCACAAAAATAAATAGCTTCCCGTGAGTGCAATTAAAAGACGCAGAAGTAGAAAACTTGGCTGCAGCCCCAGACGTAGTATTCTTACAAAGAAATACAGAAGCTATTTGACTGAGTATATTTGCATTATATCAAAGCAGACTTTTTGCGTACCGGATCTTCGGTGCAAATGAAGGCTGTCCGAATTATTTCACAAGCTTTTTTGCTTAGTACAAACCAATACCTCGAAACATAAACATTCTATCCTCAATATGCAGCGCACGTGTCTTATCATTTGTAACATTCCCATATACCTTCACGAAATTCCCGAAATACTAAAGGTCTTCATATCCATTTACCACGACGTACGCAGAGGAGTATTGGAAATAATGCGAAAAGACACCGGGGCGTGTTAATGTAGTTTGTCGTGTAAAAATAGAGAACTATTCCAATCACAGACCACACCCTTCTTGAGTTATGCCCACAAAGCGTTGCAACAAGACATTTTTTTCGGCTAGAATCACCAAAGTTACTATGGCATTCTGCTGTTCTGTTCTTAACTAACTCTATTGCTGAATCAGATCGCAGCCCCATGACATAATTACTGGTACAATTCTTCAGTAATTCTGTAAGAATTTTCTCCTACGCTAAATTTAACGTGTTTGGACAATTGAAGAAACATGAGAAAGGACCGTGAGGCTTGCAGAATTGTTCCCTTATTAGAATCGTTTATCACCCATATCGGTACGGTGGTATTGTCATAATCACTCCAGCGTCCACGGACACCATTTATCACTTTACTGCCTGTAAAAAAAATACAAAAGTGCCGTTCCTTGTGCGTGAGTAGCACAATCGCAGCTGATCCTTTCATATGGACCCACTAAGCTACACCTTCCCTTTTCTGCCATGGTGCCACAAGAGATGTCAATTTCACGCTTGAATTTCTCCCTTTCAGTTTGCTAGAAAGTATAGGGACGTACACAAGACGAACACGCAAAGTTTTGAAGTAGTCCTGAGATTTTAGTAAAATTTCATAGGCAATGTTATTATCCTTCATTTGTTTAGATATTTATTACACCTGATTGGTGATAATAATGACGTGCTACATAATAGTTAAGTTCTTCTACTTAATAAGTCATGTCTGAGTCTGCTGTCCTGAAAATTAACCAGGTGTAAGCACTGCATGACGTTGGCTGGAAGGCCATTCATTAAAAAAAATTGCGTGCAGAATAAAGAAAATGCAGGTGTTCAATCGCACAGTCGCCGCCAAAAGTTTACGCGGTCGAGGTGCTGCGAATAAGTTCATTTTCAACGCAGCTACCCCGCAGCCAGTAAAACTATGCAAAACTTTTGTTTTGTTTACTCTAGACCAGTATACGCTGTAAATCCGAATACTACGATGCGTGACTAAGGCGTAGAAATATAAATATTTTTTCACCTTCTGGGGTACGAAAGCCTGTGACGCTGACTATACGTTCTGAAGGCGAGGTTGCTTTTTAGCTTATTCGTGATGACAAGCGCCGAGCTCTTGGTGATGGGATATTGGAGCGTAGAATTGTAGAACTTGTGCAAGCGCAGGCGACTTCACGACGCAAACCTAGCGATAGAAGCTCAGAAGAAGGAATAAACATTTATTGTACAGCCAGCACTTTATGATGGCCGGGCCTAAGCCTCCCATGAGGGGACGTCGAGGGCTTGCCTCGCCGCCGCCTCACGGGCGTGCTGGGTCGCCCAGGTTTGGTCGTCGAGGGCGGAGCTCCGCAGAGCCTCACGCAACCTCGACGAGGGGGTCGTGGTGTTAATGTATGTGTACAGTGCTGGGAACTCCCACAGCACATGCGGAAGCGTAGCCAGGTGAGTGCCACAGCACCGGCAGTTGGGTGTACTGTAGACTTCAGGGAATATAAGGTGGAGGCGGGCGAGTGAAGGGTACGTATTTGTAGCAGACGCAGGGTGGTAGCCTGCGCCCAGCTGAATTTGGGGTGAGGTGGGGGGAAAGATCGGCACAGTATGCGTTTAGTTTATTAACACTGATGATAGATGAATAGTCAGAGTAAATGAATGTTACAGTCTAATTCTGGACAGACTCGAGTGTGATGCATACGTTCTAGATCACTGTAGGTTCCATACTAATTCCATACTACGCATTCCTATTCGAATTTCGGCCTGTCTTAAGCCTACCGAGTCTTAAGTAATCAAAATAGGTAGGAAATTGCTTCTTGGGATGTAGCCGAGGCCATGGTAGATGTGATTAGTAATGCGCTATATGTGAGTAGGCTGACTGGGATTATTGCATGAAGTGCGCCAACGTACCTACGTAAAGCCATGGTGGAAATTATGGAGCGCTTTATTGTAAATATATTGAAGTCATCTGAGAGTGTCTCTGGTAAAAAGTTTTAAGTTATTAATATGAGGACTGATTAGCCTTCTGTTAAGCTGTTAGGAAAAATGCCATGTACGAAGTGCTATTGTGGTTAAAATTACAACGTTATCAGCACTTCCAAAAGAAAGTGACTGTACAAGTCCACTTTTGTCGGGCGTTCATGTCACCTAGGTACCACCGCCTGACCCAAGACCTTTATGTTTTAAAATCTGCCCCGATGACGTAAGTTACGATGCGGAAAAAAACAAATACCCTTTCTGAAGAACGAACCATAACAGCTTCCCGACAAAGCGCAGTACGTTGCCGCAAGTCGTCATTTGTGATAACGATAAGAGCGACAGCCCGTCGTTAAAAATGACTTGTCACTCCCCGGTTTTTATTTTTTGCTCAAGGATGCAACTAACCCGTACAAGGGTAATCCCTCCCTTCGCATGATGCTTGCGACCTTTCTGGTTTTGGACAAGCGCGTTGTTTGTGTATATTTCAGGCGCTTGGCATCGAAAGGCTTAAACCTTTAAACAGCGAAAGGCTGTCACAGTCGCTTCGGTAGCTGCACGGAAAGCGCGGACAATCAGTCTACTTTCAGCACACGCGCTCTCAACCAAGACATATTTGCGAGAAAGGGGCTCCTATATTACCCATAGCGAGAAATGTATCCACAGATTACACCTCATTATCCCGATGTGTTTATGAGCCGCACTCTGGGCCTGTATTCCGTGTTATCACAAAAAATATAGTTTGTGCAGTGTCAGTAGCCTAAACATAAAACAGGAAATTGAAGTCATCACATCAACTATCATATATCATAAATTGAAAGAAATAAAACTGAAACTGTACTTCATAATACTAGAGCTGCAAACTTTTATGCATGTGATTCATTTCAATTTCCTATCTGTTCCAGGGTAGAAATATGCTGCTCAGTTGGTAAATACAGATTATTTTGCAAAATTTGCTAAGAATTTTTGCCTCCAACATATTTTCCTATTGGTCATGCACATTTCTATCTATCAAATATATGGTCGAAACATCACAAAGTCGAATTGTGAATCATTGAAAACTTAAACTGGCTTCTCCACATAGGGGAAATGCCGCAAAAATTTGAGAACGTAATAATACACAATCATTTGGTTGCATAAACTTCCTGGCTATAGGCATGTAATGAAAAGCTCAAATGTATTACACGGCTTTGTCTTTTCGCGGCAATTTCATCCACTGCATTTATAAAGCAATGTACGTTTTTTTTTATTTTAGCGCGAGTCCAAAAACAGCAACTTGTATACCAAAGCGACATGAGTTTCAAAAGCTTGTTAATTAGGTTGTCATTTGAGCAAATAAAACGAGAGACTTTCATGCACAGACTAAATAAGCGGCTAAGAGGAACAACTGACTAGTTATTTCAGAAGAATAACTGAGTTTAGCTACGTAGTGTTAAACTATGTAGCTTTAAATAATGCGCATATTTTATACATCGCCGGATAGGGGTCATTGGAGATCGCTGGGCGAGGCCTTCGTCCTGCCATGGACATAAATATAGTCTGATGATGATGATGAAACATTGCCGGAGGTGACCACCTCTCATCCAAGAAATATTTTTTACAGTTTAATAATTTATTTATTTGCGCCGTCAGCACTCGAAGGCATTACGGAACGAAGTGGGTTGAGCAGGCTAAACAAATAATGCAATGATTAAAAAGTAAGTTCCTAATCATATAATTTTAGCTGGTGGTACGAGGAAAAAAGTTCAGTGCGCACGACGAAGGCTGCTTTACAAATTAACCATACCATATTAACTGACCTTACAAAGAATTTAAAAGGAACGTAGTAAGTAATTAACAAGTTCAGATTAAACAACGTACGGTAGTTGATGTTGCATGAAACTTGCGTTTATTTGTACTCTTTATGATTTCTTTGGGGAGGCGATACCATTCAAGGGCTGTGTGAGGCCAGAAAGAGCTGAAGGAAGTTAATGTGACTAAATCTGATACGTATTTTGTACAGCTGATCAATACGATGCCATATATGGTGACGGAGATATACAGTCGTACGCGGATATATCAAGCCAACTTATAACGAATTATTCTGTATGTCGAACAGCTGTAAAATCCCCTTGAAAGTTCCATGCAAATGTATCGGGCTGGTGCACGCGTATAAAGAACGTTCGTTCACCAGCACATTCGATATATCGAACGCGGCGCCACGCAGAAGACCTCATAGTGCACTCCTTTGTACACTTTGAGGTATTCTGGCACCTGGAGGTGGAGAAGAGATAGTGCAGTCAGTTGAGCCCCGTCAGGCTGTTCCGCTAGCCCTCATGCTACCTCGGACGTCAACATTCCTTCTATCCGTTTTTGGAGGCGTCGTAGTGTGGGTTGAGTGCCTATTCACGAGTTTATTTTCCGCGAGCGATGGCCGCTACAAGTGTAAAGAAAGAATCAGCTTGGACTTTTCAGTGAAGTTGAAAGTGAACCAGCATTTTTTGTTTTTTGCGGGTAAATAAAGTGTGCTTGATTTTTTCCCCCATGTTGCGTGCAGTAAGTTAGCGGCTCTCAGATGCACTAACCGGTAAGCCACCGCTTACCTGAGGGCCTATTATTTTATATACCGAATTACCTATATAACGAACTTCTTGTGATCCCCTTCCGATTCGATATATCCGGGTTCGACTGTATCAGTTTACGGGTTACAAATTCAACTTTAGCTTTATTTGGGGTTAGAGTAGCTATTCGATCATAAGTAGAACATATAAAACGAGTGGAGTAAATCTGAGTTCTAATTAGGTAATAAATACAATGGAATTTCACACATTGGATGTATACTCAAATTTTGTTCCTATTAGTGTTTTCTATAGTAACATGAGAGAGGATGGTGGCATTATAAGTGTACAGGAGCCAATAACCCAACGTTCGATCCGCAGTGTTACTAATGTCGATATGCCAGGTAAGATTAGCGGTAATAAGTTGACCAGGTAAGATTAGCGGTACTATGAACACGTGAATACTTTTATGAATATACAGGCTGTAACTCGGTGTTGTTAAGTAAGTAATACCCGTGTCACACGGGCGTTTGGAAGGCCTTCCAACAGTCAGTTGACTCAAAGGTCAAGTTCGAGCTGCTACACATGCGGTTTCGAAGGCCGCCGAGTCAATAGTCTATCGAGTCAACGGAGCACCCTACAACTCTATTGAAATCTGGATGGCCTTTGAGCAACGGAAGCGGAAACAGCGCGAACATGCCGTCTCGTTCACAGTGTGCTCGTACTCACGGTTAGAAAGAGCAAATCCAACCAGAATGCTCTAAAAATACCATACTTGAGTGTTATTAATTATTCAATAAACTATTTTCGCCACTTCATATGTGCGAACTGCACATACTCTCGACAACAGCGACGTGCTTGTGTTCATTCCTTCCTCCATGTTGTCTAGTACACTCTCCCTCTACTCCATGTGTTGCCGGATTCCGTCATATCGCCGCCATTTCGCAACATAAAATAAATTATAGCGTTTTTAAGTGGTTTTAATGTTCTTTAACTTTTGGTTACATGAAAACGAAAATAAAGATCCGCAGCGCCACACAATTTTGCCAGAAACGCCTGAACCACTCAACGGCCTTTCAAAAGTGCCGTGTAGCAGCTCGACAACTCCTTCGAGTCGATAGAATTGTGGCGTTTCGAAGGCCGTCGACTGGAAGGCCTTCCAAATGTACCCATGTGACACAGGTATAACTCGAAGAGTTGTTTTGAATGTGAGTTGCTCAGATGATGTTGCTGCTACGTCTGGTGTGCCGCAAGGCTCCGTGTTGGGGCCGATTCCTTTCCACTTTTTTAATGCGAAAGCATTATATGCCCCATTACGCGAAAACCCGTAGTTGTAGACGGCGGCGTGACCGAATGACGCTACCAAAAATGGCCGACGGCAAAGAGTAAAAACGCGTAAAAAATGCTCGAATTGATGACAAATTTAGTAGGCAGGTTCATGTAAACAAAGTAAACTAATCCCTTTGAAAAGAAAAATACGTAAATTTTGATCTGGGCGGGAATCGAAACCAGGCCTGCGGGGCGCGGAGGAGACCCGACTTTGTCCCCTACGACCGGATAAACTCATCCTAGCCAACTCATCCTAGCTCGACTCGCAACTCCCGCTCCACCGCTACTCCGAATTCCGTCGCTGCCGAAAATGTATGCAGCCTGTGCTGCCGCGGGGCATAAAAATAAGGCCAAGCTCCACACCCTCTCCACTCCTCCGCTGCAAACTAGACCCTTTAGCTGTGGCACCAAATGTGTATTTATATAAAAAAATCACACCATATTCACGGGGTGAATGATGATGAGTGGGCGAAGCTCCGGAGGGAATCATCGGATCTCCCGCTTAAGGGGACGCTAGCAGAAACGCGTTAGAAACGTGCAGTACTCTCTAGTAAGGGGGAGCGGCCACAGCGTCTTACGCAGCCATTTACACATGCCGGAACGTGCACCGCGTTTGCCGACGCCATCACATGACTGCTGAGAGAGTATACCCCCCGTATTCATAAACGCTCCTCGACTTGAACTTGATTTGCCACCGCCTTGGGCAGCGCGTTCGAAACGCGTTGAAGGTAAGGCGGAGAGGCCACAGCGTCTTACACCAGCTTCTTACACGGGCCGTAACGCGCTAGCACAAACGCGTTAGAAACGCGCTAGAAACGCGGCCTTTCGTTAATGTTGGGTATTTATTGCCATCGTGGTGCGTGTGTCTATGTGCGCTTCGTGGCGTAGTGGGTTAACGCCGCGCGCTCGGAAGCGAGGGGTCCGTGGTTCGATTTCGCGCTACGGACACAACTTCGGAATTTTTTGTCTCATTTTTCTCAGACTGGTTACACACTACTACTACGACGACGGGGACGGAACGGGTGCCGCTATAAGGAGCTTCGCTCCTAAAACGTTGCGAGGCGAGAAGGTGGTAAAGACTTCCGACGCTGCTCGACGAGTTTCCCGTTCTGATCTCGTCGAAAACCTCCGAGCCGCCCCCAGAGGCCCTGGCAACAGTCACCAACGCCGCGCGCGTTCGGTGCGAACGCGGGCAAAACGGCGACGGCGTCGACAACAGTTCTGCGCGTTGTGGGTGCTGCTGCATCTCCAAGTTTATACAGCTGATAAAACTACTATCCTTACTCCGTATAGCTCTCTACTAAGTTGCTATCGCCATTGGTGCTTCGCCTTTCGGGTGTCTCCTTGCCTGACCCCTTGTATTTATGTCCAATTGAACGCCGCGGAGCGCTCCTTCGAGTTACGAACTCGCGCCGTTAGAACGCAGGGGTGAACTTGCATGGAGGCGGAACGTGCGGAAAAAACATTTCACCAAAGCAGCGTTGTACACGTTCCTCTAAAACAGGAACGAAAGCTCGTTCCTCGTTCCTTCCCAATATTGAAACGAGTTCCCGTTACAAGATACTTTAAGGCGAATGGAACGCGTTCCAGTTAAATTTCTAACATTGTAACGTGTCGTTACATTAACGTTACCTTTGATTTTTTGAAATTAAAATGGGGTGTCGGATAATCTTGCTACGAAATAAAGTGTGCAATTTAAATCTCACATCAAACTAAGTATATTATAAGAATTTGAACATTGCCGGCGGCACATTATCTGGAGATAAAAAGAATCCAAAGCAACGCTCCTAGACGAATTTTTTTCAAGCAGCACCCGACATACTACAGACATGTTTAACTGCCACGTTGGTGCTCGTCTATTACAAGTGCAACACATATGGCGCTTTCCACTTCGGTCTTCAAATGCGCAGTCAGGATACTGCGCTTCAGATCTGCAAATAGAAAGTTACTCGCATGCACCAATAGCCTCCTGAGACCCGGACACAACAACGGGACATAATCGCTCTTCACGGTAGTTTTTATTGCCTACTGTTATGTCATGAACTTGATAAACAATTTTTAAAATTTCAATAGTGTAGCACCACTCTGGGATGACGTGACAGGGGCCGTACGAGCCGTGCCGTCGTCCCTACTCAAAATGCCGAAGGTGGTGAGCCGAGCGGCGGCTGCGATGACCAGCGTGGCTAGCTTCTAGAACGGCACTGGGCGTGCCGAGCTTGCGCCTCGAGCACGCGCTGTGCTTCTTAATTTTTTCACTTCTTTGACAGCCGGCGCTAAGGCACCGGCTGAGAGCGCCGACCAAAGGGCCCCGCGTTGCGGCGTCGGTGGGCGCTATAATACCACGGAAAGATGCCAAAAGCTCCGCCTCCATGTACGTGAAAAAAATGACTATCTCCATCATCTCCTCATGTAAGCTGTGGTAAAAACTGCATTTCATTGTTTGAACGCTGAGATGAAGATGGAACTACGTATAGTACATTGCCATATTGCTGCCGCGTCCGGTATTTTCACGAAATCTCGGTGACTTCGACATACGCCTCGAAGTCTTTCGGCCGTGTGGGACGATACAGAGGTCTAGACCAATTTATTGTCAAATTTCTCGAAAGCGGATGACAAGAATATGAGTAAACCACTTCTTTACAGTAGTTACACATGCACCGTTCTTCACACCCAGAGTGAATATTTTGCGTAATCACTTCCGAGTGAATTTCGAAAAAAAAAGTGGAAGGCAATGTGCAATGTATTGTACAAGGTGTCTCAGCAGTATATCATTAAATGTTTGCACAAGAAACCGCATAGAAAGAAACAATACTTAGGCTTTTAATGAATGCTGATCCAATATTGCAGTATGAGCGGAAAAAGAAATGTCCAGAATAGATGTTCTTAATTTAGTAAAGACCCTTGTTTGAACTCGGCAAGAGTTACATCTCGATGTTAGTGTCCGACAGGCCGCCATGGCGGAAAGAAACTACAGAAGGGAGCGTCACGTGGCAATCTTGAAGCCTAGTCATTAAAAAATATAATGCAGAACTCACGAAAAAAATATGCACCATAGTCACGCGACAGACAAGCGGTAGTTCTTTGTGCCTTGCATGATGTGCTGCATACGTGCGTGTGTCGGTGCGCCTGTTTAGTGCCGTGGAACGTTTACAGAAGGAATGCCGTTCCCTCTGCCGTCCCTTTGTAAAAATAAGGAGTTACCGTTACAGTTCCACCGAACCTTAAAGGAATGGTGGCATTCCTCCGTTCCTCCCAAAAGGAACTAGTTCCTGCAACGCCGTTATATACGTACAAAACTGCACCAAAGGGAATATATCGCTTTCGCATAGCCACACGTAAGCAGTTTGAAATGTCTCTGCCGAATTTCTCTTTTTAACAGCGAAGCTGTTTAAGCCAGCCGTAATTTGTGGTGCGTATCAAGAAACTACCAAAAAGAGAAATTAATAAACTTTCTTGAAGAGGTGGGTTTCGAGGCCGCGTACCTCCGGTCCCAAAGCGAGCGTCGGAACCACTAGGCTATACAGCCACGCTGCCAGAACGTGCATTTATGCGAATCATATTGTTACGGAAGGATAGGAGGAATAAAAAGAAGAAGATCGACAGACACTGGCTGCTGCGTGTTGTTGCTGGTCAGCTATCTTGACCACACTAACCCTACTTGTGCATATATTGTAAATACATCCAGTCTATACTCCCAACATCCCCGTAATACATTGGTGAGAGGTGCGGGGTACCAAGGCTGGAAACGGAGCTCCACAGTGGGCGTCGCCTCCCCATCCCCACCATGACTGACGGTGAGCACGCGGGATCAACGTCCTTGTCACCTCCAACGTCAACGGCACCATCGCCAGCTACGTCGTCGTCCCCATCGGCTGTGGTTGTACAAGCCAAAGATCCCGGAACTTTCTGTTGGACCGATGACGCCGACGTTGAAGAGTGCCTGGCCATGTACTAACGCGTGAGTGGAGTCAACAGATGGGACCCTACGCTTATGCTAGCTAACGTGTTGTTGTACCTAAGAGGCACGGCAAAGGTCTGGTGCGAAAACCACGAAGAGGAGCTGACCAGCTGGCACCAATGCAAAGAGAAGTTAAAAGAGTTGTTTGGCCAACCAGCCGGCCGTAAGATTGCCGCAAAGCAGGAACTCGCCTCCCGTGCCCAATCCCCCACAGAATCCTATGTTTCGTATATCCAGGACGTGCTGGCGCTTTGTCGTAAAGCCGATCACGACATGACTGAAGCTGAGAAGGTGGGGCACGTGCTGAAGGGAATCGCTGACGACGCCTTTAATCTGCTCATGTGCAAAGGCTGTTCTTCAGTTGATGCTATAATTAAATAGTGCCGACAATTCGAGCAGGCCAAAAGCCGCCGCGTCCTACAACCATTCGCCAGACTCGCCAATACTGCCGCAACGTCGACATGTGAAGATCAGCCCGCACAGCAGCATGCGTCGCCATCAGAGGACGTGGTGCGAATCGTTCGACGTGAACTGGAAGCGATGGCGCCCACAGCTTTCTGTTCGCGTCGCCCTGACGCTACCCCTCTTTCAGTTCCTCTCGTTCAAGCCATCGTTCGCCAGGAACTTGAAAGCATTGGTTTACATTCTTTCTGTGCTGTCGCCAAACCCAGAGCCAACGAACGCCCTTCTACTCTGTTTGATCCACCGCGACGCTTCTCTCCGCGATATCGCAACCCGATTGAGTGGAGAACTGCGGACGACCAGCGGATATGTTTCACCTGTCGCCGTATTGGTCATGTCGCCCGATACTGTCGCAACTCGTGGCCCTCAACACCTCGCACGCCGACCAACCTGAACCGTGTTGATGGAAATTCCCGCCATGTTTCGCCCTCCGCCGAGTCTAACAGTGCCGACAACTCTGCCATGAACATGTGGTACAGTCGTTCACCATCGCATCACGGACACCAGTCTCGTTCAC
Organism: Dermacentor silvarum; assembly: GCF_013339745.2. NCBI lineage: Eukaryota > Metazoa > Arthropoda > Arachnida > Ixodida > Ixodidae > Dermacentor > Dermacentor silvarum. Next base: position 144,672,699 of record NC_051163.1, on the reverse strand, counting down.
CACACACACGTCGCCCATCTTCCCGTTCACCGCAGCCACGTCGCCTTTCTACACCTGTGGCGTTCGACCGCGTTCCTTCGGAAAACTAAGAACTGCAGCCCTCGGAGGTGGTGCTGCATTGATAACTACTGCAGCAAATCCTCTGTCTGTGCCCACAAAGAGAAGTATAATTGACGTCAAAGTAGACGGCGTACCTGTCCAAGCACTCGTCGACACTGGAGCCCACATATCTGTGATGAGTGCTTGCCTACGTAGTCGTTTAAAGAAGGTCCTCACCCCAGCAGCTGCACAAGTGCTTCGTGTGGCCGACGGTGGCGTGCTGGTTGTTCTCGGAATGTATACTGTACGTTTAAGTATAGCCGGCCGCCCTACTTCTGTTCTCTTAGCTGTGATCGACAACTGCCCTCACGACCTTATCCTTGGGTTGGACTTTTTATCCAACCATATTATACTCTCATCGACTGCGCAACCGGCGTCCTTCCGTTGGAACTGCCTCAACTCGCCGATGCTCCGAGCACCGCGCCGCCACCGCGCCTGTGCTCGCTTCAAGATGTGCGTCTGTCACCCGAGGCAGTCACTTACGTCGCTTTGACCGCACAGCCACAGGTTCCTGACGTTGAATATGCGTTTCGCCCCATCGTCGATGTGTTTTTGAACCGAAACGTTGCTGTTCCGCATACGCTGATCACGGTTACGAATAATGACGTCGTTCTACCGCTTCTGAACTTCAGCATGTGCCCTCAAGTGCTTCCGGCCGGCATGTTCTTGGCCAGCGTTTCTAGTACGTCCGAATTTGACATTGAGAGTATGGATGCCGAGTGGTGGATTATTAGCACCAATTGCAGCTCACAGATCTGGTTCTTTCATGGATGACTTCGCCAAAATGATTGCACCTGACCTCACCTCTGCTCAGGCCAAGGACCTCCGTCTCCTGCTCGAATCGTACAGCGACATCGTTGATTTCGGCGACCAACCTTACGGCCAAACATCTGTTGTTCACCACCGTATCAACACTGGAGACATGAATCCTATTTGTCGGCGTCCCTATCGTGTATCACATGCTGAACGTAGAATAATCCAATCAGAAGTGGACAAAATGCTCCGCAAAGGGGTCATCGAACCATCAGCTAGTCCTAGGGCTTTGCCAGTCGTCCTCGTGAAGAAAAAGGATGGTACCTGGCGTTTTTGCGTCGACTATCGCCATTTAAACAAGATCCCGCGAAAGGACGTCTACCCTTTACCACGCATCGATGACGCCTTGGACTGCTTGCACGGAGCTACATACTTCTCGTCCATTGATCTTCGATCCGGCTACTGGCAGATTTCTGTTGATGAAATGGACCGCGAGAAGACTGCCTTCATAACACCTGATTGTTTATATCAGTTCAAAGTAATGCCCTTTGGCTTATGCGACATTTGAACGAATGATGGACTCTCTTCTGAGAGGCTACAAATGGACCACCTGTCTTTGTTATTTTGACGACGTTATTGTTTTTTCTCCCACGTTCAGCAGCCACCTTACGTGACTGGCTGCAATTCTTGCGGTCTTCCGAAAAGCCGACCTTCAGCTGAACTCTACGAAATGTCAATTGGGGCGCCGTCAGATTACCGTGTTGGGACATCTCGTTACGCAACCGGTGTACAGCCAGATCCGGATAAAGTTCGCGCCGTTCGCAGTTTCCCTGTGCCTCGTTCTGCTTCTGACGTGCGCTGTTTCCTCGGCCTGTGTTCTTACTTTCGCCGTTTCGTCAAAAACTTTGCCGACGTTGCTCGCCCTTTGACAGATCTTCTAAAGAAGAACACGCCTTTCTCATGGGGCCTGGAGCAGGCTCACGCGTTCGCCGCTTTCATCGGCTTTCTGACCACCCCTCCCATACTTGCCCACATTGATCCATCTGCACCGACCGAAGTCCACACTGACGCCAGTGGCCACGGCATCGGTGCTGTTCTCGCCCAGCAGCAGAATGGTACCGAGTGCGTAATAGCTTACGCCAGCCGCCTGCTCTCACCTTCTGAGAGGAATTACTCCATCACCGAGCGTGAGTGCTTGGCTTTAGTGTGGGCTGCCGCCAAGTTCCGGCCATATTTGTACGGCCGCACGTTTTCGGTCATTACAGAACACCATGCCCTCTGCTGGCTGTCTTCCCTCCTGGACCCGACAGGACGGCTGGGTCGCTGGGCTTTGCGGCTGCAGGAATTTTCTTTTATTGTCATGTACAAGTCTGGACGTCTGCACAAGGACGCTGACTGCCTCTCTCGTCATCCCGTGGATCCTCCTGATCCTGTTGCACATAATCCGGAGACGTGCGTGTTGGCTTTCACTGACCTGTGCGACATGCGCGCTGAACAACATCGCGACGAGTCCTTGCAGGCCATCATCGCCGCGGAGTGCAATCTGGCAGCACCGACGGCCCGTGCCGCGTGTTCGTGCTGCACGACGGCTGCATTGCGTTCGAGCGTCGTCGTATTCGTCCACAGCTGACGCGTTTGTACGCTCGTGCTCTGCGATGTGAAGAGGTTTTGCGTGCTATGAGAGCGAGAGAGAGAGAGAGAGCGACGCATTCACGGAGCGGGTCTCCTGGAACGCGATGTCGGCATTGGAACGCGGTGTCGGTGTTGCAAGCTGCGCTGTGCAACGCGCAGTGTCGGCCATAAATCCGAGACGCACGAAAAGAAATTATCATCTACATGAGTGATAAGATGAAAAGTTCGCGTGCACTTCCGGGAAAAGCTGGGCTACGATCACACAGCTTCGCTGTTTCAAGCGTTGCGCGGCTGAGTGCAAGGATTTTATTAGCAATATGTGTGATATTATCGAACCGGGATACAATTTTTGTGGATGATTGTGTACTGTGTGCAAGGGCATCTAATGAGTCATTGTTTTTATTGGCGGCCGACTTGAAGCGAGTATAAAAATGGTGTGTCACTAATAGCATGTTCCTAAACAAATAATTTTGTAGACATTAGCTTCACTACAAAAATGTAACAAAATCAGATATAAGTACTTGTTAAGTGGCCAGTTGAAATAAAAAAAAATAATTCACCAGTGAAATATTTAGGTCTTATGCTGTCAGATCGAGGATGGCTCTTGGTCATAACATGTTAATACCGTAGTTGGAAATGCAGGGAATGCCCTTCACTTCTGGCAACAAAGCTGGCAACAGAAGTATTAACGTAAAAAAGCAGCGTAAAAAACAAGTTTTACCAATGTTGGTGTAGGCATGCCCTGTGTTGAATGCGGTTTCTGATGTGCATATCAATGCTCCACTAGGTGAATTTTAAAGAACCCTAGATAGACTAAATTAAACCGGAGTTCCCCACCCCGGCATGCCTCATAATCGGATCGTGGTTTTGGCACGTAACGCCCAAAAATTAATTTTTTCGCATAATAATGCCGTAGAAAAAGTCCAATCCGTCGCGACACTGTTCGACCTGGGGATATACTACAACCGCTAAGTGCAAGAGGAAAAAATAACTTGAATGGATGCTTTTGCTTGAACATGGAAGCAGGTTACGTCTTAAGCTGCTTTACTCAATCTTTCATTATCATATTGACACGTATACACGTTTATCTTTCACCGGTGACCGCTTTTCACCGGCTAACAAACGTTAAACGTAATCGCTAGGCACAGGACGCGTCTGCATGTATCGGAAGTCTCTCGAACGTTATCGATGCTTCTATCCGTTGTCCCTTGTCACTGACGCTCATGTAATCTGATTGTATGAGCGATGCGAATTATCTAGAAATTTTTGGAAGACACGCGGGTACCAAGGATTATTCTGGGACCTTCGATGACTCATGTATCAAACCGGACGCGTTTCGCCGCTGGTCAGATTTCGACGTTCGGCGTCTGTGTTTGCCGCTTTCGTTGTGCTTCGAGTGTAGCTTGCTTTTGTGGGCCTGCAAGTTTCGCCATCAACGCGCCACGTCCACAGCTTGGCGAGCAGCCACGTGACATCGTCGACTACCTCGCCAGAGCCCAGTGGCAACCACGACGACCCTAACGCTCACCGTCACCAGGCCGCTACATCTCGCCGCATCGCCGGCTGTATGCCGGCCCAACTCGGGGCCGATCTCCCAGCCCTTACCCGGGAAACTAAAGGCAGCAACCGATGGAGGTGCGGTTGCTGTACGACGCAATGCTGAAGATACTCCGCCGCCGACGAACTAGATTCGCGAATAATCATGACGAGGTATCATCATAGCGCGTGGCAAGAGCCTTGACGACAACACTTCGCCGCCGAAAGTAGACCTACCAACGTGACGTAGCAGCAGCGGAGCAAGCCGACGCAGCGGTGATCCGACGCCAGGACTTAACCGTAACGCCAGACGATGGTCTACTCATCTAGACGTGCGATTCGATGGTCATAATGTCACCGCTCTCGTCGACAGTGGAGCCGACTATTCCGTCTGCAGTGGCGAGTTCACCGCCAAGTTGAAGAAGGTGAAAACGGCCTAGCAAGGACCCGATATCCGGATAGCGGGAGGACACCTAATAACGCCGGCTGGAATCTGCACAGCGCGAGTCACGGTAAACAATCGCACTTACCCAGCGAGCTCCGTAATCCTGCAGCAATGCTCCAGGGATGTCATCCTAGGCATGGACTTTCTAAACCAACACGGTGCAGTCATCGACTTAAGGTCCAAGTCGATAACGCTTTCAACGCACAACGCGATACCACCGGATACAAACATCAGTTACCATGCCTTGAATGTGCTAGAAGACTAAGTCACCATTCCGCCTCGCTCCAGCGTAATGATTTCCGTCGGTACCGAAGTGCCTGCAGACATGGAGGGCGTCATCGAGGGCGATCATCACTTACTGCACGACTGTGAAATTTGCGACGCTAGAGGCATAGCTGAGCTACGTGAAGGGAAAGTAAGAGTTATGCTCACGAACTTCCGCCATGAATACAAGCACATTAACAAAGGCACATTAACATTCGCCTACATCGAAGAAATAGTACAAGCCAGCAGTGCTTTCGCCTTCACGGACTCTAGTGCACCTGAAACGACGACTGTAGTACCTGAACCAACTTTCGACGTCAATCAGAACCTTCCCAATTATAAGAAAGAACAGCTAAAAGCTCTGCTCCTGCAATACAAGGACTGCTTCTCGTCGTCGTCAAAAGTTCGACAAACCCTTGTCGCCAAGCATCGCATCATAACCGACGAATATGTCCGCCCACTCCCTCATAGCCCGTATCGAGTTTCGGTGCGCGAACGCGAGGCCATAAGGCAACAAGTTGACGAAATGCTACGCGACTACATCATCCAACCGTCCAAGAGTCCGTGGGCGGCCCTCTTGGTGTTAGTAAAGAAGGATGTAACGCTACGTTTCTGCGTCGATTATCGTCGCCTAAATAAAATCACGAAGAAGGACGTATACCCTCTCCCACGTATTGACGACGCCTTGGATCGACTCTACAACGCGAAGTATTTTTCGTCAATGGACCTCAAAACTGGCTACTGGAAAGTCGAAGTCGACGAGAGGGACCGGGAGAAGACGGCCTTTATAACACAAGACGGACTGTTCGAGTTTAAGGTCATGCCGTTTGGTCTTTGCTCGGCACCTGCGACTTTCCAACGCGTAATGGATAATGTACTGGCAGGCTTGAAGTGGCACACTGCCTCGACGACGTCGTTGTGTTTGCCTCAAGCTTTGAGGAACACCTCCGGCGCCTTCAAACAGTTCAAGTAATCAAGACCTCCGGACTGATGTTAAAGCCAGAAAAGTGCCGCTTCGCATACGAGGAGCTCTTGTTTTTGGGCCACGTCATCAAAAAGTCTGGAGTGTGCCCTGACCCACAGAAAACTGCGGCCATCGCTGACTTTCCTCCGCTCGCCGACAAGAAGGCAGTCCGTAGATTTCTTGGACTGCGCACCTATTACAGGCGCTTCGTCAAGGACCTTTCACGGATCGCTGAGCCACTGACGTACCTCACGAAGGCCGACGTCGAGTTCAAGTGGGAGACCCCGCAAGTCGAAGCATTTGAAGAACTGAAGCGACGCCTGCAATCGCCGCCAATACTTCTACATTTCGACGAAAACGCCGATACCGAAGTGCACACCGACGCAACCAGTGTAGGAGTCAGCGCCGTGCTTGTGCAGAGGACTGACGGACTAGAAAGGGTTGTAAGTTACGCTAGCCGGTCGCTGTCGAAGGCGGAAACAAACTATTCCATAACATAAAAGGAGTGCCTCGCCATCATCTGGGCTACATAAAAGTTTCACCCCTACCTCTATGGCAGGCCCTTCAAAGTTGTGACCGACCACCACGCCTTGTGTTTGCTAGCTAACTAGAAGGATCCTTCAGGTCGTCTCGCACGATGGAGTCTGAGACTTCAAGCATTCGACATCACCGTCGTTTACAAGTCCGGGCGAAATCACTCTGACGCCGACTGCTTGTCTCGCGCCCCCGTCGAGCCGCCGCCGCAGGACGACCAGGATGACGACACTTTCTTGGGACCCATTAGTGCCGACGAATTTGCCGAACAGCGAGCCGACCCGGAACTAAGGAGCCTTGCAGACTACCTGGAAGGCAAGACCGTCATTGTGCACAAGATGTTCAGGCGAGGATTGGCGTCGTTTTTCTTGCGAAACGACATTACCTTAAATACGAACTTCTCACCTCTTCGAGCCAACTACCTCCTCCTGGTACCGTCAGCATTGCGTCCAGAGGTTCTGCAAGCTCTCCATGACGACCCAATGGCTGGACACCTTTGTTTTCCCGCACGCTCGCAAGGATACAAAAAAATATACTACTGGCCTCGCCTCCCTGCCGACGTTGCTCATTACGTAAGGACATGCCGAGACTGTCAGTGACGCAGAACACCGCCGACAAGGCCAGCCGGACTTCTACAGCCAATCGAGCCATCTCGCCGACCGTTCCAGCTGATCGGGATGGACTTACTGGGGCCTTTTCCGACGCCCTAGTCCGAGAATAAATGGATCGTCGTAGCTACGGACTACCTCACCCGCTACGCCGAAACAAAAGCCTTGCCCAAAGGCAGTGCCGCCGAGGTAGCCCGATTCTTCGTTGAGAACATCATCCTGCGTCGTGGTGCCCCAGAAGTCCTGATCAACGACAGAGGTACGGCCTTTACGGCAGATCGAACTCAAGCCATCCTGCGATACAGCCAGACAAGCCATCGTCGGACCACCGCCTACCACCCACAGGCGAATGGCTTCACCGAGTGCCTAAATAAGACCATCGCCGATATGCTGGCAGTAGACGTCGACGTCGAACACAAGACGTGCGATGCCATCCTTCCGTACCTGACCTTCGCATACAACACGGCCGTACAAGAAACAACGCAAGTGGCGCCGTTCAACCTGGTCTACGGAAGGAACCCGGCAACGACACTTGATGCCATGCTACCGGATGTCTCCGACGGTGAAAATCTCGACGTTGCCACCTATTTGCAGCGTGCCGAAGAAAGTCGACAGCTCGCCCGCCTGCGCATCAAGAACCAGCAGAGGACCGACAGCCGACACTACAATCTTCGACGATGCTACGTCGAGTACCAGCCCGGCGACCGTGTTTGGGTCTGGACTCCGATGCGGCGACGAAGACTTAGCGAGAAACTGTTACGTCGCTATTTCGGACCATATAAGACCATCCGATGTATTGGCGCACTGGACTATGAGGTCGTTTCAGACGGGATTTCGCAATCACAGCGACAACTTGCACGACCTGAAGTCCGCCACGTGGTGCGTCTTAAGCCTTTCTACGCCCGCTGACGAACTTCGGTACTTTGTTACTTTGTTATTGTTTTTTTTTCTCTCTCTCTGTACGCGTGGTTTTGTTTCCGCTTTTTTGTTTGTAGCATCGGGACAATGCTTTTTAAGGGGAGGGTATTGCCACGTATACATGTTTAGCTTTCACCAGTGACCGCTTTTCACCGGCTAACAAATTTTGAACGTTATCGCTAGGCACAGAACGCGCCTGCATGTATCGGAAGTTTCTCGAACGTTATCGATGCATCTATCCGTTGTCTCTTGTCACCGACGCTCATGTAATCTGATTGTATGAGCGACGCGAATTATCTAGGACTTTCCGGAAGACATGCGGGTACCAGGGATTATTCTGGGGCCTTCGATGACTCATGTAAAAAAGCCGACGCGCTTCGCCGTTGATCAGATTTCGACGATCGCCGACTGTGTTCGCCGCTTTCGTTATGCTTCGAGTGTAGCTTGCTTTTATGGGCACATGTTCGCCCAATAAAGAATCAGTTTTGTCATACACGACTGTTTTACGACTGTTTACTTCAGCGTGACTACTACGGGACATAATGGGAATATGCTGATCAGACTATCTGAAGTAGAGCACTGCATGGGCCAGTTTTTCAGGTCCGGGCCTGGCTCGAGCGCGAAGGTACCATACTCTTGCCGGCCCGGTTCTGTTCGACCCATTATTCCTTTTGCCTATACCAAGCTAGCTCGAGTTCTCGATTATCGGGAAAATACTGTCATGTGATCAACGGCAGCCGGGCAGTCTTGAAGCTGCATCAAAGCAGGTTTTTGCCCTGCATCCCTTCTTGCTGGTTACTTGATAATTTAATTGTGAAAGAAGTAAACATTTCATTACTAGCCGAACACCCACAGATTATTATGTGAATATTTGGTATGAAACCAAACCATACAATCGACAGTTAGGAAAACAGAGAGGGATCAGGCTGGACACAACCGCCGGGAGTGGCAGAACCCCGGCTTACATTTAGAGATGAAGTTGTAGAAAAGCTCATCGGTTGATTACCATGCTCGTGCTTTAAAGTGTGTGGCAACATACTATAGCGAAGGCATAGGTGGACACTACCGTACACGCCGCGGCCCGCCATTTAGTCTCTTTTGAATCTCATATAGTCATTCGGATGTGCCTACAATGATGGAACTCGAGCTAATAATTTTCGAAGATGGAACTCGAGTTAATAATAATCGAAGTTAATGCGATTAGCATTCACACAATCTAGCGAACAAGAAGCGACACACCGTGTTAGCTAAGACATCATTGTTTAGAATCCGTAGTGTTTCTCCTCATTTTCAAGTGATTCGGCTATATGCGGCCATACACTGTGTCCCTGATTGACCCGCTTTGTTATAACCATAGCTCGCCAATGTTACCTCACGATGGTAGAACAAAGACCGCAGGCCGACGGTGCATGCAGTGACGACAATGGATTTAGAGGTAGGAATGATGTCGATAGAACGACGAAGGCATGTGAGGACGACGGCATCACGACGATGAGATGATTCTGAAGTGATGCGATAAATAATTGCGACGGAATACAATTCCCTGACGCCGGTGATCTAATCTCGATTGATTGACAATAATAGCACAATACTAGCGGAATGAAATATAAATTATGCTGATGGAACGTAAGGTGGCATGACGACCAAAGCATTTAATAACAATGGGGCTGAGTACCTAACGGAACATGAAAAATATGTGACGGCTAAAGGTAGCAGAAATGCATCTGTGATGAAAAATAGGGCACTGTGGAATTACAATAGGTACGAAGTGGTGAGAGGGATTTGGAAAGGCGTGATGGTCCCTAGTTTGACTTTCGGCAATGCGGTCCTGTGCATGAGATCAGAGGTTCGAGCAAGGTGGGAAGTTAAGCAGCGAGGGGTAGGTAGGCTGGCTCTGGGAGCACACGGAAATACACCAAATCAGGGGGTACAGGGTGACATGGGATGGACGTCATTCGAGGGCAGGGAAGCCAGCAGCAAGATAGAATTTGAGGAGCGATTGAGAGAAATGGCAGAAAAGCGGTGGGCAAGGAGAGTTTTCAGTTATTTGTACATGAGGAATATTGATACAAAATGGAGGAAGCTGACCAGAAAACTGTCAATCAAATATTTGGACTGCAGGAGGGGTGCAAACCAGGAAACAGCGGTTAAGAAAAAGGTTAAGGAAACAGAGAGGGGTCTGTGGAAAACAGGGATGCAGACGAAATCAGCACTGGGAACATACCGAACTTTCAAGCAAGAAATTGCCAAAGAAAGTATCTACGATAATTCTAGGGGAAGCTCTTTGTTGTTTGAAGCCAGGACGGGAGTATTGCGGACTAAGATGTACCGAGTCAAGTACCAAGGTATAGACACGTTGTGCTGTGCGTGTGGAGAAGAAGAGAAAACGGCTGAACACCTCATACTTTTCTGTAAAGGGCTTAACCCTACAGTGCAAAGCAACGGGGCTGATTTTTTCAAAGCATTGTGGTTTAAGGACAGTGAAGGCAAAATAGACTTTAAGCGGGTTGAAATACCCAAACAGAGGTTATCTGATTGGTGGATAAAATCAAAGCAGGGGTGAAATTTCACCCACCACAAAGTACAAAATATGTTAATAGTCATGGCTAGGTGGCGTATGCCACCACCCGGTTTAAAGGGTTCAGCCTCATCCATCCATCCATCCATCCATCCTGGCGGCATGGGACGGAGTTCCACCGGGGATGCATGGGACGGATTTTCGCTGGGGATGATAGCATATTTTAGCTAGGTCTAGATAAAACATTGACCTTTTGATAAATTGAGATTTCTTTACGCGCGCACGATAACATTTATTCGCACAACAATGTAAATTCGGCGCTACTCTTTTTTGCGGTGTCGCGTTCATGTGGTTGCTCCACGCCGCGACACGACAGCGCGACAGGGTGTGCCTGTCGCGTCGCTTGTCGCTTGAATATCGCGTGCATGCGGTTGGGCCTTAAATCCTAAGGGCGACGTGAACGCTCCGATTTCAACGACTGTGAAGTTACTCCGATATCAATTGCGCTTGTCTGTCGTCCCATGTATTCTTTTGCGCCCGTGTCGCTTTTGCGCTGCAAGACGTTTCCGGTGATTATGCGGGAGGGGCATAAAAGCAGGCCGAGATAGCTAATGAGGGAAGAAGCAAAAAAACTACCAGATAGCGTGAAAAAGCTTCAAAAAGATTGTGTATTCAGCCATCTACAAATGGAGAGTTCCCTTAATTATAATGAACCAATATTTAAAAATATGCAAATAGACGAATACACTCAAAATTGCCACGCGACGGCCGCTCGAGGCACTTTGCGTATATTTACCGGCTTCTTTCACGCTCGGAAAAACACTTTTATGTAGCACATATTGAGCAATAGAAAGCTGCATCGGGATTTTTTCACGCTGCTCTACAATTTTTTGATTTACACTTTTAATCTAATTAAAATGTTTGAGAAGAGTATTAATTAATTGAGACAATTATTTATTTAGGCGGGATGCAAAAAATAATCTGAGTATATCCAAGCAACGGCAAACAACATTACGTACCTTGGTTCTGTGCAGCTACGTGGCATTTGCATATTTTTAAATCTTGGTGGATGATATTCGGGACACCCTCATAAGCCATGCATTTCCTTGGAGAAAGTTAGGCCCAACCCCAAACTTAAGTTGCCCCCGTCGAAATTTGGAGTTGGCCCACCCCCGAATTTTATTTGGCTCGCCTTACTGTAAGTTTCCCCATGCATTTTCTATGGAGCCCTGCGTATCCCTGGATATTCCCTCTGATAATTTTTTAATTGTTCCTTATCTCTTATAAAGCTACCAATCATCTATATTTATATTATAGTGATTAAACATTTTAAGTTTGCAAATTACGCATTTTTGTGCAGATACAAGGCTTTTCGCTTGACGTGGTACTTGCCAAAGAATGTTTACGCATTAAAAGTAGTGCTTAGCTGATGATTTGTAGCCGCTTGATCAACCCGGTGCAACAAAATACGTCAGCATATCGCATGAGCCCACAGACCTCCGAAGGAACTTCTGTAGGACGCCACAAGTTCCCACACGGTACGCAGCCGCAGCAAAGAAGGCGCGCAAACGGAAGCGCTGCCGGTAGCGCGTCTCGGTCGCAGCGCCGTTAGTTCTCGCGACCGCCACGGAGCCCATATTTTCAGCGAAGCTGTGAAACTGAGTTTGCTCTATTAGCATTGGATCAAAGAGCAAACGAGGATAGCCGATATTCTAATTGATATTAAGAGAACAAAAATGGAGCTGCGCAGGCCATGTAATGCGTAGGATGGATAACCGGCCGGGACCATTAGAGTTACAGAATGAATACCAAGAGAAGGGTCGAGGACGGCACAAAACTAGGTGGGATGATGAAGTTAGGAAATTTGCAGGCGCAAGTTGGAATCAGGTACCGCAAGACAGGGCCGGGTATTTGGAGATCGCAGGGACAGGCCTTCGTCCAGCAGTGGACATAAATATAGGCTAGTGATGATGAATGAAAACGCTCATTTAAAACAACTAGAAAATAGAAAGAAACGTGCTTTTCACTCCGCCAAGTATTCCAGATCAGAAGCTCATTGGAATGTCTACAATAGTTCTAATCACTCAACTTCTTTCCTTCACTGACAAACTACACCTAATTTTAGACCGTTCGATGGTTGACTGCATTTTCCTCGATTACTCGAAAGCATTTGATTAAGTGTGTCATAAACTATTACTTTTCAAGCTAAGTTAATTAAATATGCTTATCTCGTTACTTGGCTCGAGTACTTCCTCACTAACCATATTCAGTTCGTTGCATGTAATGGCACAAAATCTTCCAACAAGCCTGTTCATTCTGTAGTACCAAAGGGGCCCTTTGCCGTTCTTTGTTGCCAATATATATTGACGACCTCCCAAATTACGTTTCTTCTAATACTCTCCTCTTTGTTGACGATTGTTATAATTTGTGAAAATAATCACAATAACGACACTACAGCCTTACAAAGCGATCTCATCTAATTGTCGTATGTAACAAGTGGCTCATGGAGCTTAATGCTCACAAGTGCAAAGCACTTCGCTTCACTCGAACTGCCACTACCTCTCCCAGCTATTTTCTCAACACGATTCTCGAACCTGTTTCTTCTTACCGCTATCTTGGTGTGCACATTACCTCAGATCTTAATTGGACATAGCACATCACCACTACTTGAAAAGGCGGCAGCGCAAAAAAAAAAAAAAATGTTGCAGGTTCACCCGAAAGGCGAAGCATCAATTGCGATAGCAAATTATAGTAGAGAGCTATACGGAGTAGGGATAGTAGTTTTATCGGCTGCATAAACTTGGACACATTCGCTTACTAACTGAATTAACAAGCGTGGTATCAGCGCGCACAAGCAAACATGGATAGATCACACTCGATGACCGCAGACAACCACTACTACTGTCAAAACGCTGGCGTGCACAACAAGGAGATTATAAAAAAGCCTATAAAAAAACTTCTGGAGTGGAGATCCCTTATGCGCGCCCATGCGACCGGCTGAAGCCTGAGAAACCGGTTGGCAGCCATCTTGCTCCGGGCAAGAGCGAGCGCTGCTTGCGCGCTTGTAGCGTAACCAGTGCGCTTTCGTGGTGGCGTTTTATGATGAAAGCAGGAGAATTACTATGATTTATTTAGCGCAGATATTTTTTTAATGCGACAGGCTTTTATGCATAACTCATGGCGGGGTGTCCGTCTCAAGGCCGTTTCAAAACCGTGTTGTTGACACGAAAGGATCCTCTTATGATAAGAGGCGATAGCGCGCGCAAAACCACTATTAAGTATACAATATTAATTAAGCATGTGAACTGAAGTAACAATGAATATAGAGAGGTGAAGGAAGTGTATTAAGACTGTTATAATGTTGAATTAGGAGTAAATAATTGTGGATTAAAGGGGTTTAGCTGGGTGATAGGAGTTTAACGAAAGTTAATGACAGAAAGAACACGCGGTGCTGGGCTAGTTGATGATGATGAGAAAGCCACATTTAACAGTCTAAAAGTGACTACGCAATTGAGCTGAGGCGATAACGCGTGCATAGAGAGGTGAATTAGGCGAATTTATAGTGACTTTTTGCTGAAAAAATTGTGACGAAATAAAGTGACAAAGACTCCGCAAAAGAGGTGGAAAGCGGCCGTCGTATCATTCAGTCAGCGACGCTAGGGCTTTCATGTCGCCTAGTTGTATCATTAGGAATCCCCAGTAATCTTTGTCATGCCAGGTTAAGGACAAAAGCACAAGACAGCAATGTTAATGCAAGAATAAGTGGGCTGAAGCTGTAACGCCTTTTATGCGCATCAGCTTGCCACATTACCGAAGTGACACGACCCACGAAACACCAAACGTCTTGAAAACTTCTCGGAACGGCTACAAGCGGCTATGGACGTCTTGGTCTACGCGAAGACGTTAAACAGATGTTCTTGGAAACATTAATTATGTAGCAGGAAGTACGGTTAATCAAATATGATATTGTGTTTCAGCTGTGGTAACAGCCCACCTCTAGCGTCACCGGAGTATACATTGGTGAACGTCTTAAGAGCGTATAACTCAAGAACCTTTTTAGATGTATTTGTCGGAAAATGTGTGACATACTTGGGCATGCGCGTGAGAGTGAAAAAGATTTAAAATCCGCGTGCCCGACGCGAAACGTTAGATTCCGTGCGACTTTAACAAGCCATATATGCAATCCGTTAACGTCGCATCATATAGACGGTTTCAGTGTTTACAAACAAACCTCGCTTGCCGCTGATTGGTTGTCCCATTGGAACTTCCGGCAGGAGAGCTAGAAGCACTTCCGGCTATGTTGTTTGAAGGCATGCGCGACGTGAGGCCGGCGTGTCGATGTTAGCACTGCTTGGTGGAATCTGTGATGAGCTGATTCTACATCGTGAATATTGTCGAGATGACGAGCGACTCTTTTAAGGCGCTTAGCACTGAAGCAAACGATCGGTATCGCCAAAAGTTGATGTTTAGAGGCAGAGAGCTGCCCGATCCGCTGGACGATGATGTTCTGCGATTTTCGTTTTCGCCGGGCTCCAAACACCTTCCCTCAGTTACAACCCCGGAGCAACAAGCGGAGCATCTTAGTGAGGACATGCAATGAACGCAGACTGTTGTCTTCAAGGCAGGTAATGGGACTGCCGAAAACTAGAAAAACGTTAATGACAATTTTTTCTTCTTTCTGGGGTTTTCCGCCCCAAAACCAGTTCTGATTATGAGGCTCGCCATAGTGGAGGGTTCCGGATTAATTTTGACCACCTGGGGTTCTTTAACGTGCCCTACAACACAAGCACACGGGCGTTTTTGCATTTCGCAATGGCACTTTTATATTGCTGCAAGATGGATGATGAAGTGGTAAGCTGTGCATGTGTTGCATGTGCATGGTAAGCACATGTTTTCTGCGTCATATGCCTTGTTTCTGCTTTTCAATATGCATTCACAAATCACTGTACATTCTCAAAAGTCATATAGTGCAAGAAGCCTAGGTCGACTGAAATGGGACAAACTAAATGAAATCTGTAGTGTTAGACACGGGATTGCAATCTATAATTGGCCTTCATTAATTCGTAAATGTTTCTAGAATGTGGCCGAAACTTCCTACATGCATGCACGGAAATCGCTACCTTTTCTGCGATTCTGCTCTGCGATACCGATACAAATGCTCAAATGCCGCCGCGGTGGCTCGGCCGCTAGGGTGTCCGATTGCTGACCCGAAAGACGCCGTTTGGGCCCCGGCCATCGCATTTCGATCGAGGCGAAATGCTAGAGGTCCGCGTACTGTGCGATGTCAGTGCACGTTAAAGAACCATAGGTGGTCGAAATTATCCGGAGCCCTCCATTGCGGCATCCGTCATAGCCCGAGTCGCTTTGGGACGTTAAATGCGCACATGTACCTAGGGTAGTAGAGCTGCAGAAGTGCACTTGTGACCCAGATACTAAAAGCATTAAAATAAAACGGCGGCAGCATGGCAGCCGCTAAACAATAATTTTAACTCATGTTCGTAGCATGGCGATCCACGCCGAGACAAGAAACTGGACGAACGGGCAAACTCGGGGCGAGAGTCGCTGCTCTCGCGTGAGTTACACGACATACGGCGAGAACAATCGCGCAGTAGCACTTTTATTATTCAGCATTATAGTGTGAGGGGTGGCGAGGGTCGGCTGCTGGCCGAAACGTAATTAAGGCTCGAGAATACAATTAATAACGCACTTTATTAGAAGGCATGGCGCCTCCAAGAACTCGACTAGACGCGACGACAGTCAACGCACGCACTTCACTCTCGCGCACACTTCTCACACTAGGCCTGGCCGGCTTGGCTTCAGGGCTGGCTGTGTGCTGACGCTGGTAGGTGGCACTACTAGACAGACCGCTTACATCCGGCCCCTCTTAGTTTGACCAAGTCCCTTTGGTCTAGGAAAAAACACTGCTTGATGTGTTCACTGCGAGAGAGAATAGTCCTTCAAGCGTTCGGGTGGACGCCTTTGCCGATGGGGTCGGGACAAGGGTACCGCAGGAGGCAGGAATGCAGGGCCAGGAGAGACCGGTGGTTGAGACAACTCATTACCGCCACTGGGAAAGCTGGATGGGTTACCCACAGATAAATTTTGGCTTTTTACAATGTAGGGCTCGATGTACGGTGGAACGTAGTGCTTGAGTTGAGAGACGTGCACTACCCTGTCTTGGGGTCGGTCCCGGGGCCCTTGACCAGTTATGCGGCTGACCACAAATGTAACAGGCGTTTTCTGGTCGGTTATTTGATATATTCCTTTGAATTTAGGTGCCAACTTTCCAGTACCATCTGTGACGGGCTCTTGGCGGCGCACCCAGACGAACTGGCCGACTTGAAAAGAGTGATCCCTATGGGATTGATCATACGCTGTCTTTCGTTTCCCTTGTGCTTCCTCAGTATTGCCTGCTGCAGTAGCTCGGTTCTGAGACAACATTAGGAGACGGTCTTGCAGTGTCCTGGCTGTAGCAGGACGGTGACGTTGATATGGGAGCTTGGGGACATATCCATAAAGTAGTTCAAATGGAGAGAAACGGCTGCTGGCGCTGTAGCTTGTGTTGATGGCAAAAGCAGCTTCTTCAAGTTTGTTGTCCCAAGAGGTCGGGTCATTGGGACACAGCTTCCGAAGAACGGAGACTAATGTCCCATTGCTTCTTTCCACAAGGCCGTTGCTGGCTGCGCGGTATGCAACCGAGTAGTGAATCTCTGCACCGTGCAAGCGCATGAAGTGTTTAAACTGGTGAGATTCAAAAGCTGCACCATGGTCACACATGCAGTCATCAGCACAACCAAACCTAAAGAACACGGACTGCAAATGCGCTATAACCTCTTTAGCCGAAGTTGAAGTCACAGCCGCTGGGACAATGAAACGAGTGGCGAAGTCAATGACATTTAAAATGTACTTCTTTCCTGAAGCAGGTGGCATTGTGATGTGATCGATGGCTAATAAGGCGAAAGGAACGTCTGACACTGGCATGAGGCCCATTTTTCCAACACTTTTAGACACTGGGCGGTTGCTGCTTTGGCAGATCTGGCACGCTGTGACGTAGCGGGTCACTGAAGGTGTGAGGTTCGGCCACCAGTATCGTTCTCTCACTTTGGCCAGTGTCCGGGTTACATCCATGTGGCCTCCACCATCATGAACGACTTCCAGGACAGCCTGGCGCATCTTTGCTGGCACTATGATAGTTTGTACACCTGTAGTCGCATCACTATGGTACAGGATCTCATCAATTATGGTAATGTCATGTTCGGACGGTTCGGAAGATGCCAGAGAGCGACGAAGATCCTGGCACTCTTTGTCTTCTGCTTGCATATTTGCGAGTGACTGTGACTGGTGGAGGACTGCTGCAGATAGTCTCGACAGCATGTCAGCAACCACGTTTTGGCGACCAGGATGGTGCTGCACTGTGAAGTCGAACTCCGTAAGATCCATCAGCATGGTCGTAAAACGACGTGACGGCCTGATGTTGGCTGTCAAGCATGCGACAGTCCAGTTGTCAGTCAGCAAGCAGAATTTTTTGCCAAGTAAATAGTGGCGGAACTTGATAGTGACCGCCCAATGCACACCGATACACTCCCAAACATTACTGTGCAACTTCTTCTCCTCGACAGTGAGTGCGCGACTCGCATATTCGATAACAGTTTCTTTGCCACGCTGTTTCTGGGAGAGCACAGCTCCAATTGCGGTTGCTGAGGCATCTGTTGTGACAGTGGTTTGGGCGTCTGGATCAAAATGGCCCAGCACCGGGGCTTCTGTTAATGCTGTGCGGATTCGTCGAAAAGCTTCATCGCAGTCACTGGTCCAGACAAACTCTTCGGACCGAATGAGACTCTGCAAAGGTGCTGCAATCCGAGAGAAATTCTTAACAAAGCGACGATAGAAGTTGGCTGTCTGGAGCCATGACAAAACTGCTTTGCTGCTCGTAGGCTGCGGGATTTTCAGGATGGCATCGACCTTGGCAGGGTCAGGTTGCTTGCCATTTTTGCTCAGAATGAATCCAAGAAACTTGATAGACTCCAAGCCAAACTTGCATTTGTTGAGTGAAACCTTGAATCCACTGGTGTGGAGTAGACAAAGTACTTCGTCAAGCAGTGTAGAAAACTCATCAAATGTTGGCGCGAAAAGCAGAACATCATCCAGGTAGACTCGCACACCGCACTTTGGGCAGTGTGACTGTAAGTTGGCAAAAATTGACTGCATGGCTCGCTGAAAGGTGGCTGGTGCATTCTTCAGCCCGAAAGGCATGCGGGTCCACATGAAAGTGCCATGGTGGGTGATGAAAGCAGTTTTTGCTTGGTCTTCTTCACGCACACGAATCTGCCAGTAAGCAAACTTTAGGTCCAGGCAGGCAAAGTACCGTGAACCAGCAATATCATCCATGATGTCATCTGCATGCGGAAGTGGCTGCACAACACTCACAGTCATCTTATTTAGGGGCACATAGTTGACACAAAGGCGCTTCTTACTGCCTCTGCTAACAACTACTGCGGGGAATGCCCAAGGTCCTAAGGCTGGAAGAATGATGCCTTGGCGAAGGAGTGTGCTTGTCTGGGCCTCAAGAAAACGACGATCTGCAGCTGAGTACCGGTAGGGAGATCGACTGTATGGCACGGCGTCAGGAAGAAGGTCAATTGCATGTTCGACACCTTCGTACAAGCCCAAGTCATCCTCTCCATGAGCGAATACTTGAGCGTGTTCTGACAACATGCTCATAAGTTCCTGTTGTTGAGGCACTGGCAAGTGGCTACCTAGCTGCACCGCAGGCAGGGATGGGTCAATGTGAACCTCAATTGTCGAGGAAGCAGCTCGGTTGGACGTAGACGAGAGGCTGTAGGTGCTTGAAACATCATTGTGGCAAGATAGTGCCAACCACGGGGGCTCGTCTGGTCCTGGTAGCGGCGACCGCTGTAGGCCTGCTGAGCTGTGGGGACCAGGAACACAGTGACCGAAAGATGACCCTTGGATCATAACAGCATTCGCCATCCGTGGCAGCAGTCGTTCATGGCATGGCACACTTGTGGCTGTTGGAGAATGGCGGATTTCAGTTGGTAGGGGCGGCTGAAACACCAACTGTGCTTGGCTTGAGGAAAACCAGTCTTCACCCAATATAAGTGGCACAGCATTATTATTGAGGGCGGCTGCTTCGACCAACCCGGTGATAGGTCCAACAGAAATCTTCAAACAGATGGCACCAGCTGGAGTTACTGATGTTCCTCCAACGACAACAAGAGGAGGTCTAGTCCAGGGCAGGAGGGGCAAGGAGCTGACCAGGCGACGTGAAACAAGTGTCACTTTAGATCCACTGTCTGGAAATGCATCTACTTGGCCAATCCCAGCAATTGTGGCGTCGACAAGAGCACACTGAACCAGAGATCCATCAAGGGTCTCGGAAGGGCTGCTGTGGAGAGCTGGCGAAAGATGTGTTGTAGATGTTGGAGCAGTAGATCTAGACGGGCACTTGGATGCGAGATGTCCCTTTTGACGGCACTGAAAACACACAGCTTCGGCCAAGTTCTGGCCAGGACGGTAGGCAGGAGCACCATGCTTAGCTGAGATAGTGAGGTATCTAGCCTCTCGTTGGTCTGGTGGTAGGGCTGAAATGCGCTGTGGCCGGCCGGTTTTGTCTGACACAGCCTGGGGGTTCGTGTACACTGTGCTACGTGGAGGTGCCTGTGGGCTTGGCGTTGGTAATTTGGCACTTGGATAGCCTGTGCGTGGGGCGCGAAGGGACGAATGGCTTAATGTTTGGTCAAGCTGAGTTACAATGTCCATATACGCTGCGACTGTCTCTGGGCGCTGCGCTGCAATAGTAGTGGCCAGGTTCACGTCGGCGATGCCCTGAAGGGCGTACTCTATGCGCTGGGGATCGGTGAGGGTAACTGGGCATCCAGAGATTAGCTTAAACTTCGCCATAGAATAGCTGACAAGGTTTTCTCCGTGCGCCTGTACGCGACAAGTGACTGCTTGTTGCCACTGTAGCAAGGTTTGCTTGGCACTGAATTGGTCTAGGAACGCTTGTCTGAAGGTTTCCCACGTTGGACATTGACGACCGATGACGGCTTTCCAATCAGCGGCTGCTCCGCGAAGTTTGCCCAGGGCGACGGCGAGTAGGGTTGAAGGTTCCCACGAAGCCAAGTTTCGAGTTCGTTCCAACTCTTCAACCCAGTGGGACGCTGAAATGCTGCCGTCTCCACTGTATGTAGGAAGCGATGCGGAGAGGTCTGGAAGGGTAGTGACTTGAACTGGGGCTGCAGCTCGTTGCGACACGTGAAGGAGCTGCTGAAGTAAACCCGTCAGCAACTCGGTAGTTTGGGCTGCGTTGAGGCTTGGCGGGAGCGGCGCAGCGTTGCAACGCTGGGTGGACGCGGCGGAGTCTGGGGAAGGCAAAGGAGGCGTCGTTGGGCGGTTTTGGGCGATGTCGGCGATAAGGCGACTTATTATTTCTTCCTTCGACCCGGTAGCGTCGAGGTTTCGGCGAGCCAACTCTTCACGGAGGTAATCCACTGTAAAGCCTGCGAGATCCGCCGGCGTCGCGTCACTCCAATTCACGAGCGGCATGGCGGTTGACAAAGCAGCACAAGAGTCACGAGAAACGATAAGGCGAGTAGGGCGAACCGTTTGGGCACTGCAGGCAAGCTACTTCATCGGGCGGGCAGGCGTCAGCACGACGGTCGGCGAAACACAAAGGGCGAAGGCGCGAAATGGCTAAGACGAAGCGGGCGAGAGGCTGCGTCGGGCGGCCGGAGCTGAACAAAGGAAGGAGCGTTGGCTGGCGACTCACTTCACGAGGCGGGCGAGAGGCAATGTTTCAGGCATGGTTCGGGGTCGACTGCGCCAGTTGTGAGGGGTGGCGAGGGTCGGCTGCTGGCCGAAACGTAATTAAGGCTCGAGAATACAATTAATAACGCACTTTATTAGAAGGCATGGCGCCTCCAAGAACTCGACTAGACGCGACGACAGTCAACGCACGCACTTCACTCTCGCGCACACTTCTCACACTAGGCCTGGCCGGCTTGGCTTCAGGGCTGGCTGTGTGCTGACGCTGGTAGGTGGCACTACTAGACAGACCGCTTACAATAGCAGTCCGGCTACTCCACGTAGTAACCTACCTTGGATGAAGTGGGCAGAGCAAATCTGAGAGCTCTTGGTAGGCTCCCAGATTTGAAAAACGCCGTTGACGAGTAAACGTAATGAAAACAGTCGATGCTCCAAGAGCTACTCGCCGTCACGCAACACAATGAATGCCACAAATCGCACTTATATTATATACCCGAAAAATAACACAGAATATGCGCAGGACGAGCGCGCGAACGAACAAATACCAGCAAAAACGAGCAAAAGGACCGGCTACCGGAAGTTTCCCAGGAGACTTCTACTCTGCCAACAACCGCGCTCGTCGCTCGCCCGCACCGTCTCTTATCTCCACACGGCTCTGACCTTTGTATGCGCTGTGGATTCGCCGCTCAGTTTCCGTTGAAGCGATAGACCGCACGTACCTTTGCCCGCTGCGGCGTATGCGCTTGCTGCCACCGTTTTGAGAGTCGTCTGCAGTCATTCAGTGTGATCTATTCATGCTTGTTTGTGCGCGCTCACACCACGCTTGTTCATTCAGTTAGTAATAGTCGAGCCACATTTTCCAACGCACGCTACACATGCAATGCTGCCCGAATCGGCAGTGCAGCGCTACAAATGTGTCCCTTCGCACGCGCTGCCCACGGGAAGCGCTTCTCATCAACATCACCGTTTCACCTCGTGGTCATCGAGTCTCTCTTCATGTCGGTCTACTTACGCCGCAGCACACCTGCTTACTTAATCAGCTCATGTTTACTACAATTCATATTGCTACCAAAGCCGCTCACCTTACGTGTTGCTATCGCATTAATTGCTTCGCCCTTAGGGCGAAACTGTGACATTTTTTATTTGGCTGATAGAAGTGTTAGGTTAACCGGGCTATCTATATATATTGTTTTTCATGTTTTTTTTTTTAGTTTCTTGGTTAGTTTGGTAGGACGTTAGTACGTAGCGAATCGTTCTTTTTTTTTTTGTGGAAGCGGGTTGTGGCGCACGTGTTGCATGGTGAAAGCAGTGTAAAGCGGCAGTTTTAAACCGTGTTAGGGAAGCTAGCTAGCGAAGGTAGCCGGATAGCGAGATTGCCGTACGGCTTACCGTGGGGCTTTGTTCAGGTATTTTGGTGGGCTTTCTCGTTAGGTGGTCGGGCGGATGATGGTGTGGCTGGCTAGAAAGGACAGGGGTGATGACGAGCTGGTGCAGTGCGAGGAGTGCAAACGTTCGTGTTATTTGGACGAGACGCACTTCCGCAGTTTAGCCGACGCTGAGGAGGCTAGCTTCGCGTGCAGGTCGTGTGAAGGATTTAAGGGGGCTGTGCGGCGGATGGAAGGGGAATGGGCAGCTAGTGTGGAAGAGCTGAAAGGGGAGCTGAAGGTGGAGCGAGAGCGGCGAATTGAGCTCGAAACTGGGATCGGCGAGTTGCTTGACAGGGAGGGGGGCCGAGGCCATCCTGGTAAAGCGAATAGTTGGCGAGCTACAAGAAGAACGGGAAAAGCGGGCCGTGCTGGAAGAGCGGGTGGAGGCGCTCTTGGCACAGGCGGTGCGTAATCCCAGGTCAAAGCTGCGTCAGGCGGGCGGCGGGGACAGCGCGGAGACTCAGGCAGAGGCATGCTATGAGAACAGGGAGGGACGCCTAGGGGCCGTAGAACAGCAGGCGAGAGCCGGTGGCAACACGGCGGTTCCACAACTCTACAGCGAGGTAGCGCGGCAGGCTTCGGGTGGGAAGGGACGAACGGCAGGGAGCCCGTCGTCGCGTGTCAGTGGCTCACGGCGGGTAGAGAACCAGCTAGCGCGAACTGGAGGACGGCAATTGCAGGCGGGAGGCACACGTGTAGAGCGAAGGGTCCTATAGTGGTGGGGGACTCCGACGTAGCGAGGGTTGAGGAGGGCGTCCTTACAAAAGTGAAGGCAGACGGGCGGGTGAGGGTGGAGGCCCAGTCAGGGAAGTGCATGGTTGATGCAATGGCAAAAGCTCAGAAGGTGGTATGGGACAACATTGAGCACGAAAATCTGGGCGTTATCCATGTCTCAACGATGTGCTGAAGGGAAGGAGCCAGAACTAAACAGACAGTTAGAGGTTGGGTTGCGTAAACTCAGAGAAACCTCTGAGAATGTGCATGTGACCATATGCACAATCCCAGAGGTCCAGGGCCAGGCTAGCGGGATGGAACGGAGTGTGATTGAGGCTAACCGGGTCATTAGGGGTCTGAGCCGACCACTTAGGTACGGCGTAATGGACGTAAACCGGGAAGTGTACGAGTCTGGCTCCCACGTACCCTTTTGCACAGGATGGCGTTCACTACAGTGGTGCCACGGGAGGGAGGGTAGGTAGTAGGATAGGGTACCAAGCTACGGCTTTTTGGGGGGACCCAGAGCCCTAAGGCCACCAGTGTAGACGAAGATGGACCCAGAGAGGCCCCAAGATTGAAGAAACGTAGAATCGGTAGGAGAAGAAATAGACGTAAGCACCAGGGGCAAGGTTATTCTGCCATAGGGTACATTAACATGCAGGGTGGCAGGAATAGGCTGAAGTGGGAGGAGATAGACGAGCAACTAAGGCAGGAAACGCTGATGGTGTACGGGTTTGTGGAGATACATCTTAGGGACATGGAGCAACCACCCTGTAATCCTGACTAAGCATGGGAATATTGCAATAGAACAGAGGGCAGCAGAAAAGGGGGTGGAATTGGTGCATTCATTCATAAAAGTATGAATTGGCAAAGGGTCAAACAGGAATGCAAGGAGCATTTATGGCTAAAAGGGAAAGTTGCAGGAGAGCAGACACTCCTTGGCTTTGTATACCTGTGGACAGGAGCAAATGCCAAAGAGGGAAAAAAAATGCTGGAATGCATATCAAGTGACATTAATGAGCTAGGAGGAGGGTGCGAGATTATTATACTAGGAGATATGAACGCAAACATAGAAGACATGGACGGGTACACAGACTCAACAGGCAACATGACGCTGGATATGTGTGAAATGCATGACTTAGTTGTATGCAACAGTACTGAGAAGTGTGAAGGGCACATAACATGGGAGGTAGGGAGCCTGCAGTCAATGATAGATTATGCACTAATGTCACATAGGATGCACGATAGGCTAAATGTAATGAACATAGATGAATATGGCTCCAGAAGTCTAGGTAGTGATCACAAACGTATTAAGGTGAGTTTTAGAAGAGAAATGAAAGTAGGTAGGAGGCAAGATGAACAACCAGGTGGGATATTTTACTCGGAAAAGCAGCTTGAAATAGCAACCCAACAAATTGAGGAAGTAATTTCAGAGGATAGAAAAACAGATGGATATATGCAAATTTAACAGGGCTATTTGAGCTAGAGCTTGCTAAGGTACGAGTCAGGTCAAAAGGGAACAGAAGACGTAAACCCAAGAGCTGGTGGGATGAGGAGGTTAAGAAGGCCATAGAGAAATGTCAGGAAGCATCCAGGGAACACAGATATTCAAAGCGGAGGGGTAAACCAGAAGCTGAAGTAGGCAGAAAATGGAATAATTTCTTAAACTGTAGAAGGGAAGCATCCCATTTGATCAATGAGAAGATTAGAAGAAAGGGGAGCCAATGGTTGTCAGAAGTAAACAAAAAGGATAGAAAAGCAGCAAAGAAATTTTGGAAACATCTCAACTCCTTGAGTAATAAGACTAGCCTAGAGCAGAAGTTTATAGTTACAGCTCAAGGTGCTCGGCTAGACGGAGATGAGGCAGTGGAACATATAAGAACAATGATGACAGAAAAATTTAAACAACGAAACATAGCATGTGCTCAATCAGGGGAGGATAGACTAGTTAGTGCAGTGGCTCCACTTGCACAAAGCGAGTGGGAAAGGGCAGAGAAGAGGGTTCCTAGTAGCACGTCGACAGGTCCTGATGGCATCCCAATTATGTTGATAAAGACATTGGGCCCAAAATCTAAGAAAGCATTAAGAGAGGCAGTGAGCAAAATGATAATGGACGGTAAAGCCCCCGACGGGTGGAGACTGAGCAGGATGAGCATGATATATAAGGGAAAGGGGGACAAAGCCGACATAAACAACTACCGTCCCATAACAGTGACGTCAGTGGTTTACAGGGTGGTGATGCAGATTATAAAGGACAGACTGCAGGCATGGGTGGAGGGCGAGGAGGTGCTGGGGGAACTACAAAATGGGTTCTGGAAACAAAGAAGGTTAGAAGATAATCTGTTGTCATTGACGCAGTGTATTGAAACAGCAGAAAAGGAACACATTCCCCTATGGCTCGCATTTCTGGATATCAAGGGAGCCTATGACAGTGTAAAGGATTTGTGGGACATACTGGGCACTCTAGATGTGGAAGATGGACTAAGTAATCTTTTAAAAGATATCTATAAAAGTAACAAGGTGCTTATAAAATGGGAAAACAAGGTATCTGGTCCTATAGAGATACAGCAGTGGCTTAGGCAGGGGTGCCCTCTGTCACCTCTGTTGTTCATGCTGTATTTACAAGGATTAGAGAAAAAAATAGAGAGGAGCGGACTTGGCTTCAACCTTTCCTTTTTCAAGCAAGGAGAATGGATTAAACAGTCATTACCAGGACTGATGTATGCGGATGACATTGTACTTATGGCTGACAGCAAGGAAGACTTGCAGAGATTAATGGACATCTGTGGTAAAGAGGGAGATAGCTTAGGTTTGAAGTTTAGTAAAGAAAAATCGGCAGTCATGACTTTTAATGATAATCAGGGCAGCGAGCATAGGATACAGGAGGTTACGCTGGAGGTGGTGGATAAGTACAAATATCTTGGAGTGTGGATAAACAATGGGGCTGAGTACTTAACGGAACCTGAAAAATATCTAACGGCTAAAGGTAGCTGAAATGCAGCTGTGATGAAAAATAGGGCACTGTGGAATTACAATAGGTACGAAGTGGTGAGAGGGATTTGGAAAGGGGAGATGGTCCCTAGTTTGACTTTTGGCAACGCGGTCCTGTGCATGAGATCTAAGGTTCCAGCAAGGTTGGAGGTTAATCAGCGAGGGGTAGGTAGACTGGCTCTGGGAGCACACGGAAATACGCCAAATCAGGGGGTGCAGGGTGACATGGGATGGACGTCATTTGAGGGCAGGGAAGCCAGCAGCAAGATAGAATTTGAGGAGCGATTGAGAGAAATAGCAGAAAAGCGGTGGGCAAGGAGAGTTTTCAGTTATTTGTACATGAGGAATGTTGATACAAAATGGAGGAAGCTGACCAGAAAACTGTCAATCAAATATTTGGACTGCAGGAGGGGTGCAAACCAGGAAACAGCGGTTAAGAAAAAGGTTAAGGAAACAGAGAGGGGTCTGTGGAAAACAGGGATGCAGACGAAATCAGCACTGGGCACATACCGAACTTTCAAGCAAGAAATTGCCAAAGAAAATATCTACGATAATTCTAGGGGAAGCTCTTTGTTGTTTGAAGCCAGGACGGGAGTATTGCGGACTAAGATGTACCGAGTCAAGTACCAAGGTATAGACATGTTGTGTTGTGCGTGTGGAGAAGAAGAGGAAACTGCTGAACATCTCATACTTTTCTGTAAAGGCCTTAACCCTACAGTGCAAAGCAACGGGGCTGATTTTTTCAAAGCATTGGGGTTTAGGGACAGCTAGCGAAGGCAAAATAGACTTTAAGCGGGTAGAAATAACCAAACGGAGGTTATCTGATTGGTGGATAAAATCAAGGCAGGGGTGAAATTTCACCCACCACAAAGTACAAAATATGTTAATATGGCTAGGTGGCGTATGCCACCGCTCGATTTAAAGGGTTCAGCCTCATACATCCATCCAGCGTAGTATACCGGGGCTTTGCTTTCTTGGTTTCTCCTCTGTGCAGCTTCCAGCATGCTAGCAGGCAGGAAAATAGTCTTGCATTGGTGTGGTAACTTCACTTATAGTTGAAGGATTGGAAAACCTTTTGCGACATGAGATTCGTGAGACGACGTCCTTTAATAGTGAGGCCATTCTATGATTAGATAAGTGTTTAGAGTCCCTTTAAGAAGATAATGGTTTTATTTACATGTGGTACAATACCGCAGTGATATTGTAAGAGACACTAGGAAGGAGCAGTTGCGGGCCTTGATTGTCAGGCTAAGCCCACCTGTTGCTACAACTCACCAACACCATTACTTAAATAAAAGTAGCATACTCTTGTAAGAGATTTGTTTGCAAACCATTTAACTGCTAATGACCTACTGCAAGTCGTGTGTGGATCAAACCATTCGCCAGTTTAATTTCACTCTACAGTAGCTTTTTGATATCATATCTGCAACATAATTCTGAAGGTCATCGTACAGCATAATATTTTGAGAGAAAGTATTGCTTAAATTTATAAAGTAAATGTGACCGAGGTAAAACAACGGCACATATGTTGCTATTTGAAATACCGAACTGCACATCTTTATTGTAAATAAAGTCTGGCTTACTCACTTTTTTCTTCACTGTTGTATTACAGAGTAGACTTTTGTGGGCAGCCAGTGTATCCAAGAGGGAAGGGACGTGGATTGCTGTGTTACTGCAGCTACGTCTTATTTTATGTGGTCACATTTTCTACTGTATTAAAAAGATTTGTAAAATCATTCTACATGTCCTTTAATTTATTAGCCAATAAAGCGGCTTTCTCACAAGGTCAGGTAATTTTTTTCTGCATGTTATGCACATTTGCTCTGGATGTGTATTGCCCATTTGATATATGTTAAACAATTTTATGCAAGTTACTATAAATAATATAATGTAACGCTTCAATTTATTTTTCAGTTCTATATATTAACATGTACTATGAAGCTAGCATACAGATGCATGGTATACTGAAGAAGTGGCTATTAATTTTGCTTACCACATCACTGTAGGATGACAATCTATAAATGGTGCTTTAAAGACAGCTGTAAAAGCGTGCATATTGTTTCTGAAGCCATTATATTGACAGGTATACATGTTTATCTTTCACCGGTGGCCGCTTTCCACCGGCTAACAAGTGTTAAACGTTATCGCTCGGCGCAGGACGCGCCTGCATCGGAAGCTTCTCGAACGTTATCGATGCTTCTATCCTTCGTCTGTGGTCACCGACACTCATGTAATCTGATCGTATGAGCGACGCAAATTGTCTAGAACTTTCTGGAAGACACGCGGGCATGAGGAATTAGTCTGGAACCTTCGGTGACTCAGGTATAAAAGCCGACGCGTTTCGCCGCTGATCAGATTTTCGACGACCGCCGACTGTGTTCGCCGCTTTCGTTGTGCTTTGAGTGTAGCTTGCTTTTGTGGGCACAGGTTCGCCCAATAAAGAATCAGTTTCGTCATACACAGTTTGACGACTGTTTTCTTAAGCGTCACTACTACGTGACATCTGGTGGAGGTGCTTTTGTGTCCATGCAGCGGACGCCCCCGAAAAGCCGTGATCCAAGCCCGAACCCCGAAGAGAGTACCAACGTTGTCCCGGAGCATCGAGCTAGCCTCAGGCTACAAAACCAACCCCCGGAGTACGGACTTCTTCCCGAGAAGACGAAGAGGACAAAAGTCACGACCTCGGCAGCAGCTACCATGACAGCCCCTGCGCCAACATCTGCAATCGTGATGCAACAACCCAGGGAGCCGCCGACATTCCGCGGTTCGCCATGTGAAGACCCCGAAAGCTGGCTGGAGGCATACGACCGGGTCGCTACGTTCAACAAGTGGGACTGCGACGAGAAGCTGCGCCATGTTTACTTCTCGCTTGAAGACGGCGCCAGAACCTGGTTCGAGAATAGGGAGCGTGCACTAACAACCTGGGACCTCTTCCGAGCCGCATTCCTGGACACCTTCACTAGCGTCGTCCGAAAAGAAAGAGCTGCAGCCTTGCTGGAAAACCGTGTACAGCTTCCGAATGAGAACATCGGTATGTACACTGAAGAAATGACTCGATTATTCCGGCACGCCAACCCCGCTATGCCAGAAGACAAGAAAGTTCGCATGCTCATGCGGGGAGTTAAGCAGGAGCTATTCGCCGGACTAGTGCGGAATCCACCAACGACAATCCAAGACTTCCTCTCGGAGGCTACGACGATCGAAAAAGCACTGGACATGCGCAACCGGCAATACAATCGCCGTTCGACGCCACAGTACGCCGAAGTCCAAGGGCTCTCCCACGACCTACGAGACACCATCAGGGCGATAGTACGCGAAGAGCTGCAGAAGTTGCTACCATCGTCGCAGCCTCAAGTTGCTTCCATCGCCGATATCGTGCGGGAGAAAATCCAGCAATCGCTAGGACTTCCCGAATCACCGCAACCCCTGCCGGAAGCGATGACCTACGCCGCCGTCGTCCGTCGTCAAGGCCCCCCTCCGCGCTCGCGCCAGGGCCCCGTAACGCCGCAGTTCCGTCGTCCACCGCCGCCGCCGCCGCCAGCACGCCCACCCGTCGCCCAGCGCAGCTACCAGAGGAAGACGGACATTTTGCGCACTCCCGACCACCGCCCGCTCTGCTATCACTGCGGGGAAGCCGGCCATGTCTACCGCCGATGCCCATACCGCGAGATGGGCCTACGAGGGTTCGCCGTCAACGCGCCACGTCCACAGCTTGGCGAGCGACCACGTGACATCGCCGACTACCTTGCCGGAGCCCAGTGGCAACCACGACGACCCTCACGCTCGCCGTCACCAGGACGTTACCTGTCACCGCAGCGTCGACCATACACTGGCCCAGCCCGGGGCCGGTCCGTGAGCCCCTATCCGGGAAACTAAAGGCAGCAACCGATGGAGGTGCGGTTGCTGTACGACGCAATTTCGAAGATCCTCCGCCGCCGACGAAGAAGTTTCGCGAATCTTCACGACGAGATATCAGCACGCCGCCTGGAAAGAGCCTTCACGACAACACTTCGCCGCCGAAAGAAGACCTGCCGACGCGACGTAGCAGCAGCGGAGCAAGCCGACGCAGCCGTGATCAGACGCCACGACTTAACTGCAACGCCAGACGACGGTCTACGGACTTAGACGTGCTAATCGATGGTCATAACGTCACCGCTCTCGTCGACACTGGAGCCGACTATTCCGTCGTCAGTGGCCCGTTTGCCGCCAAGTTGAAGAAGGTGAAAACAGCCTGGCAAGGACCCGATATCCGGACAGCGGGAGTCCACCTAAAATGCCGACTGGAATCTGCACAGCGCGAGTCACGGTAAACAACCGCACTTACCCGGCGAGCTTCGTAATCCTGCAGCACTGCTCCAGGGATGTCATCCTAGGCATGGACTTTCTAAATCAACACGGTGCAGTCATCGACTTAAGGTCCAAGTCGATAACGCTTTCAACGCACAACGCGATACCACCGGATACAAGCATAAGTTACCATGCCTTGAATGTGCTTGAAGAAGAAGTCACCGTTCCGCCTCGCTCCAGCGTAATGATTTCCGTCGGTACCGAAGTGCCTGCAGACATGGAGGGCGTCATCGAGGGCGATCATCACTTACTGCTCGACCGTGAAATTTGCGTTGCTAGAGGCATAGCTGAGCTACGTGCAGGGAAAGCAAGGGTGATGCTCACGAACTTCAGCCCCGAATACAAGCACATTAACAAAGGCACCACGGTCGCCTACATCGACGAAATAGTACAAGCCAGCAGTGCTTTCGCCTTCACGGATTCCAGTGCACCTGCAACGACGACTATAGTACCTGAACCAACTTTCGACGTCAATCAGAACCTTCCCAGGCATAAGAAAGAACAACTAAAAGCTCTGCTCCTGCAATACAAGGACTGCTTCTCGTCGTCGTCAAAAGTTCGACAAACCCCTGTCGCCAAGCACCGCATCATAACCGACGAAAATATTCGTCCACTCCGCCAGAGCCCGTACCGAGTTTCGGCGCGCGAACGCGAGGCCATAAGGCAACAAGTCGACGAAATGCTACGCGACGACATCATCCAGCCGTCCAAGAGTCCGTGGGCGTCCCCCGTGGTGTTAGTGAAGAAGAAGGATGGAACCCTACGTTTCTGCGTCGATTATCGTCGCCTCAACAAGATCACGAAGAAGGACGTATACCCCCTCCCACGGATTGACGACGCCTTGGATCGACTCTACAACGCAAAGTATTTTTCGTCGATGGACCTCAAAACCGGCTACTGGCAAATCGAAGTCGACGAGAAGGACCGGGAGAAAACTGCCTTTATAACACCAGACGGACTGTTCGAGTTCAAGGTCATGCCGTTTGGTCTTTGCTCGGCACCTGCGACTTTCCAACGCGTCATGGATACAGTACTGGCAGGCTTGAAGTGGCAGACTTGCCTCGTCTATTTGGACGACGTCGTTGTGTTTGCCTCAAGCTTCGAAGAACACCTGCGGCGCCTTGAAACAGTTCTTCAAGCAATCAAAACCTCCGGACTCACGTTGAAGCCCGAAAAGTGCCGCTTCGCATATGAGGAGCTCTTGTTTTTTGGGCCACGTCATCAACAAGTCTGGAGTGCGCCCCGACCCTCAGAAAACTTCGGCCATCTCCAACTTTCCTCCGCCCGCTGACAAGAAGGCAGTGCGTCGATTTCTTGGACTGTGCGCCTATTACAGGCGCTTCGTCAAGAATTTTTCACGGATCGCTGAGCCACTGACGTATCTCACGAAGGCCGACGTCGAGTTCAAGTGGGAGACTCCGCAAGTCGAAGCATTCGAAGAACTGAAGCGACGCCTGCAATCGCCGCCAATACTTGCGCATTTCGACGAAAACGCCGATACCGAAGTCCACACCGACGCAAGCAGCGTAGGACTCGGCGCCGTGCTTGTACAGAGGACTGACGGACTAGAAAGGGTTGTAAGTTACGCTAGCCGGTCGCTATCGAAGGCGGAAGCAAATTATTCCACAACAGAAAAGGAGTGCCTCGCCATCATCTGGGCTACATCAAAGTTTCGTCCCTACCTCTATGGCAGGCCCTTTAAAGTTGTGAGCGACCACCACGCCTTGTGTTGGCTAGCTAACTTGAAGGATCCTTCAGGTCGCCTCGCACGATGGAGCCTGAGACTTCAAGCATTCGACATCACCTTCGTTTACAAGTCCGGGCGAAAGCACTCTGACGCCGATTGTTTGTCTCGCGCCGCCGTCGAACCGCCGCCACAAGACGACCAGGATGAGAACACTTTCTTGGGACCCATCAGTGCCGACGAATTCGCCGAACAACAGCGAGCCGACCCGGAACTAAGGAGCCTTGTAGACTACCTGGAAGGCAAGACCGTCATTGTGCCGAAGGTGTTCAGGCGAGGATTGGCGTCGTTTTTCTTGCAAAACGACATTCTCCTAAAGAAGAACTTCTCGCCTCTCCGAGCTAACTACCTCCTCGTGGTACCCTCAGCATTGCGTCCAGAGGTTCTGCAAGCTCTGCATGACGACCCAACGGCTGGACATCTCGGTTTTTCCCGCACTCTCGCAAGGATACAAGAAAAATACTACTGGCCTCGCCTCTCTGCCGACGTCGCCCATTACGTAAGGACATGCCGAGACTGTCAGCGACGCAAAACACCGCCGACAAGGCCAGCCGGACTTCTACAGCCAATAGAGCCACCTCGCCGACCGTTCCAGCAGATCGGGATGGACTTACTGGAGCCTTTTCCGACGTCGACGTCCGGGAATAAATGGATCGTCGTCGCTACGGACTACCTCACCCGCTACGCCGAAACAAAAGCCTTGCCCAAAGGCAGTGCCGCCGAGGTAGCCCGTTTCTTCGTTGAGAACATCCTCCTGCATCACGGTGCCCCAGAAGTCCTCATCACCGACAGAGGCACAGCCTTTACGGCAGAACTAACTCAAGCCATCCTGCGGTACAGCCAGCCAAGCCATCGCCGCACCACTGCCTACCACCCGCAGACGAATGGCCTCACCGAGCGCCTAAATAAGACCATCGCCGACATGCTGGCAATGTACGTCGACGTCGAACACAAGACGTGGGATGCCATCCTTCCGTACGTGACCTTCGCATACAACACGGCCATGCAAGAAACGACGCACATGGCGCCGTTCAACCTGGTCTACGGAAGGAACCCGGCAACGACGCTTGACGCCATGCTACCGGACGTCGCTGACGAAGAAAATCTCGACGTTGTCACTTATTTGCAGCGTGCTGAAGAGGGTCGACAGCTCGCCCGCCTGCGCATCAAGAACCAGCTAGAGGACCGACAGCCGACACTACAATCTTCGACGACGCTACGTCGAGTACCAGCCCGCCGACCGTGTTTGGGTCTGGACTCCGATTCGCCGACGAGGACTTAGCGAGAAACTGATGCGTCGCTATTTCGGACCATATAAGAGAATCCGACGTATTGGCGCACTGGACTATGAGGTCGTGCCAGACGGCATTTCGCAATCACAGCGGCGCCGGGCACGACCTGAAGTCATCCATGTGGTGCGTCTTAAGCCTTTCTACGCCCGCTGACGACGTTAGGTACTTTGTTACTTTGTCATTTTTTTTTGTTTGTTTATTACGCGTGCTTTTGTTTTCGCTTTCGTGTTTGTAGCATCGGGACGATGCTTTTTAAGGGGCGGGTATTGGCACGTATACATGTTTATCTTTCACCGGTGGCCGCTTTCCACCGGCTAACAGGTGTTAAAAGTTATCGCTCGGCGCAGGGCGCGCCTGCATCGGAAGCTTCTCGAACGTTATCGATGCTTCTATCCTTCGTCTGTGGTCACCGACACTCATGTAATCTGATCGTATGAGCGACGCAAATTGTCTAGAACTTTCTGGAAGACACGCGGGCATGAGGGATTAATCTGGAACCTTCGGTGACTCAGGTATAAAAGCCGACGCGTTTCGCCGCTGATCAGATTTTCGACGACCGCCGACTGTGTTCGCCGCTTTCGTTGTGCTTTGAGTGTAGCTTGCTTTTGTGGGCACAGGTTCGCCCAATAAAGAATCAGTTTCGTCATACACAGTTTGACGACTGTTTTCTTAAGCGTCACTACTACGTGACAATATGTTGTGGCTTCGGAAACAATATGCAGGCTTTTATAGCTTAATTAAGAATTTTGTTAGACGTAATAAAATTCTTAACTTGTTCTTGTCAAGATGTTTTATAAAAGCCTGCATAATGTTTCCGAAGCCATTATTACAGAATTCTGGGAACGTCTAATACAGTTCTGGAAGTTGTTCTTGTCGAGATGTTTATTAGCCAACTTTTAGCGTAACGTTAGCATAGCTTACTGAATTACCTGTAGACGTCCACGGCTAGAAAATGTCTTGACCAGGACAGCTATTACAGTTTTTAATTATCCGTTCTAGACATCTTTTAGACATCAAATAGCTGTGTTTCGTGGGGAAGTACAAGGTGAAACCAGTGAAGTGGTAAATAAATTTTTATTATGTCCTGGTTATTTTGAGAAAAGAAGCATAAAACAACATGGTGGAAAAAATAAATAAAATATTGCATAACTACCTGGTGCATCACGTGTATACTATAGGAAAACAATACCCAACAGGCATACATAAAATGCAAACACATCAAAACAAACATATTTTTGACTGCGCAAAACCAAAAAATTGCGCCAATGCCCAAAATTAAATGCATTCTGATAATGTCACTTCTTAAAGGCAAACGGTTCAGTAACTACGAATAATGGCTTTTAAATATTGTAAAGATCGTCAGTCCGTAATAGACGAATTTGTATGAACTCTTATTTGTATAGAACTTTACACAACGGCATGCAACAGCAACTTGATCTCAGAAAACAGTAATATTCGCGATCCAGCCTAAGTTAAATTACGCCGAGATAGGATACCTATGGCTGCACAAGAACTGTTGTTGCTCCAGGCACATATTGTGTTGTGACACACACAATATGTGACTGGTAATACTCTTTATTTACCAGTTACGTCAGTTATTTTCTTGTTTTGATGCGAAACTGTTGCGTGCCGATATTTATGCACGTAATTATAAACAGTCAACTTGTGAGACGCAGCTAGGACGTCCGCCAGGTCTGAGAGCTGTATCATTTTATATAAATAAGTAGTAAATAATTCCTCTCGACAAGCGGAATCTCATATGCAAGCGCACCGAAAATATATACAAACAGGAAGCATTTCTTACAAACTCGCTTTTTTATGCAGATGTGCGGGGAACGCTGGAAAAATGGTTACAATGCTGCCCTGTCGCAGCCTTGTCGTTTGACCAGACCTGTCAAAACAACCCTCTTCAATGTGCACCGAACAAAGAACATCCGAATCTTTAGGCGCCCAGTCATCTCTGCGAGCAGCGGGCTGCCATGCGTCACGCAGCGTTTTCTCTTTCGGGAACCTGTCGCACAAACATACGCAGAAAAAAGGCTTGTTTCAGCCTATA
Organism: Dermacentor silvarum; assembly: GCF_013339745.2. NCBI lineage: Eukaryota > Metazoa > Arthropoda > Arachnida > Ixodida > Ixodidae > Dermacentor > Dermacentor silvarum. Next base: position 144,637,072 of record NC_051163.1, on the reverse strand, counting down.
TTCGTCAGTTAAATGGGAGCATTTTTGGTTAGCAGCGCGACAATCTACATGGGAACGAGAGAGAAGGGACAGGAAAGAGTCCCTTCTAGATCGTCGCGCTGCTAACCAAAGATGCAACTTTACCAACACGCCCGTTCAGCCACCCTTGCGAACTTAAATGGTAGATTTCAGGTACAACAGCGCTCCTCGACGGAGATAGAGCACAACAATGGTCGGCGCAGCTATGTTTTCTGCCTGGAGCAATATGGCGGTCGCTGGCGTCAGCCGCGGCGCGGCATCTCCACTCCAGAAGTTTTCTTTATAACCTCCTTGATGCACAAGCGCGGCCGCCATAGCGAGCGAAGGTTAATTCGTGCGGTCTATTGCTTCAACGGAAACTGATCGAGTGGCGAAAGCACAGCACATACAAAGGTCAGAGCCGTGTGGAGATCGCTTTCAAGATACGGCACGTGCCACCGCTCGCAGCAGCGCAAAGTACAAGTGCGCAGTTGTAGGCAGAGTAGAAGCTATACGTGCTGTCTAAGCAAGGGTTATCATGCATAAATATGCAAGCTTTTCGTCTGAAAGCATGATGGAGGCCATGCTGACACATCCCTTCCCAAGTCTCCGTTCAGATTCTGCGATTTCCCATGTCACACACATTTTACTCTTCTTGATATCAGAAGTGTTTACAAGGTTGGGCGAACACTCCTTGCCAATGACTTGCCAGAAAACCTTTGAAATCTTTTCTTTCACACGCTTTTACATTGTTTGCATGCTCCCTTAACCTATCATTAACACATCTCCCAGTTTGGCCAACGTTCTGCACCTTAAAGAAATTTGATTGGAAAAATGCCCTCACTTACATCCTGCCGCAAAATCTTCAGGCTTTCCTTATTTCATAAAATCTATTACCGATTTTATATACTCTCCCCACCCACTTCTTCACATCTTGACCATAGTTATTTAAAGTCGGTATCAACACATGGAGCCACCTTTCCTCCATACAAAACATTGCTTGTTTTTGTGAATCATTAGATAACATTGTATAGCCAGGAAATTTCATGTACAACCAAGAACTTCCTGCAAGACATCATTTAATTGCCAATAATTAGCTAATATTGTATAACCAGGAACTTCAATTGTTCTCAATCCTACCACTCCCCTCTGTAATGCCCTCGGGCCTTGAGGGTATAAATAAATGAAATGAAATATAATAAATATTGGATTTTATTTCTTGTTGAATTTCCGAGAAATGTCACAGGGTGAAAAAGAAAGTAGATGAGGGGATGGAGGAGGGCTGCAAGATAGCTGGTACCCCCTGAGCACGCCTTGTCCTGTTTATTTGCACTGAAAAATATCAATCTGCTAGCCCAGAAGTGAGCTATTCTCAATAACATAGTCTCATCGACTTGGGTGCACTTTGCAATTGCACAGTAATGCACTAGAGCAAAATAGAGACTGGGAGGCATGATTTTTCAAGACTTTTATAGATGCTACCTGGCATAAAGAGACACCACTAGGCAGCCATTTAGAAGAAGCAAATCATGAAAAGCAGCCAACCAGAAGCTCTGAGTACCAATTAATAGTAATTCCTGCCATTTCTGCCAGTAGTGAGACTTAATTTTCTGCAATATGCAATACAGAAAGATGATTTCATGAGTTACACAACAATTCGAGTGCTGATTATGATCACAAACTTGTTACAGCTACAATGGCAAATTTCCCAGTTGAATGAAAAGTTCTACCACTTCGAGAACACTTCACAGAAGGTTTACTGATCGCACACACGTACCCATAAACTATAATGGAAGTGTGAAGAAGTGTGTAATGTGAGCACAGTGCTCACGAAGCACAGCGCCACAAGGTGCAGAAAATGCATCAAGAATACCCGACGCAAGAGAAAAACTTGGCCAATATGGCTTGGAAACGCCACAGAGTGCCTGATACGGTGGCATGATATGGTGACAAACTATGCACGTATGAAGCATTCCTTACCTTCTTGTGAAGCCACAGTGCAAATTATTAAGGTGCTGAAGAAATGTCTATGCAGGGCAACCCTGGTGCGAGACACATTGGGCTAGCTCATAACCCAGGTTTGCTGCTGCCCATGCTTTTTCAGCCTGAAGGAAAAGGGTGACATGTGCTTTGTAGCAGCGCTTGGTCTAAGGCACAGCCACTGCTGCACGCGGCATCTGGACTAGGTAAAACCCCCAAGATTTGAAGAGACAGGTGTGCCTCTCCAGGCTATCACCATCTGCAAGATTGGATATCTGCTTCGCCAGCTGAAAAAGGCCAGTACGTGTGCGGCCGAGAGGGCATTTTCAATCCATCTTCTGCACCACACAGTGCAAGAACCAGTTGATCCTACTCAGAAATGAAGATAGTGATTTTTAAAGTGAACAAGTGCAACTTGCGAATTGGAAAGGACAGGCAGGATGCATGTGTGTCCGTATAATGCTGCACTGTTCATTCTTCAAGACATTTTAACACCACATATCCAAATTCCGAATCGCAGATTTAATTGCACTTTTAGTTATTCACATAACACAACCAATTTCTGCAGTGATTTCTCAGCGCCAGTATTATAAGCTAACGTGCTGAATGACAGTGGGCTGCACATAAAAATTTGGCGCAGTTTCACCTGAAAGGCGAAGCATCAATTGCAATAGCAAATTAGTAGAGAGCTACACGGAGTAAGGATAGTAGTTTTATCAGCTGTATAAACTTGGACATGCAGCAGCACCAGCAACGCGCAGAACTGTTGTCGACGCCGTCGACATTTTGCCCGCGTTTGCACCAAACGCGCGCGGCGTTTGTGACTGTTGCCTGTGCCTCTGAGGGCGGCTCGGAGGTTTTCGACGAGATCGTAATGGGACACTCATCGAGCAGCGTCGGAAATCTTACCCATCTTCTCGCATCGCAACGTTTTCATATAAATACACATTTGGTGCCGCAGCTAAACGTCGCCTCCCCTCCCTCCCTCCCGTCCCCCTACGGCCTTTCGCACGACGGAAGAAGTCGTGTTTGCTCTCTATATATGGTGATTGCAAAGGAGGAAAGAGACGCTTAATTGTGCAGCCCTTCATGGAGCATGGCGCGGAACGCGTGTTTGCTCTCCGACGTGCGTTCGCTCCCCGTGAAAGCTCGTGTCCCTCGCGCCCTTTCACTCGCACATACAGTGTCCGGAGCGCGGCGACTATTTCATCGCTGTTGACGTCATACGGAACCTCACGGCGATGGCGATGTCGACGGCAGAAATCCGCTTTGGAGTGTCCATATCACTGCTATCGCAATAAAAGATTCCTTTAACAAAAAAATTGTGGTGTTGTCAAAATAATGTGCAGCTGCAAAGCTACAAATTTGACGGCGCCAAACAGAAACTTCTTGTTTTCCCCAAGTATACATTGTTAAATGCAGCCTTTTAGCTAGGGCCTGAAGCTTTTAAAGAGCTCACTAGTTACTAAGTGTGTTGTTGATGACAAAATTCAGAACGAAAACAACTTGTTTAAAAATACCTTGATTCATCTTGCCGAGAGCATTCATATTAGTGCGAAAAATGAGTGCTGAAAGAACACGTATGACAAGACAACCAGTGCCCGTTGTGTTGTGCTTCTTTCCATCCTTGTCCTTTGCATTGTTATGAACGCTGGAAACGCATTAGAGAGATTTGGAATAGGGGCCCCAAAGAAATAGCATCAGCATTAGTGCGCACGCATGAGATGCAAAAAGAGTTTGGCATTTGCATCGGTGATGCTATTTCACATAAATAGTGCTCCAACATAACACGGCGCAAAAGCTTTGTGTTGAGGAACATGGTGGCATCCATCTAAGCTACGGCTCTCGCCTTGTACCACATTTGACCCCAATCCTTGTTAACCTGCCGCCACGAAAAGCAATGAACGATGTCGTAGCTTTTCTCTTTCACTCATTTCATTTAAAAAGCAAGGGTTAAGTGAGAAATTGGTGCTTGTTAGATTGCTAGCCAAACTTGAAGGCCGCCAACACAAACACATCTCGTTGCTAGGTCAGCCGATACTGAATTCAGAGCTTAACATGAGACAATTTATTATAAACACTGTACACGAGTACTCAGTCTTACTACTGATGAAACACATATCGAAAGAGCAATTATGTTGCTAGATTACTTTTTTGTTGAAGCTTTCATTTTCGCTCGTCAAAGTGCACAGTGCAAAATTAAATGTTGTTGCTCTCGCGTGACGCTTTGGGGCCCCTATTGAAAAGCTTCCTATTTGCTCAACGATCAGTGCCCTACCACGCAGCAAGAACAGCCACTATGATGCATTAAACGACATACAAGAAAAATGTTCTGCTTCATCAGGCCTTCAGTTATCACACACTGCCATGTTAACAGTACTTCACAATAACTGATGGTCAATTTTTTTGGCACCTGGACACAAAATGTATATGATCAACAGGCACGATAAAGCTTTTTTAACTGAGAATGTATTTTTTATAGATAAAGAAGCAATACACACAACAAAGCGTGATGGCACAAGTGAGTGCCACAATGTGATGCACCTCCCCGGTTGATCAGCAGTCTTGTGCACAACTTTTCAAACTCTGGTTTGCACATATACAGTGTTTCGCCACGTGAGCCCCCTATTAATGGTGCCGGTCATTTAGACGTAGCCCTATCATATCGGTTGTTACACGACAGAAGGGATGAACTTGCCATTTGCAGTCTACAAAACGCACACGGTGCTTTGTAGAACATGTGGATTTTGCCTTCATAGTGGTGACAACTTATGTGGTGCCACCTTTACATCTACCACCTTCTCTCCTCAAGTTGTGTGAATGTATTACCGTGATTTTCTCACACGTGCCTTCGTTTTCTTCTTGATGATGCTCACTATGCAACACGTCTGCTACAGCTGAAATCAGTTCCTAGGCTGCCTCAAGGCAGTTTATTTGCAAGTAAAAGCTGTTTTGTGTCAATTGCACGCAGGATTTCTTTAATGCGTTTCCAAGGCACAACCCAATGATTGCTCTTTTCACCAGTCTGCTGTGCACAGACGGGTATGATAAGAGAAGCTTATTAATTCTAAGCTCATACATTCAACAGACCTGTTTCGAAAAAGTCAGCATCAAATTGAACAACATTTAATAGCATGGTTCTCCGCAGTTCATGGGTGCCAACTACTAGAAGGCGCAAATGATTAGTAAGTATATGGGCAAGGACTAGTAAAAACGGGCAAGGGGGTGCTTCAGGCGATGTCATCAAAGTTGTCACCGATCTACAGAGTACCAAGGTAACTGTCAACAAACCTAAGTTTGTGACACGAGTGACCTATCTAGTCTAGTCATTATCTCTCAATTAATACATGCTTGAAAGAGGTCACTGAGAATACAAGAACATACACCTTCTTTTGTTTTGTAGACTGCAAAAATGAAGCAATGCGTATTTGTGTCCTGTGCAATATCATATGTTGGAGAAACGGGGTGATGTGTAAATGACTGGCTACAACGCCTGTTGGGGGCTACAGTCACATGCGGCGACACACTGTAAATGTTGTGGTCTAAAAACCAGAGCAATAAAGTGCGCTGCTTTGTACAAGAATGCTGATCAGCGAACGAGGGAGATAGTCTAAGCTGGCTAGCGTCCGAGTATGCCATCCATTGCTTTGTCAATTGCAGTATCTTGGTTTTGCATGTGCAAGTGATGGCTGGCCACAGATTGCAGCACATTATCAGTTTTTCATACTACGATATATGCTGTTGTTGTCACACTTTTTATGGCACATGTGCATTGCATATCGCTTCTTTACATACTAATGATATTTTCTCAGTTATAAAGCTTTACTTGAAAGTCATATGCTTTTTGTGTATGTTGTTTCTCTGTGGTAGAAAGTTTAGTCATGAAATAGCTTGATCTCTCACATTAGCATAAAATTGTATCAATCAAAATTCATTATACACTACCTTATATTAGCATGCAATAACATCTAGCAGTGTGCTGTTTTAAAATACCTGACAGTGGAAAAAAAATAATCTTGGAGAACAACAGTCAGGTGCAGTGGAGATTCTGTTTTATTTAAAGATGAACCATTAAGCAGCTCAGAGCTTAGAGAAAAAAACTACACACTTTCTCTGTGTAATCTGGAGAGCTCAGCTTTCCAAGGCAGCAGACAAACATGAAATGAGCCCAATAGATCTGCAAGGACTTTAGTGCACTTAGTAAGCGAATCAAACATAACAAACAAGGCAAAAATACATAACAGACACAGTAATGCAATGTAGTATACTCTGTACAAGTCATATTTGTATGACTCGAGGATGACCTACATGCTATATCAACATTGCTGTTCAGGTCAATCTGAGAACAGTGTCGAGGGCACAGCTGCATTAGAGTAAAGGTGCAGCGTGTGACATGTGCCTTTGTTTCCCTTTTGGTTGGGTAGGCTCTCTGCAACATATTGCGATAAGCAGGATATGCAAGATTATTGTTTCAAGGCGCATGTTTTCCTTGCTTGGTCTGGTGGTTTGATAGACCACTAACACGAACTGTTCTTCCCACATGCATTGTCAGTAATACACTTGCAAAATAAACTTGCTGAAATCCAAGTATAGCACACTCAGCCAAGCCCCTTGATTTTCATGATGCTGTACAGGAGTAACGACACAAATGACTAAAAATAGAGAGTGCACCCATTTAAGTGCCCAAAAGATAGGACAAACAAGTGGGCCTATTCAAAAGAGTGTTTAGTGCAGTGGCGTGAAGTGTGTTCATATTAGACGTGGTGCACTCGTTGCCTTTGCAATGCAAACCGACATGGCACATATGACTTAGTAGAAAACTCGTTTGTCCACTTAATGCACTGACGAAGAATACTAGACTTGCCTTGTCCTCTCCTAGCTTGAAGAAGTGAACAACAAAACAGGGCAAGCACTGCTGACTGCTAAGCTCTTGCGACAAAGCAAATCCTTCAAAGCAGGCTCTCGTGTGTAACCTCTGCTTAGCCACTGTACAGACATCGCCTCTTTTTGGGCTCCAACAACAAACTTTGGTATACCAACTCCTAGCATTTAGTGTTCATAAACAGCAATTTATTTCATGTAGAACCTTGTGACTGAGAAAGTAAAAAGGTTGCTTATTGATCAACAAAAAAATGGGGCTGATGAAATGGGCTGTAAGTACACAGAAACTGTTCTGCCGCATGGCGAAAAAAAAGAAACTTTGTTTCAACTCTGCTGAAAATGGCTGACTAAACGAATGCACTTACAACTTAGGCATCTTCACTTTGCAGATCGCGAGAACTATGATGCGCCCATTTACCAGTTTTATTATACTGGTGAAAATTAATTCAGTCAGCATTAGAGGATCATAAACATAGTTTAAACTTGTAAAATCTGAATTGTGAAAGGGCAAAGCCATGATAACCAAATAGTTTTGAACACATGACAACAAGCATTATCGTGAAATAAAATAAATTCTTTCAGGAAACTGAACCACATGGGTGCTTCACATAGCAAGAATGCCTAAACTGAAGACAACATATACAGTGGTTGTAGTTGCCTGAGAAGCCTACTAAGAAACTCAAGCTGAAGTGAGATTTTCAGCAAAGAACACAAGCCGCAAATGCCGTGGTTGCAGTGGCTGAGGAGATGGAGGTAAAGATGTCCACATTGTCATTCTGACTCCAATTCTTTCATCCAACTGCATTTCATGTTGAAATGCAGTTGGATGAAAGAATTGGAGTCAGAAACTTCACTTCATGTTGAAGTGGCTGCTGCGATTTTTTCAATAATTTACCTAAATAAATATTTTCCAGTTTCATTCAGAGACTAGTCAGTTTAACAGCCAATGGGAGCATTCACATACGTGCACAAAACAGCATGTAGTTTTAAACATAGACAAAAATGGTCTAATGATACCACGGGCTCATGCTGCTGAAATAATAATATATAAATATGTGCATTTAGATGACCATGCTTTTCCTGTTAAAGACCTGTACAAAATAAAGCATAGTCGATATTCCACACATCACTCTAATGAGAAATTTCACTAAACATAAGTGGCAGCGACATGTAATACAGCACTGCAGTTAAAAGAGAAACTTATCTTTGAGAGAGGGAATAAAGGGAACTGTGAGCTGTTTCTACTAGATGCGTTCGCAAAAGTGCAGACTGACTCATGGGAGCTAATGCTTTGTGTGGAGTAGCCATGTGCCATAAGTCATATGACCAACCATTTGTGTGATCTGATCTTTAGTGCTCACGGAAGCACAAGACCAAAAAAAGATTTCATGCACATCAAAAGTTTCTCAGGCTGCCAGATGCAACTCATATGTGGCTTCTTAGAAGCACTGATTTTTAGAGCCTGCAATATGACAACACCACTCCACTGCTTGGATCATCAGACTGTAAGCAAGAGTGCATATACTTCTTACACACAATAAACTTTAACTTTGAAGAGGGGAAATGTCCACTGCTTCGCTACTGTAAAGGTGTGAAAAAAAGAAATAATGTTCGTTGTTTGGATTGCGCCTTCTGTTCCTGTTCGATAGTGTACAGATACTAAACAAAGTTTATGGTGCAGTCTCTTGTACAAGCTGCAGAGTTTCTGATGGCCTACAAGGCCTTTCCTCAGCTATGTGAGACAAGCAATGCTGTGCCCAGGCATGGTAGCATTTCAGAGTGCTGGCAATGCTGTGCTCACTACAGAATGGGGGCCCCGCAAGTCGAGGTCACCCTGCAACAAGTGCTTTGTGCTGCAGCACTCTGCATCAGTGTGCTTACATGGAGCACTGCTCTCATGCACCGTCCCAGTGCAAACTACTGCAGGCCCCCCTCTTGCATAGGTTCGTGCACGACCACCGATCTGCATGCTGGGCTAATGCAGCAACCTAAGCGCACTGCAGCTAAATGTTGGTCAGCTGGGGTACAAGCGGGCCATCCCGTCGAGTGGGAGAGCATCCACACTGGAAGACATTGCTTTTGCCAACGCGCTGCGCTGGCGGTCAAACAGCGCGGACAAGTAGTGCCATTCGGCGGCCAGCGCTAAGCTCGTACCCTCGCACGGACCAAATACACCAGGCATGCCCAGCACTTGTTCGTGCGTGTGCGCCAGTGTTCACAGGTTGAAGAAGCCAAACTTGCTGGCGATGCCACCAACGTTGCGCTTGAACGACGACAGGTGCTCGGTGACCGACTGTGTGACGTTCTGGATGCTGCGAACGTAACCCTCTGCCCCGTCACCGGCGTCACGCAGCGAGGCCACGATTTTGCGTCGTGGCGAGGCTTCGCTTTCAATCCCCGTCTCCGGGTAGTCCCTGCACATAGATTGCATGTGGCAGATTAACGCACCAAGAAAGGTCTGCTGAATATTCAGAAAACAAAGAAAGCAATCTCATCAAGTGTCGTGGTTTTGTAAGGTCGTACAATAAATAAATAAAGCCACAGAAATGCTGATAATTGTCTACTAATGCATTGTTTGGCTTGGCTGTGACATTGCTTTTGCTTTTCCTAGCTTCTGCGCGTCTACCATGGCTTTTCAAGTGGCAAAGAATGCTTTAGTACACGATTGTCAGATTTTCACGCCGCATCCGGCCTCTACAAAGTGCTATTGAGCAGGAACGGTGGGATCGAGCGCATCTCGACGGAGCAGAGCAGTTGAAAGGGAACACAGTAGCGCGTGAGTTGTCGCCTTCGCTGTCACTCGATCTCGCAAGCCTGTGTTATGTGCGTGTTCCTTGTCTGTGCAATGACATTTGGGCCACCCCAATGAAAATGCACCAAGCGTCTCAACGTGCTCGCTTGCCCACGAGGAGTTCATAAGGATGCTCCGCAGCGTTCAATTGGACATTGGGCCACCCCAAGATTTCACGTTGGCCACACCCAACATTCAAGTTGGCCCACCCCAGAACTTCAAGTTGACCCTCCCCAAAATTAAATTGGGCCACATGCAAATTTCAAGTTGGCCCAACCCCAAATTTCAAGTTGGCCCACCCCTACTATAAGCTTCCCCATGCATTTTCTATGGAGTCCTATGTATCTCTAAGGGTGTGCTCATTTTATTTATTTTTTGTTTAAATTGTTCCTTATCGCTTATAAAGCTACCACATCTACATTTACACTATTCTAATGACTAAATGTCTCAACTTCGCAAATTACGCATTTTGGTGCTTATAGAAAAGGCGTTACACTTTTCGCATGATGGAGCTGGGGTACTCGCCAAAGAATGCTTACGCATTAAAATGATACAGAAGAAAAGACACAGTGCTGCACAATGCAACAATCATTAGCAATTTAGGATCATTAGCTGATCTTAAAGAAGGGTGTGTAGACAGACCATACACATTGACTCAAGACTTTGTTGCAGATGATTAAGCGGAACTAACCTAAGTCATTTTCTAGTCAACTATTGCTCAATCCAGATGGACTTTCCAAGAGTGCGTCTCTTATAATGAGAAGATCAGAACTCCTACCTAATGGTTCTATTTCGAAAGTAAAAGGACATATAAGGACGAAATCTCTTTCAGAAGCTTTGTTTATTTTTATCTAGTCTGAGAAAAAAAAGCACTTTAGAGTCATATGTGCAATGCAACAAGCAACAAACTGCCACTTGTACTCCACTCACAAAAACAACAAAAATGGAAGATAAATTGATGTTTCTGTTTTATGATGAAAGTAAAAAAAGCAAACAAAATCAGACATATTTTAAACAATCTTTGACATGAAGACCAGCATTACGTTTGAGACAGAGAATTTACTTAAAGGAAGATCTAGTGGACAGCATGCTCTAGCCTACACGATTAGTGATGATGGATGCACAACAGTGCAAGGCAAGTGCAGCATTACACTTGAGCTCAGATATAAAATGCAGCTGTCGTAGTGAAAAATATTACAGCAAGAATACAGTGAACAACCAGGCACAATGGTCGTAATGACCAGCAGCAATTTGGAGCAAACTTTGTAGCAGGCAAAATGGCACTTTGAAGCAGCTGGCCTTCTTTTGTAGCAGGTGGCCGAAGAAAAAAAAATCTGGTAAAAACCTAATTACGCTGCTTTATAATTAGAAATACGCACCTTTTGAATTTCCAAAGAAAGGCAATAATAGCAAACAGCAGAACAAAAACAAAGACGAATGATAATGCTTGTCTTTCATTACCGTGCTTATAGAAATCGATTACCTTTCATTACCGTGCTCAAATTTTTCTACTAGCAACGTCATGCACCATCTGTGCTGCGTTGCATTGCGATAAGCAGCACACATGCATGGACTATGTTGTCTAGTGGTCTCAGAGGCAAGAGTACTTAAATACTGAGCGCTGAAAAATGAGAAACGACTGTAATCCTTGATTTAGGTGTCCGCTAGTGGCACTCTCTCCTCGGCATTGGTATACCCTCGTGTAGGGCGGATAACCGAACTCGGAGGAGCGAGCAAACGAAACTGGCGGGAAACGCACAGAGGAGCAGGCGAGGAGGTCATGACCCCTAGCGGAAAACGCCGCTGACATGAGAGCATGTAACAAGCGCCGGGAGAGAGAGGAGGGAATGATGTCACCCCTCCACTGTGTTAGGCAGGCGTTCACTCTGTAATGAGCCCCTGGTTTAAGTGTGGTCTTGGAGTTTCATGGGAACCTGTACTGATGCGGTGGGTATCTAAAGTGTACGATTGTGTGCTTTGGTGTACGGCAATTCATCATCATCAGCCTATATTTATGTCCACTGCAGGACGAAGGCCTCTCCCTGCGATCTCCAATTACCCCTGTTTTTTGCTAGCTGATTCCAACCTTGCGCCTGCAAATTTCCTAACTTCATCCTAGGGTGAAGAAAAAAAAAAACCTAGGGTGGCTAGAATGGGGAGGTGTGAATACCGGCGGCGCTTTCCCTCGGGCGCACGTGACCCCCTTGTGCACCGATGCGACCAGGGGAAATGTGGCGCTGCCGCTCGCGGCTTGGTAAGCATAGCCACGCCGGCCTCGCCTCGCCGGCCTCGCCTCGCCTCCGTGCCTTTGCCGTCGGTTGGTCTCGTCGCCTGTTTTGGGGTGTTTCTCACGATACATAGCGTGTTGCACAGCATCGCCACGGCATTGCCCTCCTGGTATTATTCACGAGGCCTTTCACACTAGCTCAATCTGATCACCACCGTCTGTTTTGTTTTTTTTTCCTTCGTGACTTTATTAATGGAACTGCAGTCTTGATACCACGTCGCATTCCTACCCTGTCAGAAGATGCCGTGCCCACAGTACTTCAGAACTTGCCAAAATACATTAGCAGGACTCTGACGAAAGAAAGAAAAAGAAGAGATGTCTCACACGCTCCACAGGTCCCAGGTTCGGCATGCAAACCACTCCGGTATAGGCAGTTCCGCCTTCTGTGACCCTGTATGCCTGGACTAGACATTCGACTCTCTGAGTACGAATAAAATAATATTATTATCTTACAAGAGAAGCGGCGCTTGTCTATTGACAAGACAGGGGATGCATGCCCACCGGCAGACGTGGCGGCTGAAAATATACAGCTGGATGGAATGCCCAATCCAGTCGCAGAAGAATTGTTCATTTTCGAGCTTAAGCGACCTTTGGAACTGTGGTCAATGCAAAAGTTTAAATAAAACATTGCTCATTACCAGACTGCAGAGTTTGCAATGAACGAAATGCCGCGCCTGTTATGTTAACCAAAAATGTAGTGTTCTTCATTGAAGAAGGACTCGCCAGCTGTAGCATCTACTTGGCTGGGCAGTTTCACAAGGAAGCTGTTGTGGAATCTAAAGAACAAACAGATGAGACCTTGGGGGCCTTTTATATCCATCACAACCATTCTACAAGATGTTCAATGCCCTTGAAAACAAACTCACTAATTTGCATGCCAAAGCTGTGGCAGAGTTTATGCAGTCGATCAATTGGTGATGTGCCAAAAATTGGTTGCCTAGGTCATTCTGCTGCCCTGACAGCATCAGTTGTACGTTTTCATTGCGTAACAAGGATTTATTTATTTTTTCTTAAAGGTGTCATTCAGCAGGGCAGTGAGAATAAACTAAAAACACTGAAATCTTGCGTGTTGTAGATCAAATTTTTCCACAGTTGTTTTCCTCACTTAAATAAACGGTTTCATCGCCAAATCTGTTGCTGTCTGCAATCATAAGAAATTGCTTACTTGAGCGCCGAAAGGACATGCCACAGGTCTGCAAGCGCTGGCAAAAAGTGGTTTGTACGTTGATAAGTAATCAGGTAATCACTGCAGTTTACAGGTCGTACGTACGGCACGCATAGGCTGATTACTGCTGACCTCGAGGATGACGGTCGCATTTTGAGGGAGTCTAAATGAAAGGCGCCCGTGTGCCGTAAGATGTCAGTGTGCGTTAAAGAACCCGAAGTGGTCGAAATTATTCCAAAGCCCCCCCACCCCTAGGATCCTGATCCTGAGAACAAAAACAAACGCGTTTGAATCTATCAACGCAAGGCGAACTGGGCCCCTAAAATCTCACAGCAGTAATGATGTGGGCTGATAAAATGTTGATTTCATGATAAAGACGTATTCCTTGATGCTCGCAGAAAGTGCGCGATACCAGAGGCTGGCGATGCGCTCATTTAGGCTGCGTGCCTTACCGGATGGATGGATGGATGGATGGATGGATGGATGCTATGAGCGTCCCCTTTGAAATGGGGTGGTGGGTTAGTACTCATCGAGGCGTCCCACTGACCTTTGGTTGCCATCGAGTCCTGATTGTACTCCTGACTTCAAGCAAACAACCGCATTTCCAAATGTAAGCCATGGAACCATTACACCTTTCCACATACCCCGGAGCACCTCGTACCTATTGTATCCCCACAGCGCTCTGTGTTTAATTATGGCCGCATTTCTTTTTCCCTTTTGCTATTATTGTTTTTTCCTGTGTCTCTAAATATCTAACGCCTTCGTTTATCCATATACCTAAGTATTTGTATTCTTTTACCCGAGGTATTTACTGGCCCTGTATCAACACTGTCTGTTCACTGTTTTCATTGAATACCATATATCCTGATTTTTTAACGCTAAATTTTAATCCTAACTTCTCACATTCTTCCTCAGAGATATCAGCCAGACGTTGCATATCACTTTGCTTGTTAGCTAGCAACACAATGTTGTCCGCATGAAATAAACCTGGAAGCTGCTGCTCAACTATTGTGCCAGCTTGTTTGTATGAGAGCTTAAATCCAATATTGATTCTTTCTAGCGCTCTTTCCATCCTTACCATGTACATCATAAACAGCAGCGGGGATAAAGGGCAACCCTGTCTCAGTCCCTTGTTGATCGCCTCGGTCAACAGCGCCGCCCCTCGGCATCGGCGCGCTGCATCGGCGCACTAGGGTGTCACGCTTGTGCCGCCGGTATTCACACCTCCCCATTCTAGCCACCCTACCCCACCTAGTTTTCTGCCATCCACGACTATGCTTCCCTGCTCTTGGTATCCATTCTGTAACTATAATGGTCCACCGGTTATCCACCCTACGCATTACATGGCCTCCCAGCTCCATTTTTTCCTCTTAATGTCAACTAGAATATCGGCTATCCTCGTTTGCTCTCTGATGCACATCGCTCTCTTCCCGTCTCTTAACATTAGGCATAACATTTTTTATTCCATCGCTCTTTGTGCGGTCCTTAACTTGTTCTCGACTACGAGAATTAGACTTTACTTAATTGGTTCTAATTATTCCTGACACTTAATTAGCTCTTTACTGTACTAAACCTGTGCTCTATTGTCATATTTATCATCAACCATAAGCAGAACTATCGATATCTGTTTTTACTTTTTTATGATTTATTTTTAATTTCGTCCCACCTCTGTGACAAACCGGAAATCGGTCCCTAACCGGAAGTTGCTGTGCAAGAAACAAGAGGGTCACTCGGTGCTTGTGCCACTAATAAACACTGTCATTTTCCTGGTTCTCGACTTGGCATGTGGTTCAATACGCAACAGAGCACACGAGGATGGGATTCGGAGGAATAATTACGCGATAAGTGAGGTGACACCCCCAAAGCAACCGCGTGTGGTCAGCCTGTAATGGCCCCCGATCGACTGCCGGAGTTTAGCGAAGCGTACTTTGAAGGTCATGCCATGACCGATTCAGCATAGCGACAAGCCTTGCTAGTGGCCTCGCTACCCGACAAGGGCGCTGCCACCCGACGCCTGTGAATGAGCTCGGATACGACGATGTTGTCAAGCATTTGCGAAGCTACTATGTGCCGAACATCAATGAATTATCAGCAAGCTACATGTTCTCCATGCGGGGACATATGAATTTGAGACCATGCGAGAGTTACTAGTCAATATACGTCGTTTGGCCAAGAGCTGTAATTTTGGCACCCTAGCTGCAGGAACACGCATTGTATGTGCCGTGCACGACGAAGACGTGCGGCATCACCTACTCGCGACTCTCACACTGAAAGTACAAGAACCAGAAGACTTTGCAATATTGGCCAAACAAGCTGTCGCAGACATGCTAGCATGCAGAAAAACGAATTGCAGCTCGACCAAAGTACGAACTACGTACGGATGACGCGCAGCCTGCCAAGGGGCAAGCTGACTGAGAAAAACACTGACCTGTGGCCATTGTGGTGGATTCTCTCACCAAGCCGACAACTGTCGTCACATTCCAACAGTTTGTCACAACTGTAGAAAGTGGGTGTTTAAGATGGCATACAAGAAGCGAGGTTTAAAGCATCAGGCATACTATTTATTCTTCGCCGTTCCGGTAGACTCTCGCCGCACGTGCTCGTGAGCACGGGCTCTCTCCAGGAAGGAAGTGCTTCTTCTTCTTCGATCAGAGACTGTGCTGAGATTAATTCAACACACTCCCAGCCGCCAAATCACTCATTCAGCTCAAGTGAATAAAGTTTTTGTATTGGTCTGGTGGCGCAATGGCTTCATGGGTACGACTCGTTCTGCGCATCTTCATTCGACATGATTATGCCTTCTCTTCGACACGTGGACATGGAATACGGCACACCATCGTTGGGCATGCTGACATCATGGGACCATCGCCGGACAGCAAGGCATGTGCTTATAAAAGGCGCATCTGCACGCTCCTGCTTCAGTGGACACGGCAGCACTGCCGTGACAATGTCACCGAACATACCCTTGCTTGTGCAGGTTTATGCTGGCTACTTGTTCTTCGTCTTCGGCGAGGTGGCATCATTCCCTGTTGACGTATACTGCCTGCCGCCTGACGGAATCGACGCGGCGCAATGGCTTCGTGGGTATGACTCGCTCTGCACATCTTCATTCGACGTGATTATGCCTTCTCTTCGACACGTGGACGTGGAATACGGCGCACCATCGTTGGGCATGCTGACATCACGGGACCATCGCCGGACAGCAAGGCCTGTGCTTATAAAAGGCGCATCTGCACGCTCCTGCTTCAGTGGACACGGCAGCACTGCCGTGACAATGTCACCGAACGTACCCTTGCTTGTGCAGGTTGGTGAAAGAAAATATGGATTTCATAGCGATTATCTTTGTTTAATAGTGCTGCCGTGTCCACGTAGGCTTGTGCATTGTATATGTGACTGTTTTTCAATGGCATTCTTGTTACTCAGGCTTTCCGGAGATATTGAATCTAACCCCGGTCCTATTACTGAAAAAATGTTCGAAGAAATGATTAATACGCAGAAAGAAATTCTTGCTAAAATCTCAGTAATACAGGAAAACCAGACATCTTCTGAAGCTCGCATTCTTGAAATACAAGCCAGGCTTCTGGCTATAGAAAATAAACTACTGAGCGTTGATGAAAGTCATAAAAAGCTTACTGACTTAGAGAGCGTTGTTAGTGGTCACGACACAGCCATGAGCAGCATTTCCAGGCAGCTTGATGATTTTGAAAACCGATCTCGTCGCAACAATCTGATAGTTAGAGGTATAAAAGAGGAAGTGCGTGAAACACAGGAAACATTATTAAAGAAGATTAATGATGACATATTTAAAAATAAACTCTGACAGAAACTGAATTCCATCGAAAGAATTCATAGATTAGGGAAGAAAACACCGGGCAAGGACCGACCTGTAATTATGAAGTTAACTGACTTCAGAGATAAGATGAAAATTTTGCAGAATTGTCACAAGCTCAAAAATACAAAAATAAGCATATCAGAAGATTATTCCAAAAGAGTTACTGAGATCTGCAAAACGCTTTGGAAATCATCAGACGAAGAGAGACGCAATGGCATGAAAGTTAAATTAATCTTCGACAAGGTTAAAATTTGGGGATGTTCTGTACAGTTGGGATGAAGTTACCGGCGGAAGAGTAAAATGTCATACTCCCACAGAGGCCAGTCTTATGTGACTCAAAAACTGCCCCAATGCATGCTTTAGGATTATAAATGTAAACGCCAGGAGTTTAGTTAATAAAGTAGCCGACATTGAAAGTATAACCTTGGAGCATGAACCACATATCATGGTAGTAACTGAAACTTGGCTTCATCGAGACATATCGAATGCCGTGGTCACGCCCCCCCAATTATACGTTAATAAGAAAAGACCGGACAGGAAGAGGTGGGGGAGTGGCAATTATGGTTAAAAATGATTTATTGTTTTCTGTACTTGATGTTCCGAAGGACATAGAAGCAGTTTGGATTAAAATTATGGTGAACAACCGCATGGTGTATGTCAGTGCTCCAATCTCCTCTGTAGACATGCTTATTAACCTTAGAATTTTTATCTACAGAGCTCCAAACTCCTCTGTAGACATGCTTATTAACCTTAGAAATTTTATGGACACGAACCTAAACCATGATGACTCAATAATACTTTTAGGTGATTTTAATTTGCCAGGCATCGACTGGAACGCGCTCTCCTTTGGTTCAACCGATACGTCAAGCTGTGAGCAATAATAGAACTTGCGTTTTGCTACAACTTAACTCAAGTCATAGAAGGTTATACCAGAGTATGTGCAACAACATCATCACTACTTGACCTCGTCTTTGTATCTTCTAAAATCTAAACTGTTGTTGTGTCTCTGTACATGTGACCTCTGTGACGGCTTGTCAGATCATAAAATGGTTGTAATAGATTTAGACATGACGCCAGATCACACGCATAGTAAACCTTCTAACATAGTTCTCAACTTTGCGGCCGCCGATGATGTCTCTGTGCTGGACTACCTGGAGCGTTCATTTGACGATTTCATGTGTCTTTTTGGGACCAGTGCTACAGTTGACGAATTGTGGGATAGCTTTTCAAACATAGCTGACTACTGTACCAGGCACTTTATCCCAAAGCGTTCGATACGCATACGAAAGCGGAATCCATGGATCTCGAGAGAAATTATACACGCCAAACGAAAATTAAAACGGAAGCGGAGGGCAAACAGGAGTATGTGTGATCCTGTTAGAAGTAGTGCCATTAGGCACATGAGTAAAGACCTGAAGCGTCTTGTCAGGGAGGCTAGGGACAAGTTTTACAATGTAAGGCTCAAAAAGTTTTTAAATGAAGCACCTAGGAAATTTTGGCGCTATGTCAATCCTTCAAAGTCTCAAAGCACGGCAGGTAACAACAGTCAAGAATGAGCTGAAAGCCTTAATTTGTTTTTCTCATCAGTTTTCACTTCTGACGACGGTTTGTCGCCAATCTTCACAGAATCTCCTGGCTGTCCTCCAGTTCAAGACATACAAATAACAGAGCAGGGGGTCTTAAACTTACTTCTTCACTTGTGTGTTAAAAAAAGCCTAGGCCCTGACAGAATTCGAAATGAATTTCTCTTTCGATATGCAGAGTGGGTTGCCAAATACCTCACAAAAGTTTTTCAAACATCTATTGCCACAGGGTTTTTCCCAGCTGCATGGAAACGTGCAAAAATTATTCCGATCCATAAGAGCGGCTCCACAACCGCTGTCAATAATTTTCGGCCAATTTCTTTAACTTGTACTTGTTCCAAATTGCTGGAACATATTGTGTTTAAACACTTAATGGCATACCTAGACTGTAACAATATCCTACATCCTTCTCAACATGGATTCCGCAATGGTTTATCCACAGTCACCCAGCTCATACAAACCGTTCACGATCTCGCTCAAGCTATAAACAGCCGTGAACAAACCGATATAATATCCCTGGATTTCGCAAAAGCCTTTGATAAGGTATCCCACCCAAAGTTGCTGCAAAAAATTAATGCTATTTTCAGGAACCCCAAAATAACAAGCTGGTTTTCCTCTTACCACAGCTTTCGCAAACAGTTCGTCGACCTTGGAGGTTTTAAATCGACTCTTTCCCCGGTGGTCTCAGGTGTACCTCAAGGGAGCGTCTTAGGCCCTCTTTTGTTCCTGGTTTTCATAAATTATCTACCAAAATCTCTCATAGTTCCAGTAAGATTGTTCGCAGATGATTGTGTCATATACAACACAAATCAATCCACAAGTGACCAAGAGAAGCTAAGCATTAACTTACAAGAAATAGAAGAATGGTGCTCCACATGGCAAATGGTGCTAAATCCGGACAAGTCAGTAATCATGTCTGTCACTAGAAAGAAAAATGTAATGAAATACCCTTACATCATTGCAGGTAATGAAGTTAATAGAGTGCAACAGCACAGGTACCTCGGTTTAACCTTCACTTCCGACCTACACTGGAATACGCACATAGATAATGTGTGCTCCAAGGCTTATTGGGTAATTTGGGGTCTGAGCCGTAACATCCGCAATGCAACTCCCGATGTAAAATTACTTTTCTATATAACACTGGTAAGACCAGTTATTGAATATGGAAAAATTGTGTGGGATCCCTACACCGCATCTGATATAGCAAAAATAGAAAAGGTGCAGAGACTGGCTTCCCGGTTTATATATAATAAATATCGCCGCATATATTCACCGACCACGTTATGCAAACAAGCAAACCTTGAAACTCTTGAAGGCAGAAGAAAGGTTGAAAGGATGAAGTTATTTTCATGCTGATTCACGGTCACTTTAAGATTAATACAACGCAGTACTTTACAGTTCACCCCGACCAACCATCTAGACATCGCCACAGTATGTACATTCCTGTGCGACTCTCTCATAATAATTGTTTTAAATACAGCTTTTTTCCTCGAGTGAATAAAGAATGGAACCAGCTGCCTAACTCCATCGTGAGAAGTGACTCTCTTGATGTCTTTATTGATCGCCTCGTGCCATTCATACACCACAGAACACCCAGACAATAGCACAAATCCCTGCCTCAACTTGTGTATTCTGCAATTCAGCTGTTTTTTTTTTGTCCAGTACATTTGTTTGTATATTATGTTGGATTTAGTTGTTGAGCTTATGCCCATGTATACTTATGTGCTTTTCTTCCACTCCTGTAATAGCCTGCAAAGGCTGTCAGTATTAATGAATGAATGAATGAATGAATGAATGAATGAATGAATGAATGAATGAATGAATGAATGAACAACTCCTTGCTGTTGTACATGTTTGATCCAATAGTTTTCTGCTTCAGTGATCTCTTTGGCTACTTGAAAACCACTGTGCGCTCTGTTTATGAATCGGCAGTGTTTGATGAATCTGAATGTCCATGCCGTGACCCTGAGCTGCTTTTCGATTCTGCTGTAGCTGTCAATGTCAAGAATTGATGTCGACATCGTCGTACTGTAGATCGCAAGGTGAACGGCAGTCATTTCACAGATTATCCTATCGTCGGTGCTGATAGGTTCTGGGGGTTGTAGTAGCCATCTATCTTCTAACTCGCCTAGCCAGTCTGGTCCATGAAGCCACGGATAAGTTATATAATAACTTATCCATTGAAACTCCACGTGTCAGTAGATCAGCAGGATTCGCCTGTCTTGGACAATACTTCCACATAGAAGGATCGGTTTTTCTTCCTGATCTTTTACACTCTGTTCGACACAAATTGCTTCCACTTCGTTGCATCACCTTTTATCCATGACAACGTAATTGTGGAATCCGACCACATTGTACAGTGGATCTCAAAGTCAGTGAGGGCACTTGAGACGTAATGAAGAAGCCTTGCTCCGATCAAGGCTCCTAGAAGCTCCAGCCGTGGCAGTCTTGATAAGTGCCACACATGCTTTTGCGATCAACAACTCGGACCTCACTAAGCAGCTTGGTACGATGTAGAGCGCTGCGCCATATGCCGAAGGGCTTGTGTTGCAAAGTACTTGAGTCTGTAGACTCGGGGCGATTTGGTTCCGCTGCCAAGATAACGTGGTATGGAAATATTCTGCAAGACTGGTAGTTGGCGCACCCATTCATGCCATTCTTCTTGCAGATCCTGAGGTAGCTGCTCATCCAAGCCTTTTCCACGTGTCCACAATTTCTGGAAGATCTTGATGGCAATGGTGAATGGCGCAACAAATCCCATTGGGTCGAATATCTGTGAAGCAGCTTGAAGAACGAACCACTTGGTATCATCTTTTTCTTTCATAAATTCGAGAAGGCCCTTCAAAGAGGCGAAATTACGGCTTTATTTCACACGTAATAATTAAAATAATATTGCGTGCAGTTCAACACTACTCCCATTTCTCAATTTTTCCTGTTTCTCGGCCCTTGCGTTTCCTGGCTCTTACTTTTTTTTTTTGTACGGTCCCGTGAAAAACGTATCAAAGGGGTTCTACTGTAGTACGTTCACCAGATCCTGGTACAGGTTTTCACCCTTTTCGAGGCATTCATTTAATGAGAAGCACCCTTTGGCGTGCGAAGAAGCATTGAAAACTATTCTGATTTTTGTGGTTAGTGCGTGCTCTTGGATCACTTCTCTGTGCGGCATGTAATAAACCTTTGTCGGATCCAGGGGTGGCCCTTCAACAATCTCCGCATGTCCAGCCCACAGGTACTCCCATATGGTGCTGTCATACGTCTCTAAAAGTCCTTGCTTGCTTGACAGTCGGGAGATAAGTTTCCAAAGTCTTGTTACTGTGACTTGCTTGTTGTCCGAGAGCTCGACCTCTTCCTTCCAGGGCAACATCACTTCGTATCTTCCGTCCCTAAGAGTGATGGTTTCTTCGAATTTCATCAATACTGGACTGAGCCTGGTCTCAATGTCAACGACGTCTGATATTCCCACGCTCTCGAGTTCCCAAAATGAGCGGAGGAATTTGTCGCTCTCTTGTAC
This sequence comes from Dermacentor silvarum, assembly GCF_013339745.2. Taxonomy (NCBI): domain Eukaryota; kingdom Metazoa; phylum Arthropoda; class Arachnida; order Ixodida; family Ixodidae; genus Dermacentor; species Dermacentor silvarum. The sequence goes on along the minus strand of NC_051163.1, from coordinate 144,615,045 downwards.
ACTCGTCTTCAGTATGCAGACCATGATCCGCGAAGCTGTTATATCTGATGTCATGCAGTTGGTGTTGCCTTGAAACATTCACCCTAGCTTAGAGTTCATAGCAATCAGTGTCTCATTGCTCTCGCATCGAGTGACTTCACCCACCATCACAGCCCACATTTGGTCGGAACCGATGAGAACGCTTATGCCTGATTCCCCGACAACGGATTCGCATAGTCGGTGATCAGCGATATCCTTTCCAGACTTCTGAATTTCCGCGAGGAACGGTGAGCTGGTTGTACTTACCTCGATATCTTGGCAAATGTGTGGAATTTCTATCGCTTGTAAGGCAATTTCCCCATCTGAGAACTGGCTCCGTAGACGGAGCTGCACAACACGCCGCTTCTGCGCTGCTCGACTCGACTTGCATGCAAACGTATTGAGTGCAATGACGGTAGAGCCCACACTGCAACTTCAGCTGTTGTGATAGCCGTTCTGTGACGAATGTGCGCTGACTGCCTCCGTCTATGACACCTCTGATATATCGACAGGTGACGTCTGTTACTGCCCAAGCTCGGAACGTCTCCAGGAGGACGCTCGTCGATGAATCCTCGATGGTACGTCGATCTTACCCTAGAGATGCGCACACAGTCGTGTTTGTGCTTGGATTCCTTGTTGGTATTCTGGCAGTTGTTCTGCCAGTTTACCATGTCTTCTTGCTTACTTTTTGCGGATCACACACACTCGTCGCATGACGTCTATGGCAGGTAGAGCACGTAACCTTGCTTCTACAATCACACGCCCTGTGACCTTTAGTTGTGCATCGAAAGCCCCTCATGTCTCCTGATAAAATTTGCTTCTTTTGCGATAGTGGGAGATCAAGTGTGCAGTCTTCCATGGAATGTTGACTCGACTTACAAAACACACAGTTCTCAGGTACTTTCATAGTGTTGTGAAGAACTGAAGACGTGGGTTTCGAGCCACGAAAATGGCGAGATGTGTTTGGCGCATTCTCTCTTTCTGGATTCACAAACTGGCTTTTCTCTAAGCTCTCCAACTCGATGGACGGGAAAATTAATAGGCGTTCCAGCTCAGTGATATTACTGCATCACTGCTATCACTTGTCGCCCGAATGGCGCCAGACCAGTGGTACTGTACCACTATATCGTGTGGTAAAGCCCGCAGCAACAGGTCGCACAGCATAGTGGAAAAGGATGCCTTGCTCACCCCCAGGGTCTCCAGTCCGCGGATGTTGATGACGATCTGGTCGTACAGCTTGCCAAGAGCTGTCGGGTCACTTGAACAGACCGAAGGCAAAGTACAAAGCCTGGAGAAGTACTCCTGTTCGAGTCTCGTTCTATCACCGAAGCGTTTCTTCACTATATCGATGGCGTCCTAGTAGCAAGCTTCTGTTGTAGGCAGTCCCACAATAGCTGAGGCTGCGTCGCCTCTTAGGAAGAACCTCAGGTAGTTAAACTTGTCCGTCGCTGTGAGGCTTCCATTGCGGTGAATCATCTGGTCGAATTGTTTCCAGAAGTCGTTCCATCGACACAAATCACCAGCAAATGGGGCGATGGTAAGCTTGGGTAGCTTGGCTCCAGAGACTACCGCTGTACTGGCTGCCGATGAAGTCCGAAACTCCGGTGTTGACGACATGACAACACGGTCTCGCTTGCTAAGCAGCTCACTCATGATGCTGGTAGCGTTGTCCTCGTATTCCACAACGGTGTTGTATTCTTGCTCAAACTCATCAGCAACGTGGCTTTCTAGTTCCTCGTTGATCTTGTTCACCTCATCGTTATTCACCTTGAGATGTCCGTGTTGAGCTGATCTGAGGGGCTGTTTCATCGCTGAGAAGAGCTTTTGCCTCGTTAATAAGCCTGGTGTTCAGAGATCGTCTCGATTTCCGCTTCGATCGCAGCCTCTCCATGATGGTCAGTTCACTCGTAGCCTTCTGTGGTCTCCGGTAGTAGATCCCGGGTCTTCAGCACCAAATGTAAGATTGCGTACGGTTTACTGACAAGAAGCGAGATTTAAAGCATCAGGCACACTATTTATTCTTCGCCGTTCTGGTAGACTCTCACCGCACGTGCTCGTGAGCACAGGCTCTCTCCAAGAAGGAGGCGCTTCTTCTTCTTCAATCAGAGACTGTGCTGAGACTAATTCAACACGGGGACATCTATCTCAGGTATGCCAATCAAGTCGTCACGTGGCCAACAGGAAGCAAGAAGCGTACTCTCTTTCCGGGTGCCAGGACAACGACGTGGATGCTGCGAGGCCCTCTATGCCTTAGTCGCGTCCCTGAGAGGGACCATCATGAAGCCGATCTTATGGAAGTCGATCTGGAACGGGGTTCCTCTGACCATGCCGGTAGACACCGGGTCGCCCGTGAGCGTAATTCCAAAGGCTGTGTTTTTGAAGAGCCGCAACCAGTGGCCTTCGTTGCGGGGACAGCAATCAAGCTATCTTGTTTCCTAGGGGCGCTGCCCATTGTACGGCAACTGGAAATGACGGCAACACTTGGGAAGGCAGCCTCATTGTCAATTGTGCAGGTCTGATGCTTTGTGGCTGTGATGTCTTCCGAAGTTTCAATGAAGTAGGCAGTGCCAGTTCTAGCTACGAACCCTGTCACATATGTAGAAGCCAAAGCGGAGGCCAGAAGTGAGAACCTGCAACGCCCACTCGCAGAATTCAGCGATGTATTCACCCCTGGTCTCGGGTTACGTAAGGGACCACCAGTCAGTCTCCGTTTGAAGAAAGGGGTTACACGATTTTATAAAGCACAAATGGTCCCATATGCCCTCAAACCACTGTATTCAGAGAAAGTAGACCTGCTGGTGGGGGAAGACGTGTTGTTGCCGGTCGCAACGTTTGAATGGGCAACACCGGCATTTCCAGTCGTCAAGCAGAATGGCCGGCTGCAATTGTGTGGGGATTTTCATTTCACGGTCAATGCCGCAACCCAGATGGAGCAATAGCCACCGCCAAAAGTGGAAGATATTTTTTCAAGTCTCAACGGCGGAGAAGCTTTCAGCATGCTTGACCTTCGAGATGCCTACAATCAGCTGCCGTTAGATGAGGAATCGAAGAAGCTCACAGTAATCAACACACACAGGGGTCTATACTGCTTTAACCGCCTGGCTTTCGGTATTTCCTCAGCACCAGCAATTTTTCAGAGGCTCATGGAAGCCGAACTTAGTGGTATCCCCAGTATGCAGCTAGGTCTACCTGGACGACATCGTTGTGGCCGAGAAAGCGGGAGACTGCTCAGTACTAAGGCAAGTACTACAAAGACTAAGAGAGCATGGCCTTTGGCTAAACCAATACAAGTGCAATTTTTGGCAGAAGTGACGTTTCTAGGGCACTGCATTGACGAAAAGGGCCTCCGACTGAGAGAGGACAACGTGGTGGCATTATTCAAGGCCCCACAGACAATCTCGGTGAGTGAACTCCAAGCATTTCTGAGGCTGTTTAGTTACTGCAGTAAATTCCTGCCTCGAATATCGACCTTGTTGTCACCATTATACGCATTTCTTGCAAAAGGCACGAATTGGTAATGGGAAAGGCAGGAGCAGGCCTTTCAGAGAGCAAAGAAAGCGGTGAAAAATGCTAAGTTTCTCATGCATTTTGATACCAGTAAGCCACTCCACCTGGAATGTGACGCATCATCAGTCAGTGTAGGCGCGGTTTTTTCACATAGGATCGGAGGGGTGTGTTATGTAATATGTAATTGCTAGTGCCCCCTACGTATCTCTTCACTACCTAATAAACACGTCTCCCAACACGGAGCAGGCTAGTCCACAAAGAACCACTCGCCATGGCGTACGCTGTCTCGTCTCTCGTCCAACCTTTTTATAATCCATAGCTATCCAGATATAACATGGTGTCAGAAGTAAAGTAACTAGCTTAAAGCAGCTCTTCGGCGCCTCAGTGACGTGACACCTTAAGCATGGCACTACCTCTCATTCAAGCACCTAAGCATTTTGAGCCGGGCAGCAATCCCGCGGAAGCGTGGTTGGACTGGAAAGTGGCCTATCAGCTTTACAAAGCAGCATGCGAATGCAGCACAAAGCCAGAAGCAACAAGGCAAGCACTGCTACTTCACGTCATCGGCCCAACAGCGCGGAAAATCGTGGAGACATTCCGCTTTCCTTCGCCAGACGAAGGTGAGCAGACAGTCAACATTGTAGCAGCAATTATTGCGCAGTTCAACGAGAGATACCTTTCATACAAGAACGTGATGCAAGCGACAGCCATCTTCAACAGCATGTGTCAGAAAGAAAACCAACCGATTGATGAGGAACTTCAGAATCAAGCAGCAAGGTGCGATTTTGGTGACAAGCATGATCGCCTCCTAGGCGACAGGATCATCGTCAGCATTCGTGACACAATGCTACGAGAAAGGCTGTTCCGCGAGAGAAACTTAATACTGCAGAAAATCATCACTACGTGTAGAGCGGCAAAAGTTTCCAAGCAGCATGTGTCTTTGCTAGCAATGACTGTGGATGGACAAGAAGCGATTGTGGTCAACTTGAACAGAAAAGGCAAGCAAGTTCGGCAACAACAAGCTGCCAAGCAACGGCCTAGAGGACAACCATCGTTTCAACGAAAGAGCCCAAAGAAACAGTGCCTCAATGTACATGCGGCAGGTGTGGAACCATACACCAGCCCCGACAGTGTCCAGCCTACGGCTCTACGCGTGTGGGAAGTTCGGTCACTACGCGAGTGTTTGCCATCAGAAGCAACGAACAATGCAGAGGAAGGTTCGGATGCTGAGAGCTGACCAAGGTGATGACTCCGACCAGGAATTCTTCTTGGAAGCCTCACAGTGGACATTGTAGAAAGTGCATTATCAGACTGGCTTGAAAGCGTCCAAGTGAATGGACGTGACGTGACGTTGGACACTGGGTCCGATGTGAACATTCTCCCTGAACAGCTTATGTTGAAATGGAAGCCTCGACCAACTGTGGCAACAACAAAAGCCAAGGTAACAACTTGCCTAGGTGAGCAACTCAACATTGAATATGAATGTGAGCTCTCTTGCTCAGTGAAAAACAAGCAAAGCTTTCCAAAATTCTTGCTAGTCAAAGAAAGCCTATACTTGGAGCACAGCGCCAAACTTGGTGCACAGAGTTGGGAACATCAAAGCAGTGACGCCCTCCAGCTTCTGAGTAGCTTGAAGCCGTGCTTCAAGAAATTCCTGATGTGTTTAAAGGTATTGGCAGGCTACCAGGAGAGTACAGCATACACCTCCAGCCAGACACAAAGCCCACAGTTACTGCCCCTCGCCATGTGCCAAGTGCACTAGAAAAAATTGTGAAAGCTGAACTCGAACGAATGGAACAGAATGGCATAATCATGCGTGTCACGGAACCAACAAATTGGGTCCATTCTATTGTCATTATCACCAAGAAAGATGGAAGTGTACGAATCTGTCTAGACCCAAGGAACTTAAATGCAGCAGTGAAGCGACATCACTATCGCATTCCAGCTCCAGAAGGACTGTTGGCGCGACTAAGTGGGTGCACTGTGTTCTCAGTTTTGGATGCTAAGAGTGCTATTTGGCAGCTAGCACTTGATGAAAACAGCTCGTATTTATGCACATTCGCCACACCTTCGGGACGCTACAGGTTCCTCCGGGTACCATTTGGCGTCAATACAGCGCCTGAACTTTTTCAGCGGGCAGTTGACAGTATCTTTGAAGGTCAAGGCCTTGTAACGCCATACTTGACAATATTTTGGTCGCATCAAGAACACTTGAAGAACATGTGGTTCACTTGAGTAAAGTGCTCAGCATAGCACAAGCTAACCACATCAGAAAGAACTATGACAAACTGGGTTTGCCGACAGTCACCTACCCAGGACATCAGTTGACACAGCAAGGCATCACCCCTGATCCCAGCAAGGTCAAGGCCATCAACGCTATTCCAGCACCAACTAGCAAAGCTGAGCTTCTTCGCTTTCTAGGCAACATACCTCATGAAGATGGTCCTGAATTTCTCAACAAGAACACAGCCTCTTGGAGAACTTCTCAAGTCTGATGTTACATGGCATTGGACCCCTAAGATGTCAGATGCATTCAACGAGATCAAGAGCAAGCTGACAACAGCACCAGTGTTACACTACTTCGACTCTGAGATAAGAGATCGCTGAGATAAGAAACTGCATAGCTACTGATAGCACACTCGAACGTGTAGCTTCGTACATCTAGAAAGGCTGACAACATTGAAGCCCTACTATTCAATCAGAAGCGAACTGTACACAACTGATGGCTTTCTGTGTTATGGTGAACGACTTGTTGTGCCCCCAGGCATGCCAAAAGGAAGTGTTTTCAAGGCTCCATGGGTCACATCGAGGCATCGTCTCGTGTAAGAATACTTCTCGCCAGAGTGTCTACTGGCCCAGAATAAACCAGGACACTGAGCAGATAATATCTAACTGCGAGGTCTGCCAATGCCATAAGCGAGCTAACCAGTGAGAACCACTTCTTGATAAAGAACTACCGACGCGTCCTTGGGAGAAAGTGGCAGTGGACGTATTCCACCACAATTGTGCTACTTATTTGCTTTTAGTGGACGACTATATTCTAAGTTTGTGGAGGTCAAGAAAATGTCAACAACCTCAGCCTCATTTGTCATCACAGTGCTCAAGGATATGTATGCACACTTTGGCATACCTTCAGAAGTCATGAGTGATCAAGGCTCTCCATTCGATTCCACTGACATCAGAAACTTCAACAAGGAATGGGATATCGTCCACAAACCCACCTCTTATTCCTCGCTCAAATGGTCAAGTTGAGAGAACTGTCCAGAACATCAAAGCATCACTGACAAAAGCTGTGTCCGAAGGCAAGGAACTCTCATTGGTGCTGACGAACCACAGAGAAACTCCAATGAATAGCCTCCTGTCCCCAGCAGAGATGCTTATGGGAAGAAGGATAAGAACGTTTATTCCAGCCCATCCCAGTAACCGCACTACCCAGATAATGCGCTCCAGAGAAAGCTTCAAACAAGGCAGCAGGCACAGCACAAGCATGCTGACCAGCATGCTCGAGATCTGCTTCCATCAAGCAAGAACCTGCTGGTGTGGTTTTTGGCATGGAAAGAAATGGGAGAAAGCAGTCATAACCCAGGTAGGCCCAGAGCCACAGAGGTATACTGTTACAGCAGCCAATGGACAAGTGTATATGCGCAACTTACACCACCTATGAGTGTGACGCTACTCAAGGCAGTGGCGGCAGCATCTGACGCATGTCTGCTGAAATATGTTTTTGAAATATTACAGCCTGATTGCCGATGCTGTGAGCCCATATCACCGCACGGATTTCCCTGCCATAGATTTGCTATCAACGCACTCTTCGGAGCGCCCCCTGAACCAGTGGCTATATCAAGTCGTGACAACCGTTTTCCTGCGCACTTTGGCAGTGGCGGCAGCATCTGACGCATGTCCGCTGAAACACGTTTTTGAAATATTACAGGTTAGTCACATCTTTGTTTGCCTATTCTGACGCCCGCTACTTGCCGCTACTGCCGTTGCTGCCACAGTGCTTTTTCTTTCTTTTCTTATTTTGTGAGCCATGTCGTCTAGAAATAACTCTGACGATATAGAGAAGCTTGTCCGGGATTTCCGGAAAGAATTTCAGGACACATGTTCGGCTCTTGAAAGAGAGCTTAGAAATCAACATCGAGAGATGACAAAAAGCCTCGAGTTTTTAACAAAAAGTTTGAAGACATGACTGACCACTGTAAACAATTACAGGAAGAAAATCGGGAACTTAGAACTCGAAATGAGGCACTTTTGAAGGATTATGTGGAACTAAAGAACCAGGTTTCTGAAACTGACAAGAGAATGATCGCGCTAGAAAACATTGAACTAAAAGAATGTACCACTTGCTACAAATGAAAACTTGTTTCAAATGCTTGAGGTGCTTGGAAATGCGAAAAATGAACCCATCGCGAAAAATAACATTGATGTGTGCCACCATGTTCGTTCAAAAGATAGCTGCCCGGCAATCATTGTTCAATTCAAAAACAGGTCAAAACGCGACTCTGTTCTTCGCAAGGCATGAAAGCTGCGTCCTTCCGTGGCCGATGTCGGCTGTTCTGGAAAATCTCCCATATACATAAATGAGCATCTCTGTCCAAAGCTCAAAAAGTTGCTTGCCATGACCATTGAGAAAAAGAGGGAAAAGAAATGGCGGTTTGTGTGGACCACAGATGGTAAAATATTTGTAAGAAAGACTGAGTCTTCGAATGCGCTTCAAATAACATGTGTCGCTGACCTAGTGAAGATCGATGAACACCTGCAGCAGGAAGGTGTTCATCATTAGCTTTCCCTCGTACATTTTTTAAAAATTCCACTCTTGAATGATGGATCCAAATTTCAAATCGCCAAGTGATTTAAATATGCCTGTCTCTGTTAGCGGCCATATTTCAGCTCTTCATATTCCAGTTGGCCCGGAACAAAGAAGACGTCATCACAACTTTTATAGAAAGTTTTAAATTTTGTTTTGACATAGTTATGATGACCGAAACTTGGTATACAAGTGAACTGGAGGTACTGCAATTGCCTGGTTATAAGTCTCACTTTCTAAATCGTCGCGGTAAAAAAGGCGGTGGTCTTACGTTAATGGTTCAAGACAGATTTGAAAGCGAACTGCTCTTGAATTATTCTCGAATTACAGATGATTATGAAATTCTTACGGTAAAGTGCAAATATGGCATTTTATCGGTTATGTATCGCCCACCTGGAGGGATGCTACCTTCATTTTTATCTTTTTTAGACAAATTTCTTGCTTGGATTAACGACAATAATTACAAACTAATTTTGGGAGGTGATCTTAACATTGATTTCTTGAGCAATTCAGCGCCACAGGCTCAACTTATGGAAATGCTCGTAGTAAATGCGTTGGTAAACGTGATAAAACAACCGACACGTATACAGTTAAGTACGTCAACATGTATTGATGCTTTTATAACAAACTGTCAAAATCAGACAATTGACTCAGGAGTTCTCGGACCACATATTAGTGACCATTTGCCCATACACATAATACAAAGCTTTAACAAACCAAACTCAAAAAACAAACATGAAAGGTCTGTCACATACCGTAACGTAAACCAGGAGACATTGCAGCGTTTTCGTTCAATTTTATTAGCTACAGACTGGCGCTCCATCTATAGTAGTGGTAACGTTACTCGCGCGTATGAACTACTAATAGACAAAATTAAAACAGCCTTCACCATAAGTTTTCCTTACATCAAAAAGACCCGTCCCCGTAAGGCAAGAAAGCCATGGCTTACTTCGGAATGCTTGAAGGCTATCATCGATAAAAATGCACTGTTTCAAAGGTTCCTTAGGTCAAAAAGCGCCTCCGATTTACAAGCGTTTAAGAAATATAGGAATAAAACAAATAACCTTTTGCGCAGACAAAAAGAATGGTACTTTTATAACTTGTTTAATCATGAAGTATCTAGAAAACCGGAACTTGTCTGGAAAAGGCTGAATTCTTTCTTAGAAGGTTATTCTAAAGAAAACACTGGCCCCACTGAGATTAAATTAGATAACGATACATTCACTGGCCGTAAGCTAGCTGACCTTTTCAACAATTTTTTTGCCTCTGTCGCAAGCAATGTGCATAATACTTCCTGCATGGAATATATGCCTTCGAGAACATGTGAATCTGCATATTTTTTTCCCGTCTCCCAGCCAGAAGTTGTAGCAATGTTCTTATCCCTCAAAAATAGCTACTGCGCCAACCCTGATGATCTACAAATTCAACCGGTCAAGTACGTGCTTGACATCATTGCGCCAGCCTTAACACATGTGATCAATCTTCTGGCGATTTCCCGAAACAGCTACAAGTTATCGTTATTTTCAAAGGCGGTGACAAAAATAATGCATCAAACTACAGGCCTATTTCCATACTGCCCATTATTTCAAAAGCTATTGAAAAGTTAATATACATAAGAATGAATAGTTTTTTAAGTCGCCATAACATCATAACGCCGTTTCAATTCGGCTTTAGTAAAAAACGTTCCACGGAATTCACGTTACTTCTTCAAAAAGAAATCATATTAGGTGGTTTTGAGCATCAACTTTACATAGTTGGAATATTTATTGACTATTCAAAAGCGTTTGATCGGATCAATCATACCACACTTTTAAAAAAGCTACAGCATTACGGATTCTGTGGGGCATTTTTCACACTTATGCAAAGCTACTTGACTGATCGCCAGCAGCAGGTACAACTTAATAGCTATAAATTAGGCTTTCGGTCCCTAAACAGCAGAGTACCACAGGGAAGCATCCTAGGGCCTCTACTTTTTAATGTATATATTAATGACGTAGTAAGAATACATGAAAATACCCAATTTATAGTTTATGCTGACGATACTAGCTTGTTTTTTTTTTAGGATCAGATTTATTGGAAATTCAAACCAGAGCAAATAACGTACTTGCAAAACTGCATACCTGGAGTTTGTACAACTCGCTAACTATAAATACTTCAAAAACAAAAGCGGTTTTATTTAGAGCTAGAAGCAAGAAAGTCAACTTTGATTTAGCGCTTTTTCTTGGTCCATCAAAATTGAGGTGGTTCCTGCTGTGAAATGTCTTGGTGTACTCTTTAATGTCCTGGGATTTGCAGTCCGATTCTGTTTGTTCCAGTCTTTCTCGCACGGTTGGTATATTAGCAAGCACACGTTTTCTTTTGCCTGAGAAAGTAAAACTGTTATTGTATAATTCACTTTTCCTTTCAAAACTGTGCTATTGCTACCTAGTCTGGGGAACCACCACAATTTCCAACATTCTGAGGATTTCTAGATTACAAAAAATGGCTGTCCATTTGGTTGTCAATGCTCCGTATAATGCACACACAAGGCCCATCTGTAAAAATCTAAACGTAATACCTGTTGACGACTTGTACGATTCTTTACTAATGAAACGCTACAAACAAGGCATTAAAACAAACAATCTGTGCTTGAAAGAACTTGCTAATTTGACTGAAAGATTGCATGTTTATGACACGCGCGGAATCACTTGTTGGTTTACGCCACGGACTCATACTAATTATGGCCGACAAATGATCGCATATACATTGCCTACTCTTTTAAACAACCAGCATTGTTTTCTGTAATGCTGCTGCTATCAAGTTTTGATTTTGTACTGGAAAGTTTCTCCAAGTTTTTATAAATTTTGATGTCGTGCAGAAAAGTAAATATTTGCTTTTTAATGTTAATTTCAACACTGTTAGTTTTATTTTTCAGATGTATAGTTTTGCCATTGTAAGGTTGTCACATAGGAACATTTTTTGTTGCCTCTGTCAACGTGCAATTATCGGGTACAGACCCCGTCAAGCCTTTTTTGGCTTTTAGTCTGTGCCCCCAGCATTTTGTACATGCTATAATGTACCATAACGCCGAAATAAAAAGGAATGAATGAAGGGATACACAGGCTGAAGACTGCTATCCTGTCGAATCAACAAAAGAAAATGAGCCATGCTGTTCCTCACAGCCAAGAGCTCTGCCTGACGATCCCTCAGACCCCCCCAAGAACTTTGCCTCCGCAAGCACTCCCGAAGAAGACACGGTCGGGAACGCCAGTGAGAATTCCTTTAAGATTGATTTTGTGATATAATTTTTTTGTTTGTTTTGTTATTTTCTTGTGTAGCAGTATGTTATGTAATATGTAATTGCTAGCGCCCCCTACGTATCTCTTCGATACTTAATAAATGCCTCTCCCAACACAGAGCAGGCCAGTCCACAAAGAACCGCTCGCCATGGCGTACACAGTCTCGTTTCTCGACCAACCTTTTTATAATCCATAGCCATCCAGATGTAACAGGGTGCACTACCCGATCGGGTTCAAGTCTCGCACACTGACCAAAGCAGAAAGGAACTACTCTCAACAAGGAAAGGAAGCATTGGTACTAGTATTCGGTGTAACTCGGTTTCGAGACTACCTGTATGGGAACTTGTTCGAACGCGTCAGGGACTGCGAACCGCTGACAGGACTACAATGTAGACCGCTTATAATGTAAGTCGCCGGAGTCGTGAATATCCGCACTATATGCGGTACCGCACTATAACCAAAACAACTATTTTATTGCAATAATGGACACTCCAGGCGCATTTCTGGCGTAGCTGTCACCGTGCTCTAGGTTCCGCTTTCGCTTACTAAATAATTTAACAAGCACGGTGTCACGCACGCACAAGCAAACATGAACACATCTCACTTGTTGACCGTGGAAACGAACTATCAAAACGCTCGAGTGACAAGCGAATTGACTTTCGTGCTATCGTGCCTCTCACTCCAACGCGACCCATATAAGCGGGGAAAGCACGGCACGCAGCGGACTTTCCCTGTCGCAGATTACTTTCAAGATAGGGCCAAGGCGATCGTATCGCCGAAGTGGATCGTCGCACATTACGTCCTGCTTTGGTCCACTGAAACCGTTCCGCATTGCTTTGCTGGCGAAAGTCCTCTCCTTCTGTTTGCGCCAGTCCCGAACACAAGTTTCGGTTTCTCCGAACACCTGTGAAGCGGCCCGATTTCCATCCGTCTACGCACACATGATCACTTTCCTTTTAAATGTGGCATCATGATGAACTCAGTACTTCATGCTGATAGAGCAGATGCAGAGAACGTGAAGACAGATGGTAGACTATTGCCTAAGTACGTGTACTGCAGCACATGGAGGAAGCTACGGTAGCTAGGCTCGAGAGTAGCTAGGCTCGACGCGCGTGCGAGGGGGCCATTTTGAAATGCCAACGGCTATATGGTAACTCAGATTTAGGGCCGTACTCGATTCTAATGCGCACGCAATTTTTGGACCTGTTTTATAAGAAAAAAGTTCACGTTAGATTCGAGTAAATATGGTATTTGTGGCTTGAGGGGAGCATTTGTTGTCTAGGTTGACTGCCGAACTTCCAGGCAGCCGCACTGTAGCCGGTATTTCGTGTCCAGCAACTGCACTATAAACAATACGCGTATACATAGAGTGCTATGGGAAAATTAACGGGAGTCTGAAAAGACTGTATTATATATATGGTGGTTACGTTATAAGTGGTCTATACTGTATTTAGCTCCAATAAAGCTATTCCCCAGATGGTTGCATCTACCAATACAAGTTGGTATATTGGAAGGGTGCCGATAATACCAATGCAGACCCTCTGATTCATCTGCCACTCCCCCCGATAGTGCAGGACGATTGCCAGATGGAAGTGCAAGAGTATCCCAAGCCCTATGAAGTCAAATCATTCAGAGCTGTGGAACTAGCGCACCTCACTCGGAATGATCCCTTCTTGCAACAAGTCAAGCAGTGGATTATGGAAGGGTGGCCAACATACCTGGCAGAAGAGCACTTCCGACCGTAATTTCAGCAAATATTCATTCAGAAACTACTCTGGGAGTTGTCTAAGTATGTGTAAGCATTGTGCCACTTGCTCATCTCCATGCAGCCCAGTGTCATATGTATGTTATGAAACTTGATCCAACCGGTACAAACGACAGCGAAGCGGCAACACAAAATGGCGCAGATGGCGGCGCAAGGTGCATTGCTAACGCAAGCAAAGTACTGCAGGTGGCAGCGCCAGGTGCGCTGCTGACATTCCGATCATTATAAGCCATTACTGCTCTTCAGCGCTTTGTCCATCCATGTCAAACCATTATGAACTGTGATCAAAGGACTCCGGTGGCTGCACGGACTCATAAAACATACTCTGGCACGGCCGCATGGAGTGTATGTTGAAAGCGATCTGCGAAGCAGACAGAGAGCTCTGCATGCTGTGTTTTCGCCACTCTGTGTTTAAGCGAGACCCGCGAGCCCATATCTTGAAAGCAATCGTCTTACGAGAAGGACGGAAAGTTTTCTCGTTGGGTAAGCATAGAAATGCTTACACATTTGAAACACGAATGGACCGTAAGCCAGGACTGGGGTCACCGGGTAGTAGTGCCAAAAGCAGCAGTGTCACGGTTGGTGGCTGTGTTGCACGAGACACATTCTGGAATGGCCCCCATGAAGGGCTTGGCAAGGACCGTATTTTGGTATCCTGGACCCATGAAGATATTGAATGCTTAGTGCACAGATGTGAAACTTGTGCACAAGCCTGTGCTATGCCCACAGCACAGCGGCCAGTGCTATGACCAGACAGTGCTATGCGGGCCCGGTGGAGGGACACATGTGAAACAAAGTGGATTGAGGCAATACTAATGAGAAGCAGGACAGCCAAAGCAACGATTGACACTTTAAGTGATATCTCCAGCAGATTCGGGCTACCACGCACGTTGGTATCACACAACAGACCGCACTTCGTGGCATCAATCTTCCAGAAGTTTATGGCCCGCAGCCACATTCAGCACCTAACTTGGACAGCATACCATCCACAGTCAAACGACCTTGCCGAAAGAGCGGTCAGAACAAATAAAGATGGCCTTAGGAAAGTGAAGGGAGGCAGTGTGACAACGCGCCTAGTCAGATTCTTATGTAGGTATCGCAGAACACCCGTAAAAGAAGTCGCCCACGGAAGTGTTGCTGGGATATCAAATATTGCCACGGGAAACGGTATAAATGAAAATATATTTACAAACTATATACAGCGAGCTGTAGCATTGCCAAGATGGCGGAAAGACAATCTTTTCAATCGTCGTCTTTGTCCCATTGCGCGCAGTCTCGTAACATTAACCTCCGGGCGGAAAAGCGCCGACATGGCGCCTAAGGCTGGTGGGCACAACTTGAGGCGGGCCACGTGCACGACGTACGTGGTAGGATCGAGCGGGGCTATTTCGTAAGTGACGTCAATTGTTGCAGGACGCGATAAAGGCCTGAGTATCTTAAAATTAGTTTTTCAGAAAGGCCAATGCGCCGAGACGGGGACCAGACAAGATCACCCGCACTGAAGCGGGCGTGGTGGGCGTCGTACAACAACTTTTGTCGTGACTGCGATGCAGAGAGGCGAAGACGGGCAATGTGACGTGCTATTTCTGCTGTAGCAATGGCGTTGCGGCCGTATTCAGTAGGCAATGTGGCAGGGGTCGAAATAAGTGTGTCAAAAGAGAGCGTTGGTTCTCGTCTGTATAGAAGATAGAAGGGAGAGTAGCCGGCGGTGTCATGGCGTGAGGAGTTATACGCAAAAGTGACAGAAGGTAGCGCAGTGTCCCAGTCATGGTGATCAGACGAAACATACATAGAGAGCATATCAGTGATAGTGCGATTCAGACGTTAAGTAAGACCGTTCGTTTGGGGGTCGTACGCAGTCGTAAGTTTGTGTTTGGTGGCACAAGAACGAAGTAAGTCTTCAATGACTTCAGATAAGAAGTAGTGACCCCGGTCGGTGAGAAGCTGACGAGGAGTGCCGTGATGTAAAATTACGTCTTCCATCAAGAAGTCGGCGACGTCTGTAGCACAACTGGTCGGGAGAAGTCTTGTGATAGCATAACGGGTCGCATAATCCGTAGCAACGGTAATCCATTTATTACCAGCGGTGGAGAGAGGGAAGGGGCCGAGAAGGTCGAGGCCAACATGAAAAAATGGCTTGGCGGGTATGTCAATAGGCTGGAGAAGCCCAGCTGGAGGAAGAGATGGCATTTTCTGGCGTTGGCACAACGCGCAGGCAGCGACATAACGTTGAACAGAATGGTAGAGACCGGGCCAGAAAAAGCGCTGCCGTATACGGTCATACGTCGTGGAAACACCAAGGTGGCCGGCTGTTGGGACATCATGCAGTTGCTTGAGTACGGTCGCCCGAAGATGTGCGGGAACGACAAGTAGTCCCTCGGGGTACATGTTACGGCGATATAATGTGCCATTTACAATGACGAACAGGCGAAGTGAACGGTCCGACGAGCCAGACTGCAGGTGGTTGATGAGATCATTTAGAGACGTGTCCCGCTGTTGCTCGTCACCAATGTGGCTGAAAGCGGAGAGCGAGAAAAGGCTGGGTGGTGTATCCTCCGTGGTAGCATCAGGGGCATCAATGAGGTGCTGAGACAAGCAGTCAGCGTCCTGGTGAAGTCGGCCAGACTTGTACACCACAGTGTACATGAATTCCTGGATACATAGAACCCAACGACCTAGACGCCCAGTGGGGTCCTTGAGGCTCGAAAGCCAGCACAGAGCCTGGTGGTCAGTGGTAACAGTAAAAGGCCGCCCGTATAAGTAGGGGCGAAATTTGCTAACTGTCCAAACAAGAGTGAGGCACTCGCGCTCGGTAATGGAATAATTGCGCTTTGCAGGGGAAAGAAGCCAGCTGGCGTACACAATAGCTCGATCACAACCATGTTGGCATTGGCGCTGTTTTAGGCCAATGCCAAGGTCGCTGGTACAGGGAACTCGATGACAGCACCAATCTTGGCGGGGTCGAGACAGACGCCAGTTGAATCGACGAGATGCCCGAGGATGGTAATTTGGCGGCGACCGAAGTGACATTTCAAAGAATTAAGTTGTAGCCCAGCCGCACAAAACACCGACAGGATGGATGAAAGACGTGTGAGGTGTGTGGCAAATGTCAGGGAGAACACGATCACGTCGTCCAGGTAGCACAGGCAGATGGATGGTAGTCCAGGTAGCACAGGCATTTAAAGATGTGCAACAGCGTGTCCATCATTCGTTCGAACGTGGCCAGGGCATTGCACAAGCCAAATGGCATACCTTTGAACTGATAGAGGCCATCAGCTGTAACAAATGCTGTCCTTTCACGGTCCCTGTCTTCCACGGCAATCTGCCAGTAGCCAGAGCGTAGGTCGATGGATGGAAAATAGGTCGCGCCGTGAAGGCAATCCCGAGCGTCATCAATTCGTGGAAGAGGATAGACATCCTTCTTGGTGATTTTATTGAGATGCCAATAATCAATGCAAAATCATAAACTGTTGTCTTTCTCTTTAACTAAGACAACAGGGGAAGCCTATGGACTCGCTGACGGCCAAATAATGCCTTTTGAAAGCATCTTGTGAACCTCTTGTTGAATAACTTGGCGCTCGGATGGTGACACTCGATAAGGTCACCGGTTAATCGGAGGCGCATCGCCAGTATGTATGCAATGTTTGACGAGAGAGGTTTGGCCTAAGGGACGGCCGTCAAACTTGAAGATGTCGGAGTATGTGACGAGCAAATGACGGAGGTCGTCTACTTGGGAGGGCAGAAGGTCCGGGGCAATCATCTTTGTGATAGCGCTCTGTACCTACAGAGAAGTGGGCGCGTCGGCGGACAAAATTGCCGACGTAGGATCAGGTGACAGTGATAAAATCTGGCATTCATCTGATGGTGACAGGGTGGCCAAAACTATGCCTTGGGAAGGAACTTGAGGACAGAGTCCGAAGTTCAAGAGGGGCAGGCAAGTCTGGTTGGTTGCAACAGTCACAACAGTGTGGGGAAAGGACATGTGCGACAAAAGGACACTGGTAGATGGAGTAACCACATAGTCACCATCCAATACACTGGGGCAGTGTACAGCGACAATACAGGTGAGTGCTTGGGGCGGCAAACGAACAAACTCGGCACAAGAGAGCTGGCTCTAGACTACGTCAGGAGCGTCTGGTGAAGCGGGGAAGTCAAGTTCAACGACACCGGCCGAGCAGTCAAGTACAGCGGAGTGGTCATGAAATCGAGTGGAAGGATTACTTCATGAGGGCAGTGGCGAAGATCATGAAACAACACGGAAGTGTGGCGGCCAGGGCGCTCACGCGTGCGGTGCACATTCCAAGCACGGCCGGAGTTCCGCCGTCAGCAACACGTACAACGCGGGACTCTGCAAGTGTTAGCACTTTGTGTAAGTGTTCACGGAGATCAGAGCTCATGATACAAATATGTGCACCGGTGTCGATAAGGGCAGTAACGGGTAGGCCATCCACTTCTATGGCAAGTTGGTTCTTATGCGTGGGCAAGGTTAAAAGAGGCTTTGCAGGTTATGGGTCCAATGCAGTGTCACCTCCGCAAGCTACATTGCTCAGTTTTCCTGGGAAGAGCGGCCAGATGGGAGCGGCAATGAATAGTGGCGGGGCAGAGGGGACCGGGAATGACAATCGTGAGGAGGTGAACGGCTGGAGCTGCGGGTTGGTACAGGAGCGTCTCGGAGAGGTGAGTTGTTATGAGCGGGAAACTGCAGGGGCCGATTATCGTCGCGGCGAATGTAAAAAAATGAGCGAGAGGAGGAAGGTTGGCGATACCGCCAGTGACGGGAAATATGCCCAATGCCGTGGCAATGAAAACATATGGGCTTATCGTCCTGGCTTCTCCACTAGGCCGGATCACGATAGCGGCGCAACGTTGCTGAATTTCAGAACTGACCCGAGGGTGAGGAAGGGAGGTAACAGGCTGGAATCCTATGTTAGCCAGCTCTTCCCTCAAGACGGCTTGGATTAAAGAGACCGTCGGTCGGGAATCGTCGGAAGGGCGTGTGAAATAGGAAGGTGGCGATCGACGCCGCCTCAATATCACGACGCATGATGCGGACAAGGCTATCGGTGGTCGGTTGCTGAATGGGCGACTGAACATCCGCGCAGGAAAATGTAGCGGCCGTGTTTGGAAGCCGCATGAATTGTTGGGCGATGTGGCGACTCGTCAGTGCTTCAAAACACCAGCTTTCCTTGATAATGTCTTCAACGATCGAGCAGTCCTTAAAGAACAGCAAGTTGAAAGCATCATCAGCAATTCCTTTCAGGATGTGACTTACTTTGTCCGCCTCGGTCATGGTGGCTTCAACTCGGCGGCAAAGGGCAATAACGTCAAGGATGTACGACACGTACGACTGCGTGGGAGATTTGGCGCGACAGGAGAGATCTTTCGAAGCGGCGCTATGGCGGCCAATTGGATTGCCAAATATAGGGGTGGGACTCCTGCGCCAATTGCACCATTTTGATACAAACGCATATTCCTGCGCCAAACAGCGCAAAACACAGAAAATTGGCGGAAATTGCGCCACGCTGCGCCACTTCGGATGTGTGCTCTGGCAGTGGCTGTGAACAGTGAGGTGATTCGTTCCCCGAAAAAGAACACATCCGTTCACATTCCGCAGACCGCGCGACGATGCCTCCCACACAGTATCTCGTGATTTTCCCGCTTATAACACTGGACTTTTCGGCGGATCTGGCAAGTGGCCGGTGCACACGGCCACTCCAGGCTGTTGTCACTGCTGTCGGAATGGCCAGGGCGGCTGTATTTAGAGTGTACTAGCGCTGGTACTAGACTACCGTTGAGTGGGCTGAGCGGCGCGGTGCTCCCTAGCTGAGGGCACTGCGAGCGAACTAGATTTCAGGGAGGTGCGTGCTGCAGCGAGTTCAGTGGATGGGCGTCTCTCCTAAGGGCCAGTATTAAAAATATTCCAATCTGTCTTTATGCCCACATGGGCGAGGCCTGAGCCATTTTAACATTTCGCGAAGGGCTAATGGTGGATTTGGAATAAAAAGTCGCAGTTTGGCCCGAAAGGCCATCTATTGTAATAGCAAAATAGTCAACAGCTATACGAAGTAAGGATAGTAGTTTTATCATCCGTATGAACTTACAAACATTTGCTTACTAACTAAATTAACAACATGGTGTCATGCGCGCACAAGCAAACATGAACACATCTTACTCGATGACCGCAGAAACGCGGTGTCAAAACGCTGGAGTGAGGAAGCGCGGCAGCAGCAGCGAGCGAATTGACCTTTGTGCGGCCTCTTGCTTCAACGTGAATTAAGCAGTGAAAACACTGCGTGCACGATGCTATGAGCACTCGCACTGTCTCCATGGCAGATCGTTTTCAAGATTAGGGCTCGCGCTGCAGCCCCGTTGAAGAACGCCCCTCCCTCTCTTCCCCCCACGGTGCCTTGCGCGTGACCTAATCTCCTCCCCCCACGGTGCATTGCGCATGACTTAAGACGGCGCGCTTCCTCCCCACTTTCCTCCTTTGAGCGCGCGAGATTTGGAAGCCATCGTCGGCTCACCCTCGCACTCTTCCACTTGCACATACGGCACGCGGCGACAATGTTATTGCCCCTGGCCTTTATGAGAAACATCACGACAGAGGCAGGAAATGCACCTGGAGTGTCCATATAATTGCTCTTGCAATGAAGCCAGATTAGAATAGTTTTACGTTATACCAGCTGCGGCTCTCTGGGTATGCGGTGACGAATGGTGACCAAGAAATTGTTAGCAAGTCGATTAATTGGACGGCATAATTAGAGCATTTTCCACTATCACCATAAGCGTCGGCTAAGGCCGCTGGACTCCTGGACTGAGGGGACCACCCACTGCAGAGCGGAGGAGCTACCTACGCTCGCGTGCTCTTTTGATTAAAGTTTATTCTCTCTCGGCGCGAGGATATATAGTTCGGTTGTAGTTCCACCTATGTTTTCAGCTTTACAGGAAAACATGCGCCGTGCCGCCGCTCAACCCACTCTTCCATATTCTAGTACGCTATAACTACAAAGCGTGCTTCTACTGTGTGCTTTTTGCTGGTTTATTCTCTGTTTCATCGCGGTTTCAAAGTGTGCTGCCATATTCCAATGGTGTTAGATTGGCCTGCTCCAAACTGCTCCAAAATGACATTTATTCTGCTCCAAGCTGCTCCAAAATGCCATTTTGTCTGCGCCAAGCTGCTCCATAATGCAATTTTACTTGCTACAAAAATTGCTCCAAAATGGCTTTGGGCAGTACCACCACTGCAAATAGGTCACGAAGCTTCTGCTTATATAGATCCCAGATGGTCAGCTCCGTTTCGTGAGTGTCAAACCAGATACGTGCTGTCCCACTGAGGTAGAAACCGACATTAGCGAGTGTCACTGTCGGGTCCCACCAATTGTTCGTTGCGACGCACTTGTAATTCCCTATCGAGTCATAAACGTTGACGTTGTCGGTACCGCAAAAAGAGCCTGGGTCGCAGGGTTGGATCAAGATCACTAGCTGGGGTGCCGGTGTTGCGGTTGATGCAATATCCCCGCCTGTTGACATGGTGGAACCGCTGCGGAGTTCCGTCTTGAGTAGTACCCAGCACTTCCACCAAAATGCCACGGAAAATGGTATAAATGAAAATATATTTACAAACTATATACAGCGAGCTGTAGCACTGCCAAGATGGCGGAAAGACAATGTTTTCAATCGTCATCTTTTTCACCACAATGGTCAACATCGTCTTTGTCCCATTGCGCGGAGTCTCATAACAATATGAACAAAATTGGAGTTATGCATTCCCTATCCCGGTGACTGGAAGCACAGCACGTCTAACATGCCATTCTCCGCAGGTCAGTCAGTATGGCACCAGGCCCAAGGTGGCTAGCATGCACCGTCCCGACAACCCAGCGGACAACCGTCCCGACAACCCAGCGACAACCCAGCGAACAAACGCTGTCACGCTGATCAACTGAGGCCTTGTACACCTGCGGCCTGCTATGCCAAAGGCCCCAGCCACACCAGAGGTGATCACAAATCCTCTCGGAGCGACCCCGGTGGCCGACATTGGTCCCAGTGACATTCAGCAGCCTGTAAATCAACCCGCCTCGACGAACGACCACCTGAGTGAGACGTGCTCCTGACCTCTAAAGGGGGAGGAGTGCTGCTTTTGCAAGGCACATGTTACGTATAGATTATGCTGTCTGGTGATGTCAGAGGCAAGTACGGAGCACTGAATTAACACTGTCATATTCCTGCCTCTCTACTTAGCATAAGGTTCAATACGCAGCAATCTGAAATGACGGCTCAACTATTTGTCACACTTTAAAATTTTTGGCAGATTGAGGAGGAGAAAAATAAAACTTCGACTGGAGGTATCGTTGAAGCTTGCCTTGAATGCTTCTAGGATTTCCTCAATAAAGCAACTCAAAATGTGTGCCTTGGTCGACACGGCAAGATAATTTTTTTAATGACAGCATCAGTGAAGACACAGAAGCTTCTCTCTGGTTGTCTAATTTTCCGATCTGACGTCTAAGCTGTTTTAACAATGTCTGAAACAATGGTAGTGTGGTAACGTGATAACGCCAGCTGGCGAGCAGTGATAATGCTATATGCTGTTTGTCTCCTAGTATGTCACCGCGTAAGCGGTTATCTGTTGCGGCGGGTGACGTCACACCAGCCCTATATATTAGTTGCTCAGCGGAGAACAAAGGCTGATTCTTGGTCTATCAATCGGTGTCTCGGTTACTTCATGTGGCGATGAGGCGGGTTGGCGGCCCGCGTAGCCTAGGAACGGTTGCTACAGGCTCAGTCAGGTAGTGCGTACGGCTGGAGCGACAGACGAAATGCTGCACCTGCTCTTGGATTACGCAAGCATTCCCGCCAACATCGGGGTTCTTCGGCGGACCTGCAAGGAACGCCCCAACGCCACCATTGTGCAACTGAGTAAGCCACGCTCGTGAAACGCGGACTTGTTGAGTGCCTTCGCCTCTGCAAAATGTTGCACTTGGGCAAGTTAAGTGAGTTTGACCCAAGACCTCAGAACTTTGAGTCACACCTCGAACGCTTTGAGCTTTTCATTAGTGCAAATGATGTAAAACAGGAAAAAGTTTTAACAGTGTTCCTAACTGCAATTGCTGCAGCAATGTATGAAGTGCTCAAAAGTTTGGTCATGCCGGACACGCCTGCTGACAAAACGTTTGCTGAGGTGAAACAGCTGCTTAAAGGTCATTAAAGTCCTTCGAGTTCAGTTATAGCTGAACGGTGCAAATTCAACAGGTGTGTTCAACACGAACAAGAAAGTGTCGAAGATTTTATTGTAGAGCTGAAGCACCTGGTCATAAAATGCGATTTTGGCGAGTTTTTGAACTACACCTTGAGGGACAGGCTGGTGGTGGGGGTAAGAAATGAGGACAGCCAGCGTGCGTTATTTGCCGAGGAATTTGACGTTCGAGAATGCATGCAAAATTGCTTTAGCCCGAGAGTTAGCAGCACGTGACTCCGCCTTAATGAAGGTTGGGGATAGCAATATAAATGCTGTGAAGAATCAGCAAAGAGAGCAAAAGGAAGGCTACGGCACTTCTAGTCAGTTGTGCCCGAACAGTAAAAGTGAGCGATGTGGCAAGAACCATTCCTCAAATAAGTGCTGGTACAAAGAGTTTAGGTGCCGCAGATGCGACAAAATAGGGCATTTGCATAAAATGTGTCGAAATGAGCCTAGGCGGAACAAACGAACTAATGCGATAGAATGTGCGGAGGAAGAAACAGAGCAGGAAGTATATCATTTCGTCAATATGGCACAGTCCTGTTACGAGGTCAGCGTGGAGGTAGAAGGCAGACCGCTGCAGATGCAGATTGACACAGGCGCAGCCGTGACGATAGTTCCAGAAAGTGTGTATAAGGCGACTTTTCCACACGTAAGGTGCACCCCGTCCCACGTATCATTGCGTACGTATACGGGGGAGCGGCTGCAGCTTAAGGGACAGTGCGAAGTAGTGGTCAAACACAATAACCTGTGAGTGACCTTGCCAGTTGTCGTAGTGAAAGACGAAGGCAGACGACTTCCTGTTATTAGGTCACAATTGGCTTGAACGTCTCAAACTAGACTGGCGAGAAATAGGAAACATAAACTGGGAAGGCAGGGTACAGGCACTTAAAGAGAAATTTCACGGCGTTTTCTCGAGTGAACTGGGCGAAATACAAGGTTTTGAAGCGAAAATTCTTCTGCAGACAGGCTGCACACCAGTGTTTTGCCGCGCAAGACCTGTCCCTTTTGCAATACGAGAGCCTACAGAAAAACAGCTAATGAGCATGCATGGTAGAAAAGGGCACATTAAAGCAAGTTCCTCGCAGTGATTTGGCAACACCTATCGCGACTATTCGGAAAAGCGATGGTACTTACAGAATTAGTGGCGACTACAAAATAATCTTAACCCAGTGTTAAAAACCGATCATTATCCACTGCCGAGACCAGAAGATTTGTACTCAAACATTGCACATGGCAAGGTGTTTTGCGTTCTGGATTTATCATCCGCATATCAACAAGTGCCTCTCAGTCCGGAATCCAGACCACTGTTGACAATTAACACGAGCTTGGGTCTTTTTGAGTTCCAACGCCTTCCATACGGGGTGGCCAGTGTGCCTGCAATTTTTCAGTCCCTAATGGATACAGTATTAAGGGGCATACCAAACGTCAGATGTTACATAGACGATGTTATCGTGGCGGTTTCGGACTCGGCTGATCGCCAAAAGACACTCGAGCGTGTCTTTGCACGGTTCCGTGATTACAAAATCACGTTAAATGAAGGCAAGTGCCATTTTTTCCAAGATGCCGTGACGTACTTGGGTCACAAGGTAAACACAGAGGGAATCTACCCGACCGAAACAAAGAAAAATGCAAACTTGCAGGCACCTGAGCCTACCACAAAGACGGAACTAAAGGCGTATTTGGGAATGTTAAATTTTTATGCAAAATTCCTGAACAACGTCTCAACGATCGCAGATCTAGCCACTTTACAGGCTCCTAAGAAAGGAAAAGTGGTCTTGGACGAAGGAACACAGCGACGCTTTCGTCGCGACGAAGAGGCTGCTCACAAGCACCCGCGTCTTAACTTTCTACGATGTAGAAAAGCCGATCGGTATGTTGTGAGACGCGTCATCGTACGGGCTCGGGGCAGTTATCTTTCATGAGACGGCGGAAGGCGAGCGGCCGATCGCATATGCGTCGCGAACGATGACACCAGCAGAAAAAAACTATGCGCAGTGTGAACGCGAGGCCCTTGCCTTGATTTTCGGGTTGAAGAAATTTCACCGCTACTTGTACGGAAGGACGTTCGCTCTGTGCACAGACCACCAACCGCTCTTAGGCATTCTTGGGCAAGATAAACCAGTGCCTAGTATAGCCGCGGCCCGCATGCAACGATGGGCAATGACGCTTGCAGCTTACAAGTATCAGCTGAAGTATCGACGCGGAAAAAACGTAGAGGTGGCGGATGCTCTGTCGAGACTTCCACTTGCAGATTGCAGCATGGAAGATCCATCCGAGTGTTTGGCAGTTTTTGAATGCATTCCGTTAACCGCAGAAGCAATAGCAAAGGCCTCAAAAAGGAACCTAATCTTGTCCCGCGTGGCCGAATTTACAATGAATGGCTGGCCGAGCGAATGCGCAGAGGATTTGAAGCCTTACTACGTCAGATGGTGGGAACTGTCGCTTGTACAAGGTTGTGTCACATGGGGTTCGAGAGTCATTATTCCCGATTGTTCAAGTGCTAAACTTCAAGTGCTAAACTTGTTACACGAAGAGCACCCAGGGGCCAGCCACATGAAAATGCTTGCTAGAAGCTTTGTGTGGTGGCTAGGAATGGACCAGGGTATCGAACAGTATGTTCAACAATGTAAGATTTGTCAGGCAGTTCAGCCCGCCGCTGAAACCGTACCTTTGCACCCGTGGACGTACCCGGCAAAATGTTGGTCACGAGTGCATATGGATTTCGCTGTAAAGGATGCGAATGTGTTTTTGGTCTTAGTCGACGCGTACTCGAAATGGGTGGAATCGTGGCCTATGACTTTCATGACTGCCTCTAAGACAATTGAAAAAATTCGGGGCGCATTCGCCGCTTACGGACTCCCGGAAACATTGGTGAGTGATAACAGACTGCAGTTCACGTCCGCCGAATTTGCGGACTTCTTGTTGGCTAATGGTGGGAAACACGTTCGCATTCCGCCGTATCATGCCGCATCGAATGGTGTGGCAGAACGCATGGTGCAGACTATCAAGCGAGCATTGCTAAAACAAGTTCTAGAAGAGAACGAGTCGGATAGTCGCAGTTCATTCCAAGAATGGATTGACAAATTTCTTTGCGCGTATCGAAACACTCCCAGCAGTGCCACAGGGCAATCGCCGGCACAGTTGTTTTTGAAAAGGCAATCGCGCACGAAGCTTTCTTTATTGAAACCTGATTTTGGTCATGCTATGCAGGATCAGCAAGGGCGTGTGAAAGAAAAGTGTGACAAGAGGCGTGGTGCTGAACGTGTGTTTCGTGTTGGTGACCGCGTCTACGTGAAAACTGTGCGTGGTGAACATGTGTCGTGGCAAGAGGCAGTGGTGACTCAAGTGGTCAGCGCGGTGATGTATGTGGTGAAAGTGCACAACCAGTTTCGGTTTGTACATGCCGATCACCTGCGGCCTTCACATGCCGACACATCTACGAGAGTGTACGACATGGAGAGACCTGAACAACGAATTGGTCCAGCGAAGCCAGCGCCTTCCACACCTCCGGTGCCCTCGGACACGAACCACGAGACCGCAGCACTTTCGCAACCAGTTCCACGTCTGTCAGAAAGTGAACCGAGCGACCATGCAGCAGTGGAACCTCCCATGGCTCTAGAGGCTCCCGCACACCCCGAAGTGACTTCACCTCCCACTACGGTGCCCAGTTCGCCTAAGAGTACGGACAACCAAGCACCTCGTCGTAGCACGAGGGTGCGGAAGCCACCAGACCGTTTCCAACATGAGGACTTTCGCAAGTGAAATGATACCTTCATTTAGGGAGGGACGAGATGTGGTAACGTGATAACGCCAGCCGGCGAGCAGTGATAATGCTGTCTGCTGTTTGTCTACCTGGAAGGCAAGACCGTCATTGTGCCCAAGGTGTTCAGGTGAGGATTGGCATTGTTTTTCTTGCAAAACGACATTCTCTTAAAGACGAATTTATCGCCTCTTCGAGCCAACTACGTCTTCGTGGTACTCTCAGCATTGCGTGCAGAGGTTCTGCAAGCTCTCCATGACGACCCAACGGCTGGACACCTCGGTTTTTCTCGCGATGATACAAGAAAAATACAACTGGCCTCGCCTCTCTGCTGACGTCGCCCATTACGTAAGGACATGCCGAGACTGTCAGCGACAGAAAACACCACCGACAAGGCGAGCCGGACTCCTACAGCCGATCGAACCAACTCGCCGACCATTCCAGCAGATCGGGATGGACTTACTGGGGCCTTTTCCAAAGTTGACATCCGGGCATAAATGGATCGTCATAGCTACGGACTACCTCACCCGCTACGCCGAAACAAAAGCCTAGCCCAAAGGCAGTGCCGCCGAGGTAGCCCGATTCTTCATTAATAACATCCTCCTGCGCCACGGTGCCCCAGAAGTCCTCATCACTGACAGAGGTACGGCCTTTACGGCAGAACTAACTCAAGCCATCCTGCGATACAGCCAGACAAGCCATCGACGGACCACTGCCTACCACCCGCAGACGAATGGCCTCACCGAGCGCCTAAATAAGACCATCGCTGACATGCTGGCAATGTACGTTGACGTCGAACACAAGACGTGGGATGCCATCCTTCCGTACGTGACCTTCGCATACAACACGGCCGTGCAAGAAACGACGCACATGGCGCCGTTCAACCTGGTCTACGGAAGGAACCCGGCAACGACGCTTGACGCCATGCTACCGGACATCACCGACGAAGAAAATCTCGATGTTGCCACCTATTTGCAGCGTGCCTAAGAATGTCGACAGCTCACCTGCCTGCGCATCAAGAACCAGCAGAGGACCGATAGCTGACACTACAATCTTCGACGACGCTACGTCGAGTACCAGCTTGGTGACCGTGTTTGGGTTTGGACTCCGATACGCCAACGGGGACTTAGCGAAAAACTGTTACGTCGCTATTTCGGGCCATATAAGATTATCCGACGTATTGGCGCACTGGACTATGAGGTCGTGCCAGATGGCATTTCGCAATCACAGCGGCGCCGCGCACGACCTGAAGTCATCCACGTAGTCCGTTTTAAGCCTTTCGATCTACGCCCGCTGACGAACTTAGGCACTTTGTTGTTTTGTTATTGTGCTTTTTTTTCCTTCTTTCTTTACGCATGGTTTTATTTTCGCTTTGATGTTTGTAGCATCGGGACGAGGCTTTTTAAGGGGAGGGTATTGACACGTATACTGTTTATCTTTCACCGGTGACCGCTTTTCACTGACTAACAAATGTTAAACGTTCTCGCTAGGCACAGGACGCGCCTGCATGTATCGGAAGATTCTCGAACGTTAACGATGCTTCTATTCGTTGTCTGTTGTCACCAACCCTCACGTAATCTGATTCTATGAGCGATGCGAATTGTCTAGAACTTTCTTGAAGACATGCGGGTACCAGGGAAATAATCTGGAACCGTCGATGACTCATTTATAAAAGCCGTCGCGTTTCGCCACTGATCAGATTTCGACAATCGCCGACTGTGTTCGCCGCTATCGTTGTGCTTCGAGTGTAGCTTGCTTTTGTGGGCACAGGTTCGCCCAATAAAGAATCAGTTTCGTCATACACAGTTTTACGACTGTTTTCTTCACTGTCACTACTACGTGACAATATATTGAGATTGAGTTATTTTTATATGGCCTATTTATCAATCACACATGGTGAACCATGAGGGCCCGAAAAATTATTTTAATTTGCATTTATTTCTTGGAACTCCATAAAATTTCAAGATGATGCAGGTACTAAGGCAATGAGTGTCTCACAGAGGTCCCTGATCTTACCCGGTAGCAGCAGTACACCGTGCATAAAAAAAAGCCCATTTGCTACAAACAATTTTAATAATTAGACAAAGAATTGTACTTAATGTTTTTAGACTACAACACGAATGTATCGCTAATTTACGTAATAGTATTATTGAGGTCAAACGCAACAAAATACAATAAACATAAATTCCAATATTGACAAAAAAATTAAGACAGCAGAAATGTGCGACCTTGGAGAATTACGACCCCATTTCCAGCGAAGCCGTTTCTTTCGAGCAGTTGCAAAAAACGTTTCAGTTTCCTGTAACTATATTGCATACTTGAAAACATTGCCCATTATAAATGTTCTATTTGAAACCATGCCCACATGTAATGTTTTGGAGCTCTTCAAGTTGGGATCAATTTTTAAAAAGCCAGTATTTCATCAACACACATGTTACTTTGCGACAATATTTACCATAGTGTGCTAGGGCAGTGGGTACAATTCTGCCCCGCTAGTTAGACATGCTCATAACGCCTTAGATCGAGCGCTTGCATAGGCAATTTATTGTGAAAGCCCAAATTACCCATCTATTTTAAACTTCACCTATTACCTGGTTTATGAGAGTGGCATGTTGGGCTAGTTGGTACATGGTTATACTTGGAATGCCAGCAAACTTGGAAGTAGAAAAAATCGAGAAGAAGACATAGACAAAGTGACAGGAAGGTGGCTGAAATACCGAGTGACAGGAAGTGACAGGAAGTGACAGGAAGGTGCCAGCCACCTTCCTGTCACTTTGTCTATGTCTTCTTCTCGATTTTTTCTACTTCCAAGTTTGCTGGCATTCCAAGTATAACTATTCCCTGGTCCTTACAGTCACCGAACATTAAGAAGCTGCCTTATCTTGTTCAGTCAGGACACCAGGCAAACCTAATATATCACGGATGAAAAATTGAAAAGAAAAAAAAAGAGGATTGAATAATTATTCATAACGCCTCTAAATAAGCCACTAATGTTAGTCCTTCACGACACATTGCACTCGAAATGCTGCTTATTCTTTCAAAGTATAAAATTTCTGAAATGCAGAGTTCTCCTGGGACAGTGGGAAACCTGGCTAAAAATTTGCGGTGGTTGAACGCGGTTAAACCAAGTTTGTTGAGCGATAGCACGGTTTTGCTTGCTTTGAGAAAGGACAGACGCTGCTCGGCGCTGTCAGCAACTACCACATGACACTTGGAGTCTCTCTCGAGTGAAGCCGACCGGAACGGATGTGTCGAGTGGAGGTGCTTCTCAGCGCAGCAGGAGCAGTGTGCCAAAGGGATAAGTTTTCTTAATTAATTTCTCGCTCTATATTTTCTAGGTGTGTTAGGTTAGCCGAGTAATGGTTATGAATTATTTTTTGTGCTTTTTCAGTTTCTTGGTCCAGGGTTCGTACAGGTTTGCAAGGCAAAAATTCAAGGATATTCCAGGACTTTCCAGGACCTATCACGGGTTTTTCAAGGACTCAATGCGGCATCTAAAGTAGGATTTCTTTACTCTAACATTTCAAAAAATGACTAATTAATAAATGTATATCACAATTATAATAAAAATGTCTAACCTTGATAACTTCTCAAGATCACAACACAAAATTAACACTTACAGCAGCGGCTGAGATTTCTCCAGTATTGACTGGGTAAAATTCACCACAAATATTTAAAACATGCAGCATAGGGTTATTGCACTAAAATAAAAGGAATAACTGTATATTCCAATGATAATAATAATGTCTAGCCTTGATCACTTTGCAAGTTCACAACAACCCCCCCGCCAAGAAAAGTTCACAAAACACAATGAATGCTCCCAACAGCTACTCTGACTTCTCCAGTATTAACTGGGCAAGTTTACCGAACATTTCCAAACCATTCAGTCTAGTCTTGCTACACATCTATGATACAGTAGAACACCACTGTTACGTTCCCGGGTGTTGCATTTTATCAGCTGTTACGTCGTTTTCGGCCAGTCCCGTCATAAATCCCATAGGACCCAATGCATTGGTAACCCCGCTGTTACGTCGCAACTGTGGGACCGTTCCTGCATTGTGCATTGCGAACTGGCAGCCCGAGTGGCCATGTTGACTTTTCATGTCGCTTAATTGGCTTGGTAGCTTGACTATGGGATTGGCCGCCTAAAGTGCCTGGGGCGACACCTATGACATATTTTCGGTTTCCGCCAGTAAAAGCATGGCCTTTGAGATCCGTACTAGCTATCTAAGGAAGGTGTCTATGACGCGTTGGGGCGCTAAAATTGGTTTTGGCACATAGATGTTCCGTATAAACATCAAAACTGAGAGCTGGGCCAATTGGTGTGATTCCATCTTAAAGGGACACTAAAAACAAACTGTAAGTTGAGCTTTAATGGTAGATTATCCTTTTACAATCACAGTAATACCATTCTTATGGCGAACAGATGTTTAATAAGTGAGAAAATAGCAAAAAACTGAAGGATAGGTGCTGACGCCCCTTCGAATTTCCTGCCCTACACGTTCGTGAGGTCGGAGATCCCAAACGCAGACCGGTTGCGACTGGTCGAGAGCGATTTATCGCTGTTAAGAAAACACAAAATTAAATACACCTTAAACGTACATAAACAGCATTTGCCAGCTTTTTAAATCGTTTCAAACCAGGAAGTACAAGTTTAGCGCAAAATTAAGTAAGAAAAAATGACATGGCGCTACATCCGGTTGTAATAGTTTCGTAGTTTCGTTTTTGCTCCACGCATCATCGCGCGGCTACGGTACCGTAGCGCGGGCCTGTTCCCCTCTACAGTGTTTGGTTGCGTGTTGCGTCGCTCAAAAAAATGTCGCAGTTTCGCCAGGCGAAGCATCAATTGCGATAGCAAATTAGCAGAGAGCTATTCGGAGTAGGGATAGTAGTTTTATCGGCTGCATAAACTTCGAGCACATTCACTTTCTCACTGAATTGACAAGCGTGGTGTCATCGCGCACAAGCAAACATGAATAGATCACACTGAATGACCGCAGACAACGACTGTCAAAACGCTGGCAGCAAGCGCAGCCGCCGCAGCGTGTGAAGATTCGTGCGGTCTATCGCTTCAACGGAAACTGAGCGGCGAATGCACAGTGCATAAAAAGGTCAGAGCCGTGTGGAGATAAGAGACGGTGCGGGCGACCGCCACCACAGCCAATAGAAGCGTAGTTGATGGCAGAGTAGAAGCTGCTTCCCCCCCCCTCCCTCCCGCGCTGCCTTCCCGCTTTTTTGCTGTCGCGTGGGAGATTGCGTTGCCAGTTCTCCTTGCGCACGGTTGCAAGATACGCATTTGGTGCCGTAGCACAGCGTCGCCCCGCCTCCCTCCCCCCATACCCCCACGGCCTTTCGCGCGACGGTCGCGTTTGCTTTCCGCTGTGCGTTCGCTCTCCGTGATAGCGCGCGTCCCCCGCGCGCTTTCACTCGCGCATACGGCGCCCGGCGACGATTTTATCGCCCTTGGAATCTATACGGGACTTCACAGCGACGGCAGAAATCCGGTTGAAGTGTCCATATAATTGCTATCGCAATAAAACGTGGACTTCGCGGGAAACAGCCAGAAAATGCCTCGTATGTGTAGTGTTGAGGGCTGTATAAACGGCCCAAGGTGCTTGTTCAGGGGCAGCGGCAGTGTTGACCCGATTGTGTCCTTTCATGTGGTGCCGCGCGATGAGCCCCGGCTCCCCGGCGTTCGCAATGGCTCGTGCTTTGCCGATGATCAAACGGCAAAAGAGCCAGAGAAACCGATGGTGTGCTCTCTGCATTTCTCGCCCGCGGATTATGTATATAATCCTACCCTCGGAAAGTATCTTGGCATGCCCCAGAGGCCAGTCCTTTCTCGAGCAGCTGTTCGCTTAATGCCAGCTTCATCAAACCCCTACAGGTGCCCCTGCAGCAGCAAACTGGTGGCTCGGTGAGTGCTGAATGTCATTAAATAAAGCCACGAAAAAACCATACCGAGTACGCGCGCAACTTTCTACTCTTGTTCTGTCGGGAACATTGTCGCTTGGCGGACCAGACACCTCGCGTTCCGTCAACGAAAACGAAGCTCTGCTTTCCACCGGCGCGGCTGGCGGCTCACTGCTATCGCACGCGGAAACACCTACCGCTCGAGCACGGAGGATCATTTCGCGCTCCTTTTCACTGAATATCGCTGAAATGCAGTCCTGCTTTCCTGGCGAGCTCTTCGTTGCAAGGTTCAGCGGCAGCAATGGTATCCATCGCGGCGAACGCAAGCGCAGCGGCCATGCAGCCATGATGCAGCCAGCGTAGCGGCCGTTTACGCAAGCGGTGACGTATCGTGGCACATTCTGATTCGCTGAGAGCAATGAAATCTGTCACGACACTGCTTCAGTGCCAAATCTAGGGTGAGAAAAATTGAGGAAGAGGAATTTGGTCTTTGTTTACAAATTTCTCCGCTAATAACTCATATTTTTCCACCCAAC
Organism: Dermacentor silvarum; assembly: GCF_013339745.2. Classification (NCBI taxonomy): domain Eukaryota; kingdom Metazoa; phylum Arthropoda; class Arachnida; order Ixodida; family Ixodidae; genus Dermacentor; species Dermacentor silvarum. The sequence goes on along the minus strand of NC_051163.1, from coordinate 144,582,226 downwards.
AAAAACTGCACGCATTCCTGAAGGTCCCTCTTTTATTCCAGCTGAACTTCCTGTTTCTCTTTAGTGTTCCTTTAAGAAAAACTAGCGCGAAAAAACATGGACGAGCAAGTAATGACAAACAGCGCCCGCGTTCGTCGTTTCTTGCTCGTCCACGTCTTTTTCGTGCTAGTTTTCTGTAGTAAGTGCAAGGCCGATAACGCCATCGCCGTGCGCTGTATGTGCGAGGTGAAAGCGGGCGAGGGGAGCCGACGACCGCGGCTAAATCTCGCGCGCGTAAGAAAGAAAAGCGGAAAGGAAGAGGCACCGGGGGGAGGGGGAGAGAGGGATAGCGGGCGGCGTTGCACTTGGGCCTCAAGAACCACTTATCATCATCATCATCATCATCATCAACTGTGTACTGTGCAGCGGCATGCAGTCGCGCGGGCCGTATCTTGAAAGCGATCTGCGTTGGGGGCAGAGTCTAGGCAGTGTAGGTGCGTCAGCGGCTCATAGCTTTGTGCGTGCTGTGTGTTCTCGGCGCTCCGTTTGCGTTGAAGTGACAGACAGCACGCAGGTCACATCACTCACACCAGTGTTTCGACAGCGAGTGCCCGCGCTCATCGAGTGTGATGCGTTTATGTTTGCCTGTGCACGCTGACACCGTGCTTGTTTACAAGTTTATACGGACGATAAAACTGCTATACTTACTTTGTATAGCTGTCTACTAATTTGCCACCGCAATCGATGCTTCGGCTTTCGGGCGAAACTGCGACTTTTTTTTTTCAAATGGAACAATTAAAATTAAATTGTGTGCAGTTCACCACTACTCTAGCTCATTTCGCAATTTTCCCAATTTCTCGGCTCTTGCATTTCCCGGCTCTTAAGTTTTTTTTTGTTTTTTTTTTTAACAGTTCCGTGAAAAACGTATCAGCGGGGTTCTACTGTATTTTAACAAATCGATGTATATTGCAGTTTTGTAAAACATGTCTTGATCATTTCTCAAGTCCGCAATATTAAAAGTTAGCACAATGAACACTCACAACAGCTGCTCAGGCTTCTGCAGTATTAGCTGGGTTGGTTCATCAAACATTTCCAAAACATTCAGCATGTTATTGCACTTATACTATATTATCATAAATAATATTATAACAAACCTCCACCCAAAGGCACTGAGCATCAGTGGTAAAGTTGCTCCACTATAGCTCTCTTTAGCTTCACTAGCTTCACCTCGCAGACAAGAGGGAAAGTGGGACAAGGCAGACCAACGGGCGAGGAGTGAAGCGAACGATAGGGTGAGGAAAACAGCGTAAACATTGCCAGCCGAGCCAGCACCGAAGCGCGGTACGGGTCTCTTGCACCGTTCGCGGTTTGACGCGGTGAAGCCTTCTATTTTTTCCGCGCGGTTCTGCAATACGGAACCATGTGTGCTCGTGCCGGCGTATTGCTTCTGAAATGGGGAATCTGCCAGATCGACACCGATCTACCACAGAAAGGAGGTCGCAATATCGATATCAGAGTGCATTGCTCACGAAATTCAAGGAAGGAAAAAAATTCCATGATTTTCCACGGCCTTGAAAATGCACTTTTCAATTTCAAGGGTTTTCAAGGATTTCAAGAACGCACCCTGTTGGTCTTTTCGCTTAGATATAAGTAGCTAATGAATAATTGCATTTTTGTCACATGTATGCTTTGATGATGATGATGGTTGGTACTAGGGGGAACCCACGCATGCGTTGTTTGGAGTGCGAGCGTTCTCACACGTTGGAAGAAAGGCGGTTTGAGTTGTCACGTGACGCGAACGTTGCCGAAGGATGTGTATGCTAGGGTCGCGGCTACACGGTTTAGAGCAGGAGAAGGATAAGCTAGCTAAGCGGGTCGGAAAGCTAGCAAAGGAAGTTCAAAGCGAACAGAAGCGGAGGAAGGAGGTAGAAGAAAAGCTAGCTAACATAGAAATGCAGCTGAGGGCCACCATTCCGCAAAGCAATGGTGAACACATCGAGGCGAGCACCGCGAACAGGGCTGGTTCCGAAGCGAGTGCAGCTAAGACAGCCGAACCCGCCACACCGGAAAGCAGTGGCGGAAACGTTTGTGATGGTCACGAAGGGGATACCACTGACGTGGCCGCGGGAGAAAACATGGGCAAGGATAAGACAGGAGGGGATGACATTGTGACCTCGAGGGCAGCTTTCGGCGGTGAGGAGGAAGAAAAGCGCCGAGTTGTCTTTTTTGGTGATTCCAACATGCGTAAAGTAGAACCGGTGATAACAGAGAGGGTAGGTGCAGGCGAACGAGTCCAAGTTAGTGCACTTCCGGGAAAACTGAATAGAGAGGTGATAGCGAAAGCCAAGGAACGCATGTGATGGATGGATGGATGGATGGATGGATGGATGGATGGATGAGGCTGAACCCTTTAAATCGGGCGGTGGCATACGCCACCTAGCCATGGCTATCAACATAATTTGTACTTTGTGGTGGGTGAAATTTCACCCCTGCCTTAATTTTATCCACCAATCAGATAACCTCTGTTTGGTTATCTCTACCCGCTTAAAGTCTATTTTGCCTTCACTGTCCCTAAACCCCAATGCTTTGAAAAAATCAGCCCCGTTGCCTTGCACTGTAGGGTTAAGCCCCTTACAGAAAAGTATGAGGTGTTCAGCCATTTCCTCTTCTTCTCCACACGCACAGCACAACGTGTCTATACCTTGGTACTTGACTCGGTACATCTTAGTCCGCAATACTCCCGTCCCGGCTTCAAACAACAAAGAGCTTCCCCTAGAATTATCGTAGATAATTTCTTTGGCAATTTCTTCCTCGAAAGTTCTGCATGTTCCCAGTGCTGATTTCGTCTGCATCCCTGCTTTCCACAGACCCCTCTCTGTTTCCTTAACCTTTTTCTTAACCGCTGTTTCCTGGTTTGCACCCCTCCTGCAGTCCAAATATTTGATTGACAGTTTTCTGGTCAGCTTCCTCCATTTTGTATCAACATTCCTCATGTACAAATAACTGAAAACTCTCCTTGCCCACCGCTTTTCTGCCATTTCTCTCAATCGCTCCTCAAATTCTATCTTGCTGCTGGCTTCCCTGCCCTCGAATGACGTCCATCCCATGTCACCCTGTACCCCCTGATTTGGTGTATTTCCGTGTGCTCCCAGAGCCAGTCTACCTACCCCTCGCTGCTTAACTTCCAACCTTGCTCGAACCTCTGATCTCATGCACAGGACCGCATTGCCGAAAGTCAAACTAGGGACCATCACCCCTTTCCAAATCCCTCTCACCACTTCGTACCTATTGTAATTCCACAGTGCCCTATTTTTCATCACAGCTGCATTTCTGCTACCTTTAGCCGTTACATATTTTTCATGTTCCGTTAGGTACTCAGCCCCATTGTTTATCCACACTCCAAGATATTTGTACTTATCCAGCACCTCCAGCGTAACCTCCTGTATCCTATGCTCGCTGCCCTGATTATCATTAAAAGTCATGACTGCCGATTTTTCTTTACTAAACTTCAATCCTAAGCTATCTCCCTCTTTACCACAGATGTCCATTAATCTCTGCAAGTCTTCCTTGCTGTCAGCCATAAGTACAATGTCATCTGCATACATCAGTCCTGGTAATGACTGTTTAATCCATTCTCCCTGCTTGAAATAGGAAAGGTTGAAGCCAAGTCCGGTCCTCTCTAATTTTTTCTCTAATCCTTGTAAATACAGCATGAACAACAGAGGTGACAGAGGGCACCCCTGCCTAAGCCCCTGCTGTATCTCTATAGGCCCAGATACCTTGTTTTCCCATTTTATAAGCACCCTGTTACTTTTATAGATATCTTTTAAAAGATTTCTTACTCCATCTTCCACCTCTAGAGTGCCCAGTATGTCCCACAAATCCTTTTGGATTACACTGTCATAGGCTCCCTTGATATCCAGAAAGGCAAGCCATAGGGGCCTGTGTTCCTTTTCTGCTATTTCAATACATTGTGTCAATGAGAACAGATTATCTTCTAACCTTCTTTGTTTTCGGAACCCATTTTGTAGTTCCCCCAGCACCTCCTCGCTCTCCACCCATGCCTGCAGTCTGTCCTTTATAATCTGCATCACCACCCTGTAAACCACTGACGTCACTGTTATGGGACGGTAGTTGTTTATGTCGGCTTTGTCCCCCTTTCCCTTATATATCATGCTCATCCTGCTCAGTCTCCACCCGTCAGGGGCTTTACCGTCCATTATCATTTTGCTCACTGCCTCTCTTAATGCTTTCTTAGATTTTGGGCCCAATGTCTTTATCAACATAATTGGGATGCCATCAGGACCTGTCGACGTGCTACTAGGAACCCTCTTCTCTGCCCTTTCCCACTCGCTTTGTGCCAGTGGAGCCACTGCACTGACTAGTCCATCCTCACCTGATTGAGCACATGCTATGTTTCGTTCTTTAAATTTTTCTGTCATCATTGTTCTTATATGTTCCATTGCCTCATCTCCCTCTAGTCGAACACCTTGAGCTGTAACTATAAACCTCTGCTCCAGGCTAGTCTTATTACTCAAGGAGTTGAGATGTTTCCAAAATTTCTTCGCTGCTTTTCTATCCTTTTTGTTTACTTCTGACAACCATTGGCTCCCCTTTCTTCTGATCTTCTCATTGATCAAATTGGATGCTTCCCTTCTACAGTTTAAGAAGTTGTTCCATTTTCTGCCTACATCAGCTTCTGGTTCACCCCTCTGCTTTGAATATCTGTGTTCCCTGGATGCTTCCTGGCGTTTCTCTATGGCCTTCTTAACCTCCTCATCCCACCAGCTCTTGGGTTTACGTCTTCTGTTCCCTTTTGTCCTGACTCGTACTTTAGTAAGCTCTAGCTCAAATAGTCCTGTTAAATTTGCATATGTCCATTCTGTTTTTGTATCCTCTGAAATTACTTCCTCAATTTGCTGGGTTGCTATTTCAAGCTGCTTTTCCGAGTAAAATATCCCACCTGGTTGTTCATCTTGCCTCCTACCTACTTTCATTTCCCTTCTAAAACTCACCTTAATACGTTTGTGATCACTACCTAGACTTCTGGAGCCATATTCATCTATGCTCATTACATTTAGCCTATCGTGCATCCTATGTGACATTAGTGCATAATCTATCGTCGACTGCAGGCTCCCTACCTCCCATGTTATGTGCTCTTCACACTTCTCAGTACTGTTGCATACAACTAAGTCATGCATTTCACACATATCCAGCATCATGTTGCCTGTTGAGTCTGTGTACCCGTCCATGTCTTCTATGTGTGCGTTCATATCTCCTAGTATAATAATCTCGCACCCTTCTCCTAGCTCATTAATGTCACTTGATATGCATTCCAGCATTTTTTTGTTTTCCTCTTTGGCATTTGCTCCTGTCCACAGGTATACAAAGCCAAGGAGTGTCTGCTCTCCTGCAACTTTCCCTTTTAGCCATAAATGCTCCTTGCATTCCTGTTTGACCCTTTCCCAGTTCATACTTTTATGAATGAATGCACCAATTCCACCCCCTTTTCTGCTGCCCTCTGTTCTATTGCAATATTCCCATGCATAGTCAGGATTACAGGGAGGTTGCTCCATGTCCCTAAGATGTGTCTCCACAAACCCGTATACCATCAGCTTTTCTTGCCTAAGTTGCTCGTCTATCTCCTCCCACTTCAGCCTATTCCTGCCACCTTGCATGTTAATGTAACCTATGTCAGAATGACCTTGCCCCTGGTGCTTACGTCTATTTCTTCTACCGATTCTACGTTTCTTGAATCTTGGAGCCTCTCTGGGTCCGTCTTCGTCTACACTGGTGGTCTTAGGGCTCTGGGTCCCCCCAAAAAAGCCGTAGCTTGGCGCCCTATCCTACTACCTACACTCCCGCCCGTGGCACCACTGTAGTGAATGCCATCCTGTGCAAAAGGCTGGGAGCCAGACTCGTACACTTCCCGGTTTACCTCCATTACACCGTACCCAAGTGGTCTGCTCAGACCCCAAATGACCCGGTTAGCCTCAAGCACCCTCCATTCCATCGCGCTAGCCTGGCCCCGGACATGTGGGATTGTGCATATGGTCACATGCACTTTCGCAGAGGTTTCTCTGAGTTTACGCAACCCAACCTCTAACTGTCCGTTTAGGTTCTGGCTCCTTCCCTTCAGCACATCGTTGAGACCAGCATGGATAACGACCAGATGTTCATGCTCGAGGTTGTCCGATACCACCTTCTGAGCTTTTGCCATTGCGTCAACCATGCACTTCCCTGACTGGGCCTCCACCCTCACCCGCTCGTCTGCCTTCACTGTTGTAAGGACGCCCTCCTTAACCCTAGCTGCGTTGGAGTCCCCCACCACTAGGACCCTTCGCTCTACACGTTTGCCTCCCGCCTGCGATTGTCGTCCTCCAGTTCGCGCTAGCTGGTTCTCCACCCGCCCTGCGCCACTGACACGTGACGATGTGCTCCCTGCCGTTCGTCCCTTCCCACCCGAAGCCTGCCGCACTACCTCGCTGTAGAGTTGTGGAACCGCCGTGTTGCCGCCGGCTCTCGCCTGCTGTTCAACGGCCCCTAGGCATCCCTCCCTGCTCTGATGGCATGCCTCTGCCTGAGTCTCCGCGCTGTCCCCGCCGCCCGCCTGAGCTGACCCGGGATTACGCGCCGCCTGTACCATTAGCGCCTCCACCCGCTCTTCCAGCACGGCCCGCTTTTCCCGTTCTTCTTGTAGCTCGCCAGCTATTCGCTTTACCAGGACGGCCTCGGCCCCCTCCCTGTGAAGCAACTCGCCGATCCGAGTTTCGAGCTCAATTCGCCGCTCTCGCTCCACCTTCAGCTCCCCTTTGAGCTCTTCCACACTGGCTGCCCATTCCCCTTCCATCCGCCGCACAGCTCCCTTAAATCCTTCACACGACCTGCACGCGAAGCTAGCCTCCTCAGCGTCGGCTAAATTGGCGAAGTGCGTCTCGTCCAAATAACACCAACGTTTGCACTCCTCGCACTGCACCAGCTCGTCATCACCCCTGTCCTTCCTAGCCTGCCGCGCCATTGTCCACCCGTCCACCTATCGAGAAAGCCCAATAAAATACCTGAGCAAGGCCCCACGGTAAGCCGTACGGCAAACTCGCTATCCGGCTACCTCCGCTAGCTTCCCTAACGCGGTTTAAAACTGCCGCCTTTAAACACTGTGAGACACAATGGAGGAGAGACACCTAGTGGTGATAATGGGTGGAGTGATTGACCTACTGCACGGACGAGGGGCAGAGATCACAAAGCAAATAGCCAAAGGGGTCACCAAACTGTGGAATGCTTCAAAGGAAGTACAAATCGTGGTGTGCACGGTGCCAGAGGTTGAAAGGCAGGGGTATGAAATTGAAAGGGCAGTTGTTGCAGTAAACAGGGAAATTTGGACTCTAGCTACAGCAATGAATATTACGGTCATTGACATCAACCGAAAAGTGCACCGAGCAGGCCGCGGAGGCGCTTTTGTGCGTGACAGGACACATTTTAGCGAAACGGTAGCAACACCGGTAGGACGTCAATTCGCGGTGCGAGCTGTAGCTTTTTTAGGTGGGTTCCGGCAATCAGGAAGGATTAAAGATTGAACGTAGCGAAACACCAGTAAAGGGCAGAATTATATGACCAGGAGTTAGGAAAAGATGCACAAAGGATAAGAATAGCGAAGGTAAAATTTGCTACATTAACATGCAGGGTGGTTGCAAGCAGGAAAAAATGGCTGAAAATTCAAATGCAGCTGAATGATGAAGCGATTAGCATGTACGCTATAACCAAAACGCAACTACAAGATTTGGAGCAGCCACCTGTTATTGATAATTTTGTATGGGAAGGGTGTAACAGAATGACCGGGTCAAGGAAAGGTGGAGGCGTACTAATTAGGCAAGGTCTGAAGTGGCAAAGGGTAAACGAGACATGTAAAGAGCATTTATGGATTAGCGGCACATGACAAGGCAAAAAGACATGGCTGGGAGTAGCTTACCTATGGACAAGTAGTGATAGCAGAGAAAAAAATAAGGAATTGGTTGATTGCATTAGAAGTGATATTAATGAGTTCAGTAAATCGGGCCAGGTGATATTAGTGGGAGATATGAACGCACACATGGACGATTTAGACAGATATACTGATAACAACGGTTCTCTAGTGCTGGATCTGTCTGATGAACAGTACCTTATAATAGTTAACAGGGAGAACAAGTGCCATGGACAGGTAACATGGCAAAGCGGAAACAGGCAGTCATGTATCGACACAGAAATAGTCTACGAACAACTAGAGCAAATGATAATAGACGAAAATGGAAAAAGCCGGCAGATCCCACACCCTGTGGCAATCGATGTTATGCGAAGCAGTGTGCAGGGGGCCTACCAAGTTAACGAAACGACCATGAGTGCACCAAGACGTAGGCAGCCGTTTCATGACCTACATGAGACACATGTCATAACATTCATGTCATGTCAGGTGAAAGCCATAGTCATGCTGAAGACTATGACTTCGACCATCAACCTTTATTTAGCCTTTTCCTTCACTTAGTACCAAATCCGAACCCATTCCATCAGTTGTTGAGTGTTAATCTTTTTCACTGAATCATTCTCATTTTTGCTGAGTCATGGTCACGATTATGACTTATACTACAATCCTTTAGAGTTTCCTTCACTTAGTGCCCACATCCGAACCCATTCCAGTGGTTTTTGAGCGTTAATCTTTTTGTCGCTGAGTCATTGTAATTTTGGCTGAGTCATGCTCACGACTGTGACTTCTACTACCATCCTTTAGTGTTTCCTTCACTTAGTGCCCACGTCCGAACCAATTTCAGTGGTTTTTTTAGTATTAGCTTTTTTGCTGAGTCATTGTCATTTTTGCTGAGTCAAGGTCATGATTTTGACTTCTACCATAATCCTTAAGTGTTTCCTTTACTTGGTACACACGTCAGATTCCATTTCAGTGGCTTTTGAGTGTTAACGTTTTTTGCTGAGTCATTGTTATTTATGCTGAGTCATGCTCACGACTGATTTCTACCATCATCCTTTAGTGTTTCCTAAACTTAGTGCCCACGTCCAAACCCATTCCAGTGGTTTTTGAGCGTTTAGCTTTTTTTTGCCGAGCCATTGTCATTTTGGCTGAGTCGTGCTCATGACTATGACTTCTACCACCATGCTTTAGTGTTTCCTTCACTTAGTGCCCACGTCCGAACCCATTTCGGCAGTTTTTAACTGTTAATATTTTTTTCTGCCGAGTCATCGTTATTTTTGTTGAGTCATGCTCATGACTATGACTTCTACTAGTATCCTTTAGTGTTTCCTTCACTTAGTACCCACGTCCAAAACCATTTCAGTGGTTTTTGAGTGTTAATCTTTTTTGCTGGGTCATTGTCATGACCTACATACACACATGTCATGACATTTATGTCATGACCTATCACTTATGTTTGTCATACACTCCTGTCATACTATGTTAATTTTGGTACCTACGAAGTTACCGAAACGACCAGGACGTAACCAGCTGTTTAATGACCTACATGACACGCATGTCACGACATATCATTTATGTTCGTCATATACCGTACTTTCCGGTTATAAGATGCGTTTTTTTTCTGAATTTTTCGTCAGTGCATGTTATAGAACGGTGCGACTTATTTACGTTTCTCTGTTTTTTTTTTCAAGAAAACTGTCGTCAAAAACGCATTCGATGTTATGGCCACGCGAAGCGCGCTGGTTGACGTAATTGCTGCGTGTTCTGTGCGCGCTATCGAGGTGCCGGGTTCTTCTCGTGATCGAGTTCCCGAGTGCCGTGCGATGAGGACGGAGCAGCAACGCCAGCGGCGGCAGGCCGACCGCGAGTCGGCCGACCCCGAATTTGTCGCATCTGCAGATCGCTGTCAAGATACAGCGTGCGCCGCTGTGCAAACTACGCAGTTGCTACCAGGGTACAAACCGCCACCCCCCTCCCTCCCGCGCTGCCTTCCCGCTTTCCTCCCTTGTGCGCGATTCGGCTCACCGTCGGACGCTTTCACTCGCACATACAGAGTATGGCGCGCGGGGACGATGTTATCGCTTTTTATCGCCCTTGGACTTTATACGGAACATCGCGGCAACCACGACGGCAGAAATGCGCCTGGAGCGGAAATATATGGTACCCTTACTACAGTGAACTAGAAGCACCCTTACGCTTGCACGTGACCCACGTTCATGGAAAGAAATGTCAAGATTTTTTTTAGTCACTTACCGAACGAAGAGGTGCGTCTTATACACCAGTGCGACTTATTAACGTTTTTTTCTGGAAAAGCTGCTAGTTTGAGGGGGTGAGTCTTATACAAAGGTGCGACTTATAGACCGGTAAATATGGTACTCTTATCATAGTATGGCAAGTTTGGTACATACCAAGTTAACGAAACGACCAGGAGAGCACAAAGATGTAGGTGGCTAGATAGATAGATACTGTTAAAGTAGTAAATGTTCGCCAAAAAATGCTTCGCATTTAAAAATAGCCTGGGTAGCGATCATGACGTTTAGAACTAAAGTTCGGGAGAGATACCAACACAGAACAAGAACGAATAGCCTCAGAGTTTTAAAAATGAATGACGAGCAAATAACAAAGATCGCAAACAACATAGAGAAGAAAATTGAGGCTTTTCCTAAAGCAGTCTGGGAATATAAGGAAATGGTGGACGTTATGCAGCACCAAATAAGGCGGACACGGCAAAACAATTGTTGGATTGGAAAGAGGAAACCACGTAAGTGGTGGAACAAGGAAATAAACAAGCTATAGAAGAGCGTAAAGAAGTATCTAGGGCTCATCGAGAAGCCAAAAAGTTGGGATTACACGAAGAAGAGGTGCTCCTTAGATGGAACACATACCGAGAAAAGATAAGGGTGGCGAGTGAGCTTGTGCAAAAGAAAATTGAATGCACAAGTGAACGTTGGGTGCATAACATTCACAAAAGAGACAAAGGCACCCCAAGAAGATTCTGGAACCATAAAAAAGCACTCGGAGCTCCAACTAAAAACTCGCAAACGGCTATAAGGGATGAAGACGGTAACATCTACAAAGGAGACGATCCAGCAACAACAGAGAGGCCTGAGAGATCAAAATTTAGCATAGAAAGCTTCCAGAAAATGTCCCTAATTACACGGCAGCAGGACCCGATGAAGTCCTAATACAGCTAATCAAAAACCTTGGTCCAAAGAGCAAGGCACTGCTGACTAATGCCATAGAGCAAGTGATTAGAACAAAGAAAATTCCTGTTGGATGGCGTGAAAGCAAGATGAACCTAATCTACAAAGGCAAAGGAGACAAAGATAAGACGAGCTCGTACAGGCCAGTTACAGTAACGTTGGTGATATATAGAATGGCAATGCAAGCCATAAAATTAGAACTGTCGAAGTGGGTGGAGAAAAACGAGGTATTGGGGGAACTACAGAATGGGTTCAGGCCAGGCAGACGCTTAGAGGATAATATGTTTGTTCTAACTCAGTGCATAGAGATTTCAGTAGCTCAGAAAAGACCTTTATGGGTAGCATTTCTAGATATTAAAGGAGCTTATGACAACGTAGACAGGGAATTGTTGTGGGATATTCTTCAATACGAAGGCATAGATGACGATTTCGTGGAGCTGCTGAGGGAGATATATCGAGACAACGAAGTACAAGTGGTAGGGGAAGGTCGAAAAGGAAATGAAATGGTGTGAATTCACCAAGGATTGAAGCAAGGATGCCCTCTGTCACCATTGTTGTTCACGCTTTACGTTAAGGGTACAGAAAGACAACTGGAAAACAGCGAATTAGGTTTTGATTTATCCTACATGCGTAATGGACAAATGGTGCAACAGAAGGTCCCTGGACTGATGTACGTAGACGACATTGTGCTACTAGTGGACAATACAAAAAGATTTATGGATACTTGCGAATATCTGTGGCAACGCAGCGACAAATCTAGGCCTTAAGTTTAGCTTAGAAAAATAAGGAATTATGATCTTTAATGAAGAGGCGAGTAACTACGTGGTGTTAATTCAACAGCAAGTCATACCCATAGTCAAGCAATATAATTACCTTGGCGTACACATAAACGAAGGAAAGAATTACTCAAGCAACCACTAAGATAATCTGAAAATAAAGGAGAAGCGGAATGCAGCAATAATGAAACACAGAGCACTGTGGGGCCACAATAAGTATGAGGTGGTGGGTGGAATCTGGAAAGGAGTAATGGTGCCAGCGCTAACATTTCCAAATGCCATTATATGCTTAAAATCGGATATATTGGCGGGTTTGGAAGTTAACCAAAGATCAGTAGGCCGGTTGGCTTTGGGAGCCCACGGTAAAACCACAAATGAGGCAGTGCAGGGTGACATGGGTTGGGCCTCTTTTGAAGTCAGAGAAGCACAGAGCAAAATTAGTTTTGAAGAAAGGCTCAGGAACATGGATGAAAATAAATGGGCGGCTAAAGTGCACAAATATCTCTACATGAGAAGCGTGGACACAGAATGGAGGAAGAGGTCAAGGAAGTTCACAACCAAGTACAGGATAATCGAAACTGTAAATAGACAACCAGGAGTCATCAGAAAGAAAGTGAGAGAAATAGAGACCATGAATTCGATGCAAATAATGGAAACAAAAAGGACAATGGAGATTTACAAGAATGAGAAGAAAGAAATTAGAAGGGAAAATCTGTACGATAACACAAAGGGCAGTGCCTTGCTATTTGAGGCTCGAGCCGGTTGCCTAAGGATCAAAACATACCGGAACAAATATTCGGAACTAGATGAAGCATGTGTATGCTGCAGCAAAGATCCAGAGACCACTCAGCACATCCTAATAGAATGCGACGGGATCCACCCAGCGAGAACCGTATAGGTAAAGTGCAACTGCCAGAAGCACTTGGGTTTAAAGTGGAAGGAATAAACATCGACAGATCAGTAGTAGAGATAAGCAAGAGACGATTAGAGTACTGGTGGAAAAAAAGCAGGGAAAAGATTGGTACAACATGATCTCTTAAGTAAATTTTTGAAAAAAAAAGAAAAAGATTAATGAGAGGTATACAAAAATGCCAGATAAAGAACATGCATAGTATACCTGATCACCTGTTCTTAATTTGTGCTACTGATGAAAATAAATTCAACTTCAACTTCAAAATCAAGCAGGCTATGTGACTATTTGTCGCCCCCCTGTATCAAAGGGGGTGCCAATAAATCATCATCATCATCCACATGTGTTGCTTGTCTTTTGCCATGACCGGTTTCCCCGCAACGTGCTAATATGGCCTCACTCGTCCGCGCCCACTTTCTCTCTTAGCACCATTTCCTCCCTTTGCATGTTCGAATCCCCAACAAAGACAGCTTGACGTTGTTTCTCCTTCTCGCCCTTGGAATTTTCACCTAAATCCACATATTCCTATCCCCCCTCGCCCCACCCCTCTCTTTGTTGTCGGTTTCCACTTTGTGCCACTTCAGTGGCAGCCCCCACGGGGCTATCACTGACGTGTCAGTCACTGCTTCACGGCGTGAAGGTGTTGGTTCCCTGCCACTTGCCCACTTCGGCACTAGACCTCGTCGTGCTGCTATTAACGAACCGTCAGATACTGATTGGTGGAATTGTGGCCCTCAGCTGTTGTTTTACTTTGGCCATAGCTTGTCTTTTACAACCTTCCTCTGCTTCTGCTCATTAGTGAAATCGCCCTCTAGCTTCCTGACCCCAATAACCTACAGCATACGCAACCTATAGAGAAAATCCTCACCTACCAACTTAAACCGCATTTCAATCTAAAAGACAGAGATGCTCGCACTCCGTACAACAGATGCTAAGGTTACCTCCTTACAATCATTGTTATACTAATACCTTCGTGCAAAATAACCCTACTTGAGAGAAAAAAAAGTTCCTTGCAGGGTATTTGTCTAGGCTTGTCGGATGAGTGTGCCCTGTGTCCTTGTAATGTCTTGGTGTAGCTAGGGTATATCCTGGCATTTGTGAGGATGGATGGATGAGGCTGAATCCTTTAAACCGGGTGATGGCATACGCCACCTAGCCATGACTATTAACATATTTTGTACTTTGTGGTGGGTGAAATTTCACCCCTGCTTTGATTTTATCCACCAATCAGATAACCTCCGTTTGGTTATTTCTACCCGCTTAAAGTCTATTTTGCCTTTACTGTCCCTAAACCCCAATGCTTTGAAAAAATCAGCCCCATTGCTTTGCACTGTAGGGTTAAGCCCTTTACAGAAGAGTATGAGGTGTTCAGCCGTTTCCTCTTCCTCTCCACACGCACCGCACAACGTGTCTATACCTTGGTACTTGGTACATCTCAGTCCACAGTACTCCCGTCCTGACTTCAAACAACAAAGAGCTTCCCCTAGAATTATCATAGATATTTTCTTTGGCAATTCCTTGCTTGACAGTTTTGTATGTTCCCAGTGCTGATTTTGTCTGCATCCCTGTTTTCTATAGGCCCCTCTCTGTTTCTTTAAGCTTTTTCTTAACCGCTGTTTCCTGGTTTGCACCCCTCCCGCAGTCCAAATATTTCATTGACAATTTTCTGGTCCGCTTCCTCCATTTTGTGTCAACATTCCTCATGTACAAATAACTGAAAACTCTCCTTGCCCACCGCTTTTCTGCCATTTCTCTCAATCGCTCCTCAAATTCTATCTTGCTGCTGGCTTCCCTGCCCTCGAATGACGTCCATCCCATGTCACCCTGTACCCTCTGATTTGGTGTATTTCCGTGTGCTCCCAGAGCCAGCCTACCTACCCCTCGCTGCTTAACTTCCCACCTTGCTCGAACCTCTGATCTCATGCACAGGACCGCATTGCCGAAAGTCAAACTAGGGACCATCACCCCTTTCCAAATCCCTCTCACCACTTCGTACCTATTGTAATTCCACAGTGCCCTATTTTTCATCACAGCTGCATTCCTGCTACCTTTAATCGTTACATATTTTTCATGTTTCGTTAGGTACTCAGCCCCATTGTTTATCCACACTCCGAGATATTTGTACTTATCCACCACCTCCAGCGTAACCTCCTGTATCCTATGCTCGCTGCCCTGATTATCATTAAAAATCATGACTGCCGATTTTTCTTTACTAAACTTCAAACCTAAGCTATCTCCCTCTTTACCACAGATGTCCATTAATCTCTGCAAGTCTTCCTTGCTGTCAGCCATAAGTACAATGTCATCCGCATACATCAGTCCTGGTAATGACTGTTTAATCCATTCTCCTTGCTTGAAAAAGGAAAGGTTGAAGCCAAGTCCGCTCCTCTCTAATTTTTTCTCTAATCCTTGTAAATACAGCATTAACAACAAAGGTGACAGAGGGCACTCATGCCTAAGCCCCTGCTGTATCTCTATAGGCTCAGATACCTTGTTTTCCCATTTTATAAGCACCTTGTTACTTTTATAGATGTATTTTAAATATAGATGTATTTTAAAATGTAGATTTTAAATAAAGATGTATTTATAGATGTATTTTAAAAGATTATTTACTCCATTACTGAGATGAATAGATTTAGGCGCTGCGTGTGGAAAAATTGTGCGAGGGCGCTGCGAGCGAACTAGATTGGGGTGGAGACGCGCTCCGCGGCAAATTCAAAGTACTTTCGCTGCAGGTGCCGAGGCCGATTGCGCAAGTACTCTCTTAAAATAGTGCTCTATTTCAACTACAAAGCTATGTTTACACCATTTTGCCAAACATATTGCTATGAGAGAGACATTCAGCCTGGGGCAGACTTTGGCCGTGAACCGGCGTTACCAATGGACATCCTACTGCCGCCTGCTGCCGCGCTGCTTAGCGAATATGCACGTGATGCCATCGCTCGTGCCGATCACGCGCGTCAGATTGCCCACTATAGGTTGTCGGCCTCGCAAGCGACCCATAAGTGCCTCTATGACGGCCGGCATCACAACGTTCACTTCTCACCCGGTGCTTTAGTTCTCCTGTGGTGTCCATTCCATCGTACTGGCTTGTTCGAGAAGTTGTTACCTCGGTACACGGGTCCTTAGCGAATCGTCTGCCAGGTCACGGACGTCACCTACAAGATTGTTCCCATCTCTCCGACTTTGCCATCTGCGATCGCTCCCAGGGACATAGTTCCCGTCAGCAGACTGAAAGCATACCACCCTCCTTCTACCGAAAATCTTTGAAGTGTGCCGAGACGGCGCTTCTACTGCCGGGGGTAATGCTACGAGAGAGGCATTCTGCCTGGGGCAGACAACAAAGAAGATGGTTCTATCGGGTGCTGGTGGCTGTCCACCATCTTGGCTACTGTGTCTCCCACGTTGTGTAAATACAGTGCAAATAGTCCCGCCTTGTGTTGTCTTATGTAACAATATATATTTGAGGCATGGATTATACAATGCGACGTCTTCAATTTTGCTGTCATTGTCAAGCGCGTCATCTGCTAGCGAGCGTGCATTTGGTATGCAGATGCTGGCTGACGTTGGCAGTGTCTCTCGCAGAACGTCTGTGCAGGACATTTTTTTAAATGTTTCAGTTGCTTTGGTGCGCCCATGACTCTTGACGGCCGGTACCCAAATGTAGTTTTAGCCAGGTGAACTGCTGTTTCTACCACTGTCTTCTAAATGTAACTGGTTATCTCTGCAACATGAAGCTACGTAAAAAGAAATTTATTATTGATATCGTGTCATGTTACGTGCACTTCTTGTTGGTGGATATTGATCAGGGAGAATAATCGAATAAAAAATATTAGAGTGAGATAAACCGCGAAGAACGACTAATGTATTTCTAGGTAATAAATCAAAGGATATATAGACATATATATTCACGATATATATGTAAGGGAAAAAATAACAAATATTCTAAATGCACTAATTGAAAAAGTGAGAACTCCCGACTGGAATATGCGCACGTGTTTACAGTAAGAAACACACTTATTAGTGAATACTGCAAATAAAACTTTCATTTGCAGAAATAATATTCATGGCAAGCAAAACCATCTTATATATATGTATGATGCCGAACAGTCGTTTCCGTTCGAATGTAACGCATGACCGCACTATTGAAGTTTCAAAGGTGAGTGACCGATGCAAGCGAGGACTTTATTCCGAATGATTGTGCTGCCGGAGAGTCGTGGCTATTGCGTAGAGGCGCAGTTCCTGAGAGAATTAACACACGGGTGTTAATAAGTCCTGCTTAATGAGTTCTTAGCCGTCATTCAATATAGGTTTTGGGGCAGTCTGTAAATCTGCTCACTTGATTCAGCAAGGAAGACCTTTTTTTGACAGTCTCACCATGTTTTCAACCCATTAAAGCTGGGTGCCCCATGTGGTACCACACTTATCTTCTTTAACAAATGCAACAGATCTGCACATATCTCTACGTGTATGTGAGACATGCCGTTCCTTTAATTGTTTCATTATTGTCGTTATGATAGTGCACCGGATAACTGAAAGCAGCCATTTATAATATACAAGCTGCTGAGCTGAGCGGTCATACATTTGGGAACGGCATTACATTTATGTATGAAATATAGGATAAGCGTAACATGTATTTCTCGGAAATCAGACACGAGAATAATTTTTTTACACCCCTAGAAAAAAGCGGAAGAATGCAGCCACCTGCTCTTTTCTTTTTTTTTTTCATTTAACCAACTTCTTCGGTTTTACGTGGCAAAACCACGATATGATTATGAGGCACCCGGTGTAGTTTTCACCACCTGGTGTTCTTTAACGTGAACCTAAATAGAAGTACCCGAGTCTTTTTCCATTTCGTTCCCACCGAATTCCGCGACCTGGATTGAACCCGCGAGCTCCAGTTTAGCAGCGCAACGCCGTATCCACGATATGTATAGCCACTAATTAGACTACCGCGCAGGCTTTCTTTATTTTCTTTTCTTTTTTTTGAAGTGCCGACTGGAAAAAGATTTTACGTCCGGCTTACAGCCAAAGATTCCCAACTAAAACAGTTTTCAGCACTCGAGGTCTGACCACAATAAATGACCACGTACCAATTACGCCTCATTCTGTTACGCGAGGAAGGCAGAAACTTGAATGGAATGTTGAACAATACTTCCCATAAATCTGAGTACAAAGCGCTGGATGGGCCAGATATGCAATTACATTTACTTGTTTGAAGCGGCAAGGTTACATGTGTTTCTTCGTCTGCGTTGCACAAGACCTACTGATGGAAAACTATATCGCAACAGTACACACGAGAGATACATGGTGCTTGAAGAACGAGAAAAATATTTGTTCTCCAAAGGGCACCGTACAATAACATCGTAGAATGAAAGCCGACACTGCGGCTGCAATGCACGCGCATCACCGAGAGGCATTAAAAATAAAATAAAGAAGAGAAAGCAAGGAATTATTCTTCAGGCATAAATAACATGTCACATGCAATTATGAACACTATTTGAGCGGTCTGAACACAAATATCAGCGCGCGAAGTAGTACGAATGACCCAGCCAAGCTGTATCGCCAGCAGTTTCGAGCGGCGCGACCTTGATGGGGCCCAATCCACTTCGATCGCAGCGCCGCCACAGTATTTTCCCACATCGGGCGCCTCACTGCAAAGCATGCACTGCCCCAGCTGCTCGTCCTACTCAACCACGTGAAGTAAGCGTCGAAAGCACAACGCATACGAAGCTAGCAGCACTCGGCGCACTTTGTCCACATCGCAGATCGCTTTCAAGATATGGGCGCCCACGCGACGTACAGAGCAGCAGCCGGTAGTGGCAGGAAAAGTCCCAGTTTAATCTTGGCTGAGCTTGAAGGTCAGATTTATGGAACCAGGCGTTTTCTGGGTTTGCACCTGGAGTAGTGGAGCTATCGCTCTAATAACAGTAGTGTGATACTTTCAAATGCTTGCTTGCGATGTTTTAAAGCTGTGTTTGATCAACATGCATTTGCCATTGCACATAAACTTGGTGTATTGTTCCCTTTATGTTCGTAAAATTAGACCTCAGTAAAACACCCTAATAACACTATGGACAACTTTCATATGTAATTTACAGGAAAAGACACATTTAACCTACTCATTTGAAACATCCCCTACACATTACCCCCACCACGCCCCTAGCTTTCCCCAGATGTAAAGATGCCTTGTTTAGCTCACCGAGGACACCGGAGGAACAAATTACGAATCTCATATGATGGACAAAAAGACAAATGGAATAATAAGGGTTTAGTAATTATCTGCAGTAATTCCATTTAAAGCAGGAACGTGAATGTTTAGCAACGCACCTCACTCAAAATTCTCCATATTCTGAAAAAATTTCAAGTTCGTATAATGTGCAGTGGTTTATGGGAAACATTTCGATGTGTGGCAGTATGGCACCTCAGAATGCTTGAATGAGTAACTTTCTACAAAGGGTGTAATGAACCTACATAGAATAAACATTTATCGCTCTTCACTCAGAACATTATTTGCTTCATACTTGGAAAAAATATAAGCAACGTTCCTTGCATAGTTTGCTGAGGATACCGAGAAAAAACACCTAGGTGCTGTCACTCGCCAGCACAAGAAAACGAGCACTCGCCAGCCAAAACGAAGAACGAGAATGTTTTTGGCGTTTTCGCACCCAATACGGGTGCCTCGTTCACAATGAACGAGGTGCATGGCGGTCTTTACTATGTACAGTGTAGACCGCTTCTAACGTAAGTCGCCGGAGTCGCGAACATCCGCACTATAAGTGGTACCGCACTATAACCAAAGCAACAATTTTCAAGGCCCGCACATATGCAAAACATGTGCACCGAGCCGCCACGACAGTCGAGGAATGCGGCTAAAACGTTTGCATTCAATTTACAGTCGAATCTCGTTAATTCGAACCAAATCACATGGCGGCGCCTCCGAACGGCATTGCTCCGGCACCGCCATAGAGTAAAAGCTTAGGAGAGACCCCTCAATGTCGCGCGCGAACAAAACGAAAAAAAAAAAAATATGCGGCAGAAATTTCACCCTCTCTCAAATGGCAAGGTCGCCGATTCTGCGTTGCGCCGGAACATGCGTGTACGTGCCGACGTCTCAGCCACGTTACCGTAGCCACGCGTAGAAAATGGCAGTGAACCCTTCTTTCTCCTTTATGCATGGAGGAAGGAAAAAAACTAGGAGGGAGCGTCACGTGACAATCTTGAAGCCTAGTCATAAAAAATTTAGAGGAATGGGATGATGGGAAATAGGCCCTCATGTGATAGGCAAGCGGTAGATTTTACTCGGCTCGCTTCGGTGGCTTCGGTTTCGTCTGCTGCGGGGGTTTCGGAATATGCGCACATACTCGGCGTGGCAAACGCGCGCCGAGGTTAGTGAGGGAATTCAAGTGTGTGAAGCAGTTGAGTCTCGCCGCCTAATTAGCAGACAGGCGCCAAGGCTGTTGCGAACGAAGGCGTCGGTTAACCGGCATTGCGCCCAACAACCAGGGAGGACCACCTCAAGGACGACTGGTTGCGTTTCGGTGTGGTTTCAGGGAAACGAAGGAACCTTTCACCCTGAAAACGTGTGAAGGCAACCAAGCCGCCCTTCCGACAACGATTCATTGCGTTTGACGACGTCTTCTGGGAAACAATGATGCCTTTCGCCCCCGCAAAATGTGCACGCGATTAAGCGAGCGTACAGGGTCCGAAGCGACTGTTTCCCTATGGAAAAAAAATGCGTCCCGTCTTGTGCCCAAGGATGGACCGGCGACCTGGAGACTCCGAACATATTTAGGGCCGTGCCGGCCCGTAGTTAAGGTAGCGCAGTCGACACTGTTGCTCGAGATCTGATCAAAGTCTTCGGCCTCTTAGCAGACCGGCGAGAACTCCCGTCAGCAGTAGGCGCACCTGCATGATGAAGTGTTTTGTGCCAGGATGCCCTAATCGAACAGAAAATCGGCGCGATGATCTGTCCTTCCATAGGTAAGCACAATGAATGTTTCTTTTATTTATGAAAATGGAACTGCAATATTCGCGATCGCTAGTGACTACATGCTCGTGTGAATTATAACTGACGAAATAGTGGTGCAATACTATTCAAGCCATTTTTTTTCCGACTTCGTCATAATTCCCACTAAGTGTTAAACATTTATTTCTCTTTAAAGTACTTTTATCAGCTAGCGTACACTCCTAAAAAGGTACGATGTGAAACTATTTTTTGTCGAAGAATTACATTTCCTGCTAAAAAAATTATTATTGACTGAATTTTGTATGTATTTCTTCTGGCTGAAAACAATCAAAATTGCAATCTAACTAAATAATTGAAGAAACCATGAAAGATTAGTCTTCACATAACATACCAAGTTTTGCAATAGTCGCCAAGAACAATAATTTTGTAGAGAATATTCTGCTCGTAGTAACTCGGCTTGTGAGTGCAAAGTTCAAACATCATGTTGCAAAGTTCAATCACTCTCCATGTTGAGGCTAAATATCATTTTCTTTTTTTTTTCAGAAGATATGATGTTGGTTGACATATTTTAAACAATAGGTAAATGACAGTTGAGATGAAATAACACAGTTTTACTTTAAATTACAGGAGTGAACATCATTTTCATTCATTTATTAGTAGTACCCTGTGTGATGAATGAAAGAAAACGACGCCGACGACGCCGAAGTGTGCACGCGCTCTTTCGCGAGTGGACCACACATGTGAGTGATCTCGCCAAATCAGCGATGGCCCAGTGGTATTCTGAAGATGCGTCGTGCCACGATTGGGCCATGTATGGCGAGTACGTGATGAAATGCTTCGTGGCGAGACACGCGCCTAGTCAGCGGGAGACGCAAGACAGCCGGCTGACGTGTCGGACGCCGACAATCAAGGCTCCAAGGAACGCGGCCGTCCCTGGAGCTGCCGCCCGACCGTTGCCCTTGGCCAAGGCGTTCGCCAGCACGAGTAATGCAGCTCGGAGCGTGGCGTGGCCTGCTGTGATACCACTTGCCGCGAGCATTGCGGATCGCGGGCAAGGCGTCTCCTTGGCCAGCTGTTCGGCGGAGCATCGTTCGTGGCCTGGCTAATGGCCACATTTGCGCCGAGCACTGCGGCTCGAGCGCAAGCTGTCCGCTGGGCAGGCTGACCGTTCCTGCAGCGTGCATTGCGGCTCGGATGCAGGCTGGCTGCTGAGCGGTCGTCTCCAGTTCGTCAAGAGCCATCTTCTCCACACCGTCCTACAGCGACGCGTGTCCGACGTCGTGACGTCATCGCCCCTCACTCCCGCAACCTGTCCACATACTGTGAGCTGTTACATCTTTCGAACTGTGGGTTTTTTTGGACTCCCACCAGCTTTAGCTCTTTTAGCGTGTTATGTGTGTAATGTGCATAACGTTCTGTCCGGGTGTACTTTGCCTTTTGTCATAAATGTTGTTTGCATTTTGCACCCCGAGTCAGACTGGCTTTTCCTGCGTCCTTTTTCCTCATCGCGCGGCACGGCAAATGAGTGTGACGAACGTCCTTTCGTAATTATCTTTTACATTTCTGGCGTCCGCGACAGGACTAAGCTCTTTTGTTTACCATCATTAAGAGTTTCACCTTGTTTGTGTGCCGTGGCTGAGGAATGGACCCGGAAAAGTTAGTTTCACTTAGCGAGGAGCTTAGCATGCCTCTTGAGGAATTTCTGAACTGGTTTGGAAAACAGCTAAACTATGACAAAGCTGAACTAGCTGAAGATATAGAAGCGTTACGAGAGTCGCGTTCATTTGAGCATGCTAAAGATGTAGCGCGAGAGCTGCAGGCCCGTGAAGAAAGGTTAAATAAAACGGAGGATTCAGTGCGTGAGCTCCGGCTGCGATTGGTACAGCAGCATTTGGGTATACTCGCTTCAGAAGAGCTAGGCAAGGCCGGAGTAGTGGAGGCGGACGAGAACAACGTGGGAGTCGGAAAACGGTCGACAGTTGGACTGAACTATTGCCATGTCAGCAGTTGTGACGTCGTCAACCAAGTGGGACTTGACAATTTAAAATCGGAGCTAGACAGGTGTGGTGACGGGGATGGCTGCTGGGGAAATTTTGAGAATGTGCAATGTGAGGATAGAGAGTTCGCGTCGGTAACGGTGTACAACGCCTGCCGTGAAAACGTTATCAAGTCAAACGGTCTTGGTAAAATAAGTCTCTATGAAGACTTGCAGAAGGCATCTATTGCCAAAATCCTAAGTAAGATGACATTCAAAGCGGATTGTCATCAAGCTCTCTACCACGAATGGGAGCGTAGTAAATGCTGCGCTGATAGCCTTAATGGCGAATGTTCTGATTGGTACTGGTTCGAGCATCATACAGAACAAAAGGATGGCTTAGAGCCAAGAATCGTGCCTCTGAACATAAGGTACGTGGCACAAGGTAACACCTCAGAAGGAGTGGTTACGAAAAAGTTTATGAGCTTGTGTGTAGACTCTGGCAAATGTCTACAGCCATACCGAAATGAGGCCAGCGAGTCCGGGAAAAGCTTGCTTACAGGTGGGGCGCAGGATGCTATAGGGTTGTGTCCCGAACGCGAGGATGTCAAATCAAATCATTGTTTTTATGAGGGTTATTGCCAAACAGAGTTTGTACAAAAACAAAATGGGAGCATCAAAGGGCTGGATACGAAAAGATATAATGTAGGGCAGAACGTGGAACGCGTTGTTCAATGTAGAAGGGAGATCTGTGATCAGCAGCGTAGTGAGAAAGTAAGGGCAGTAGAAACCACTCCGTGTAGGAACGCAGAACGCGCTCGGCGCAAGAAGCGGTTCGCGGGAAAAGGTTGTTCCATGTCTGAAAATTTGGCACGCCAGCTTGTGCTACCAAGCACTATAAGAACCTTGGTCTCAGGTGAATTTCTTGCACTGCGTCTAAGAAAGCATGTCCGGTTTAAAAATGTTATATGTAGAGAGAGTGCCGGTAGAAACTAGCACCGCAGCCGCGGTAGAAAAAAAAGGTTCTTGTATTTCTACAGTGTGTTCCACTGCTTCATCGATGGTGTTCAGTGTTAGAAGATGTAGCGATGAGTGATCCTTTGTTATTGGAACTAAGTTCGGTTGCATATCTTTTTGAGTGTCTGGCTGTGTACGAGATAGCCTATATTGTGTGCAACTTGTTCGTAGACTGATGTATTGTGTTCAGGGCTTCGGAAAAAAATGTCGGAATCGCCTCAAGCCTGTTTGCACAAAATACAACCCTTGTAAATTGCGGCTTAGACATTCGTAACGGTAATGATAATGAGCCTAGCGAGCATGAAAGGGGTTGTGGCATTTGGTGTTGCTTCTTTCGATAGTTCTTCTTTTTCCATTTTGTTTCCATGCTTAGGTTTGTATTGTTGTGACAGTGTTTAGTTGTTAGAATGTTAGTGTGGGAACAATTAACCACGTTGTGTACTTGTGTGGTTAGGGCTCAGTCTTCTTTCGCATGTGTGATTTGGTGTATCGGACGTATATTGAGTGTCATTTTTCATTACTGTGTTGCGGTGTTTAGAAAAAAGTTGTTTTTACTGAAACAACTTTCTTGTGTGGGGGGTGATTGTGATGAATGAAAGAAAACGACGCCGACGACGACGAAGTGTGCACGCGCTCTTTCGCGAGTGGACCACACATGTGAGTGATCTCGCCAAATCAGCGATGGCCCAGTGGTATTCTGAAGATGCGTCGTGCCACGATTGGGCCACGTATGACGAGCACGTGATGAAATGCTTCGTGGCGAGACACGCGCCTAGTCAGCGGGAGACGCAAGACAGCCGGCTGACGTGTTGGACGCCGACAATCAAGGCTCCAAGGAACGCGGCCGTCCCTGGAGCTGCCGCCCGACCGTTGCCCTTGGCCAAGGCGTTCGCCAGCACGAGTAATGCAGCTCGGAGCGTGGCGTGGCCTGCTGTGATACCACTTGCCGCGAGCATTGCGGATCACGGGCAAGGCGTCTCCTTGGCCAGCTGTTCGGCGGAGCATCGTTCGTGGCCTGGCTAATGGCCACATTTGCGCCGAGCACTGCGGCTCGAGCGCAAGCTGCCCGCTGGGCAGGCTGACCGTTCCTGCAGCGTGCATTGCGGCTCGGATGCAGGCTGGCTGCTAAGCGGTCGTCTCCAGTTCGTCAAGAGCCATCTTCTCCACACCGTCCTACAGCGACGCGTGTCCGACGTCGTGACGTCATCGCCCCTCACTCCCGCAACCTGTCCACATACTGTGAGCTGTTACATCTTTCGAACTGTGGGTTTTTTTGGACTCCCACCAGCTTTAGCTCTTTTAGCGTGCTATGTGTGTAATGTGCGTAACGTTCTGTCCGGGTGTACTTCGCCTTTTGTCATAAATGTAGTTTGCATTTTGCACCCCGAGTCAGACTGGCTTTTCCTGCGTCCTTTTTCCTCATCGCGCGGCACGGCAAACGAGTGTGACGAACGTCCTTTCGTAATTATCTTTTACACCCTGAAGGCCTGGAGGCATTACAGAGGGGGCATTACATTACATTGTGTATGTGTTACAGCTATATCTTTGATATTTTTGTGTGAAACATGCACTGCAATGTTACTACAGCTCCATTTTCCCCGAGATTCAATTAGCTGTATGTATATTTTACAAGCACACTTAGATCAAACATAGTTTTCTACACAAGGGGATGCGGTGTGTAGGGAAAGCATGCACAGATCGTGCGAGGTCTTTTGCATGACTCTGCAAAGGTTGTGTAAATGCATTCCACAGCAAATGTTATTGTTGGACCTTAAAAATATCTGGTGGGTTATTCTTTAACTGCAGACGCTTGCAAAGGACGATGCCACAGCAATGAGTCAACCTTAAAATGAAGCAGCTACATCCACGGGAACATAACAGCATCAAGTTGAGCCAGTAAGTTGATGCACAGCTGTATGCAGCCATAATGCATGTTTCCAGTTCGATCATACCTTTTTCATGACTGTGTAGATGTCCCCCACCATTCCTGAAGTGAAATATGCTTTTCTTATATTCAGGCAGGTCTCTCTCAAGCCACAATGGATATGGACATCTCTGAGGGCTTGTCTGATTGATGTACTAGCAGAGGGTACTGCTACATCTGCTAGCGCGTCCTTGACTGATTGAGACATCGCTGATGAGCTTTCCGAAATCCAACATGTCCTGGCATGTTTGATTGTCGTAATGATCACAGAGCTTGCTTAAGACATTTTCTCACGTGTGTGCCTTGGTTCATTCATGTTCTGATCTGCTTTGCAAAAACATGGTGTTTCCCTGTAATATATATTTTGGATTTCACCTTTAAAGTAATTATTTAAGTTTCAAAAATGCATATGAGACTGTCATACAGCTTTTTGTAAGATGTTTTCGACAGATTTAACAGATCTATTAGTAATGCTTAGAATGAAGAGAAAGATAGAACTGTTCAACCTATCATTGGCTACATTACAGCCCTTTTTTGACACAGGTGACAAGCATACTGCATTCAAATTTCATTGTTAACACTGGCAAAAGCAAGTGCTAATGAATGAAAGCCATATATGCTACATCATAATCTCATTTTAGTCAATCTAGGATAAGTACAAGATAAGGAAAATAAAACAAACTGCAGCAAAGCAGTGTTATGTAAGATGAAAAAACACTTTTTTTTTCAGTAAAGTTGGAATAAGGAAAACACACTCCTTCTCTGAATTATACTTCAGCCATGTCCTCTCATTACACACATAATTAACACCCTTGCTAGGCTCCAACATTTACAACAGTAATAAAATTTATACCATGCCAACTGTGCTGGTAAGCTTTATCAACATTTGTTGGGACAGTAGATAAAAAATGCAGTATATAGACATTTTCACGAGGGCGCTTCTGACGATCTGGCGTGGAGAGTATGTGTCAGTGTTGCCTGTTCGGTCTGGACTGTGAGCTTGCCTTGCGCTTGCATTGCGGAGTGGTAGCTTTCCTTCGATGTTTCCGTTTATTTTTTTCATGAATGACTTACGCTGGTAAATAATGGCATATATACTCATCAAAAGGCTACAGGCCAGCACTGTGCAGTTTATGGGTGCACAAACAACCAGCGGAAAATAACGATTTGGGGGACTAAGTGTGTCCACAGCACAGCACTCCGCAAGACCACTGCCGCGATGTGGTATGTTCACGCTTCGCCGGTTTCCTGCATCACCTGAGGATGTGGCATTTCAGTCTAATGTGAACCAATGCACACATCAGTAAAATAACGCATTTTGGTAAACTCTTTTCGGCACATTTCCCAATAGGTTGCGAGAATTGTCAGCTCTTCAATGCAATATTTTCTCGTATGCAGTGGCAGAGGCTACATTTGTTATTATTTCAAACACGACTTCATTCCAGGGCCTAATACGGGGGTCACACGGTGCACTTTTGATCGTGATCGAGCCCGATCTGGATCGAATTTCTCGGTCGCGATTGGCTTCTTTGCTCAACCTGTGGAAGCTTAGGGACCCAATCGCGGTCGAACGTCCGATGATCGGTCACGATCGCTATCAAAAGTGGACGTGTGACACCGGTATAAGACAAATTGGAGCACTCTGCGAGAGAACTAGTTGGTAAATACACTTCGCAGCGATCTGGAAAAATCGCGTCCTATGGAAGATGTATGCAGACCCTGTGTCCACCAAAACATTGTCTCTACGTTCACACGCAGCCTGCGCTGCCCTGCCCATAAAGGTAATTAACTTCAACAATGTTGTGCTGCATCGAGCTCACCCATCTTTGAGCGTTGTCTATGTGCTTGGGCAGCAAGAGTATGCAAAAACGAACGTGTCAACCTCATCAGCGCGGCCTGGCACCAGTGCTAGAGTTCGGGAACCGTAATGCGCTAACTGTGTGTGGCGTAGAAACGCGCTATGTGAGCCCGCACAA
The DNA here is from genome assembly GCF_013339745.2 of Dermacentor silvarum. Classification (NCBI taxonomy): domain Eukaryota; kingdom Metazoa; phylum Arthropoda; class Arachnida; order Ixodida; family Ixodidae; genus Dermacentor; species Dermacentor silvarum. Next base: position 144,554,543 of record NC_051163.1, on the reverse strand, counting down.
GTAAGAACGTAAAAAACGGTATTCGCATGGGCACGCGGACAATAACATCATAATTGCAAGAATAACAGTCACGAAAAAAATAAAATATTCGCACAGTCAAACAAGTGAAATATTTACATGCGTGCAGTGACCGCTTCGCTGACCACTAAGCGCTTTTCACTCACGTATGGTCAGTAGTGGTTTACACTCATATGCATATGTATTTATTCAACAACTGTTAAGACTCGACATTACTTTATTATGAACATAGCACAGTGAGACAGCGTAAGGGAAACAAGAGAAAGAGCAGAGATGGCCCTAACGCTGTAATATTATTGGCTTATTTCGCTTCAGAGATAGCGCACACGAACAATTCTTGCCATACGCGATATCTTCAATACAAACTTCGCGCACGATCTACGTTAAGGTTCACCGTGAGCGAAGCTTGTTCCAAATTCAGACATTCGAAAGAAAAGCCATTCTAGGTAAACAAACGTAAAAAATGGGTAAACAAATATATCTTTATAACAAGTCCTGTTATAATCCTTATTGAGATTGACAGTATGTATAAATAAATAAATACTAAATACTAAAAATAAAAATCTAGCACCTGGACTGTATCAGTTGCGCTGGCATCTGTGATCACTGTCGCGTGTCGATTCGCTGGAGGTACCACGCTGCTGGATCGCCACACTTATGCTTTGAAATTTGGTTATAAGCACCTTGCACTGCACCAGATCCAATAAATTTTGCATGATTGAGCTGTTCAGTTGTGTCGGAAGCGTATGGAGTAACCACCGAATATCTACCAACCACTGACACGCATCGTCGGGCCGCCGGCGCCTGGTTCTAAGCATTGCCCGACAGCTACGTAAGCGCCTGCTGTCGCTAAATGAGGCAACCCTCAAGCACGAAACGTAATGGTGATCAGATTCAATTGACGATACGGTCACATGTGCCCAGCAATAACAATGAAATATACCGCTGATTATCACGCCAGGTCTCGACGAAGCAGACGCGGCTGCCGCCGCTACCGACGACGAAACACCACATCAACTGGCTGGGCTTGTTGTTGCCATGGCACACTACACTGAGCGCTCACGCGAGCATGTGAAACACGTAACAAGTCAAGCGGCACAAGACAAGCGAAGCGGAAGAAAACAATCGAAATAATGCGTGGCGAAGATCATACAGCCGAAGCGCGGCCGCCCTGCTCTCGCAAGGCGCACAGTCCAAAATGGTGGCATAACATGTTCTGACACTAGACGTGGCCCGTGTCGGCCAATGGCGCTGCTCAAACGTCGGTTTGTGAAAAGGTCGATAGCCACAGCCACTGATCTCCCGAACAATGTCCTGCTTGCTGGTCATTATTGTGCTTAAATTTTAAATGAAGCCAATGGTGTCGCTATTAGTCCCGGGTTTTAGCTTCAACTGTGCATCTGGTGTTTCGTTTGCACGGTCATCAATTTCAAGTTATGTTGCAGTAAGCAGTCCCTCCTCATTGCACTTGGTGTATTTTGTCCAGTCTCCCAGTCCAAGGCCCTCCAGGACGCTCAAGGGTGAAGCTTCTGCAGCACTGCCTACATACAACCCAGTGACACCTCGAACAGCAAGGCATACTATGGTGAGGATAATACTCGACCACTACAATTTTTACATACTTGTTTCCTTAGGTAGCTGCAAGTGAAGTGGCATATATTTTCGTGGCAACTGTTTAATAGTTCAAGCATAATAAATGTCACTCAGTGAACTGCACTTGGACACTAACATTTATGATCATGGCAACCATCTAATTAAATACTGAAACATTCATATTCGTCCGCAGCGGTACGAGTTTCCTCAGGGTTTGCATTAAGCACCAATTATCGGCCAATAATCCTTTTTAAATTTTTCTTTTCCATTCAAATGACACAATAACTAGAAGACCAACAGGATTTTCACAATTTTATATGCTATTTATATGTTCGATCGGTCACAATGAGCCGTGATATATGAGCTCAGTATATTTTGCCCACTCAAACTGAAAGGCTTCTGCAAAACATCTCTCATTGAACTATGCTACATTGGCCTCTTCTGTGTTAGTCGTTTTGTACTTCTACCTTTCCTGCCTAGGCCCAGATGGGCCTGCAGTATTTAGCAAATAAATAAACAAACAAAATTAAGTGGCACTAGCAAGCTCGTGTGGATGGCAGTTTTATGCCCCCACAGTATTTAAGTTCACAAAAGTGTAAACTGAAACCGTTGTGAGCAATGTAATGACCTAAAATAAAGCATTATATTCTTCATAGCTTGCACAAGAGTGTATGCCACAACAATTAATTTGTTCTGCATACGTGCTTTGTGTCATGTTGGTCGTTCATGCACCTGTTACAGCGCGTGATATTTTGCAGCCACAGCCAGCAGAAGACGCACCTGAAAAGGCCTTTCTGAGGCATGAAGTATGGCGTTACACAATTACAAACTGCGACCAAGATGAAGATGAAGACTCTACGGCAATCCCATCAACAGCTTTTTCAAAAGGTTGCTCATCTCGAAAATGTCATAGAAGATTTATCTGACAATCGCATTCTAGGAAATGAGGATGTCGCCATATTGTAGAGTCTTGGTGGGGCAAAAAAAGACTTGCTCATGCGTCAACTGCCACATAAGTCTGGTGCGAGCAATGTCACCCGCTTGCTCGCCAGAGCTCAGGCCATTTGCACTGACTTTGCATTTTTATTCCCCTAGAGCATACAGATATGTACGAGCTGTTTTCAACACATGCCTCCCGCATCCAAAGACACTGTGTAAATGATATCAACACATTGATAGGGCTGCTGACTTTTCAAAAGAGGCAATGACTGCATTGGCTATCAAGGTAAAGCAGGGCTCTCCACATTATACAATCTGGTTGTGGATGAGATGGCCATTCAGAGAAGTAGTGTGGGATGGGAAAAGCTTCCATGGATATGTTGACATGGGCATTGATGTCAATGATGAAAGCTTTCCAGTTGCCAAAGATGCATTTGTTTTAATGCTTGTTGCAATCAATGGCAGATGGAAGCTGCCGATTGGCTACTTTCTAGTGCATGGCCTTGGTGGTGAGCAGAGGCGCAATTGGGTGCTGCAAGCTGCTAGCTTCACTCACGAAAAAGGTGCACACATTGTGAGTTTGACCTGCGATGGCGCTGCAGCGAATTTGTCATTGCTGCACAGCCTTGGCTGCAAGATGGACCTGACTGAGTTGGATGCTTCTTTTCCACATCCAGTGACAAAAAAAGCTTTTTTTTGCCATGTTGGATCCCTGTCACATGTTGAAGCTACTGCGGCACACCCTGTTTGATAAAAAGGCTATTGTGATATGAACAAACAGTTCATATTGTTGAAACACATTGATGAGCTGCATGAAATCCAGTACACAGAGGGCCTACATTTGGCAAACAAACTTAGACCCAAGCACATATTACCTAGAAAAACCAGCCCATGAAAGTCTCATTGTTGGCTCAAACGTTTAGTCAATCGGTAGCAGATGCTCTTAGTGACTGCAGAGCTCAAAAAAATTCAAAATTTTCAAATTCGTTGCCAACAGAAGAGTTTATCAGACATGTCAACAACGCATTTGAAATTTTTAATTCAAGACATCAAAGGCAAGAAGAATAGAAAGGACCGCTGTGTCCTGGAAATGTGGCTCCTGTCACTGCGTATGTCAAAGAACTTATGGCCTACTTTTGCTTGCTTAGGGAGTCTGCAGCTGGTAAACTAATGACAGGGACCAACCAAAAGACAGGCTTCATTCGCTTTGTAGTGTGCTTAGACAACCGTCTATACAACCACTTGGTTACAGAAAATGGCCTATTGGCATATCTTCCGACTTCCAAGCTCAGTCAGGACCACCTTGAGTTACTTTTTTGCTGCAATAAAATCATTTGGGGGCTGCAATGACAACCCAACAGCAAAGCAGTTTGCAGCAGCATTGAAGCGTCTGATAGTTCGCAATGAGGTCAAGGACATTGATGGCGGAAATTGCTTTCTATTGAAACACATCGAAATTCTCTTTGTACGCTCTTCTGAAAAAAACCATACTCCATCGATGTAATTAACCTCACTGCCCCTCAGGGAAGCCCTGCAGCCAGTGAACCACTCACAGAAGCAATTTTACAGGATCATGGTTACTCTGCTGACCCAGGCAGGGTGTCTGAGCTTCGGTGCCTGCGGCTCGCAGTACTGGAAGAATTGCTACACAAGTTTTCTCGTGGGTGAATTATGTTCATGATGGCCCACACAATTAATTCCTTTATCCATCAACTTCAGCTGTCCCACCAGGTTTTATGTTAAGGTATTTGTTTTTTGAGTTACTTTGTAAAGTGCATATATTGTTCAAGAGCGTTGTATGCAGATGTCAAACTTTTATAGAGGGAAAATGTGATACCTTATTGCAAATTCTGCAAGTACATGTTTGTTGTCTTGCTGAATGCTGTAGCTTGAATCACCTGCATGCAAATTATGCTTAAACAATTGTTCTGTTCAGCCCAAGCTAAACAGTGCGGACAATGATGGTAGGTTAGCTGGCCTACCTTTCACTAGAGCAAACTGTGTGATGACATGGACATGCTGTGAATGCTCTCAATGGATTATGTGTGAGCTAAGTATACGTTTGAGGATGACAATGTTTTTTTTTAATGTTTATCCTGTATGTCTTTTACCTGACCTTTGTGGAAATTTGCCACTGTCACCTGGAATACCGTTGGTTTTACTATTTTTTAAATAATTTAATGTGCTCACTCTGTTCATTTGCTTTACAATAGCGTTTTAAGATGTCAAATTCACTGTAACCACAAACATTTGGTGTATACCACTCAATGAGTGTTTTAAATACCGTGAAATATTAATTCATTTGAGGTTCACAACGTAATAGAGCCGTCGCCTCCTAATATTGCGGTGTGTTGGCTCAGCTTCGACGGTGCTAACTTTTTTGTAGGTATGTGATACAACATAAGCTTTGTTGTACATTTTACTTGCAGCAAAATGCATTGTATTTTAGTGCTGACATACTTACTTTGTGGGTCTGACCTCACATCAATTGTTTCAACTTTGACTTTGTGAACTACCACTCTTTTTTTAATTTCTGCATATGTATTGCTTACTTTTCTGACAAGCACAATCACCGAAGCCTTTCGATATTTGTGAGGACAGCGCAGATATAAATATTATACAATTATAGCCCTGTATTGAAGGCGTTGCATACAAGGCATTGTAAGCAAAACTGCAGCTACATTCAAGGACAGCTGATCCCATTGACCAGTTTTATTAAAGGTATCAATACTACGTGTGGTATAGTTTACCTTGTATAACATTATTATACAAATGCCCTGTGGCATACAAGTATGCTAATACTGATACCGAAGAGCAGTGGCACAATAAGTTTTCCTACTTGCTGTTTATAATTTTCTTTTGTGTATTATCTTTGCATGTACTTCATTTAAATTATAAATCTGGCTTCCTTCTGTATTTGTGTGAAATCTTCTGTCTTCTATAGGTGCAATAAACACTGAATAAAGAATGAAACAATTACTGTTGTCATAAAAATGTGCTTTCCATAGTACAAGTGCACCAGCAACACAATGGGCGCGTTAAGTTAGCGCGCTCCGAACTCCAAAGGAGCACGCTCGAGTGCGCTCGAGTGCGACGCCTTCGGAGCTTAACTTAACGGCGATATTCGCCGACTGCTTTCGGGCGCACGAGTCTGGCGTATGTTATGTTGCTTCCACGACCGCTATCGCATTGCGCGCGCTTTTTGAAGATGGCGCCGCCGATAAACACCCTCCTGCAGTTTTTGATAGGCGATGAAGAGCTAGAAGAACTTGACGCGCAGCGACGGACGCAGCAGCAGCGGCTTATGTATGCGATGCAAGCTGTTCGTGGTGTTCTCAGAGGTACCCTGTCAGAGGATTTATTTCTGCTCCGCGGTATGCTGACTGATGACTCATTGCCGATCGCAAGAGGACAGAAAGCCTTATGATCCGAGGCATCCAGGATTATGTGATCAACTTTGCGCCCAGATACACGTACACACAATTCAAAGAGCAGTGTTCCAACATCTTCCATGATACCGTGAGGACCTGAATAAATCATACACATGAACGTAGCGACGAGAAGGCGCCAAACTGCGACTGTTCGGTTACGTACCTGAGCGTCTGGCAAGTAATGATCGGGCCGTCATTTTCGGTTCGTGATAAGCTCAAACCGCGCCAACACGCGAAGTTCCCGATCATGCCTTGGAGCAGACACCCGGCTGCGCAGCGGCGGCAGGAACGAGTGGGCAAGGAGCACGGACTTGCATAAGTGGAAAGAGTCGGAAATACGTCATTTTTCCGGAAGTCGTAGCAGGCGCGCGCTCTCGCGCACCGTCTCCAGGGTGGAGCGCGTAGAGCGCGCTCCGTAATCACGCACCGGAAGTCGCTTTTTAGCCGTTAAGTTTAAAAGAGCGCGCTCTGCTGGCTAGAGCGCGCTCGAGCGCCTTAACTTAACGCGCCCATAGAATCCACAAGTGCAAGTGAATGCTGCCATTTTTCCCTTGCCGCTATGTATTCAGTTTTCATGCCGTTTCACACTAGCAGAGGAAGAAGCAGTGTTTGATTCTAGGACATAATTATGCTGTGGGGCTATACTCGCATTCGAAAACAGCTGAATAAACTCTAGATAATGCGCAAATCCCGTCCATTTGCTTTATTATATAACGAAAATGGATCCCCGAGGCGCGTCTCAACAGCGTCGTCGCACCACAGAATCTTGCAAAATAGTACACGTAAATATGAATAAACGGCGATTGCTTCCGGCGGTTAGAATGCAGGCTAATGCTATTTATTTCTCTCAAAATGAAACACACCCACCAGAGCCTTTTATTAAGCGAAAATGCGACAAAAAAGTGTCCTTCAAAACATCTCGTTTCTTCCTAGGTGCAAGACAGCGTGACAAAAATTATTTCTCTCAAAATAAAACACGCACACCAGCCTTTTATTAAGCGAAAATGCAACAAAAAAAAGTGTCCCTCAAAACATCTCGTTTCTTTCTAGATGCAATACAGCGGGACGAAAAATTAGCAAGATTATACGCACCACAGCTTAAGGTGCACAACGGCTGATTTGATGAAACTTGAGTACGTAGGAAAAATAGACCACACTCGGGCGTCTGGACAGGTTTCGAGCCGTGAGCGCTGGCAACTCCACTAACCGCGGTGGTAAGCGCAAGTGACGCCTTGAAAATTTTCTGGCTTCGTGAGTCAGATGCCCTAGTCTTGCTCCACGTTTCAAGGCATCGCATTTGAAGCGAAGAACGACGCGCGCAGTAGCAGAAAACCACCACCCGCATACGGGCCTCAAAGCCTGTGACGGCAGGCGCCACTAAAAGTTACCACGTGCCAAACAATCACGAATGTTCCGGCAACCTTGTGGGCCTTTTCCGCCCCAAAAGGCACCGCGCACGGGGCTCCTGAGAGAGGGAGGGGTGGCTTCAGAGGAGGTTGGCTTGCCGAGGCTAGCGGAATCACGTGACGCTCCCTCCTAGTATTTTTTACCTCCATGACTTTATGCATCCTCTACTTTCTAGTCACGTGTTGACCTTGCATGCTGCGGCTACGGTGCAGAGGGAAGCAGCGGCGCTGTCCCAGGCCGGCCAACGAAAGTACCCACGCCGGAAAACGCCCACTTCCCAATAACGGCAGAAAACGAAACTTCAGGGAGCTGGCGCCGGGCCGGCTGGAACGGCGGCGCCTGCCTGCACGGTGGCGGGCGCGCACGGTGACAGTCGAAAGTGAGGGAGCTACGAGGGAGGGCGAGGGGAGCCACCAAAGCGGCGGAGTTGCCGAGTCGAAATCTGCTTCCCTGCCGCCCTCCTCCCTCACATTCCACAGTCTCCGCGTGTGCCCTTCGCCGTGCTGTGCCGGCGCCGCCCGCTCCCTGAAGTTTCTTTACTGCCGTTATCGTGAAGCGAGCGTTGGGTGGCGTTGGCATTTTTGTGGCCCTCGCTCGCTGTGCGCACCGTGATATTTCACGACTCGCACTCAAGATTCTGCTTTCAGCCTCACTGGCTGTTCGTGCGCACCAACACGTGCCCTTCTCCTCCACTTCATCTCTTTCTTCCTCGATCACTACTTGGGGTGCCCGTTTGAGGGGAGCGTTCGCCGTTTCCGCTGACTTCCGTACTCCCAGGCAGCCGCACTGTAACCGGTATTTCGTTTCCCGCAACTGCACTATAAGCGATATGTGTGTATACATGGAGTGCTATGGGAAAATTAACGGGAGTCTGAAAAGACCGCACTATATCCGGTCCTGCACTATAAGCGGTTACGTTATAAGTGGTCTATACTGTACATGCCGAATGATGCAATGCGTTTGCGTATAGCTCAGGGAGGGGTTCCCGTGTCCGGTCAATCATTTGCCGTAGATTATATGCAAAATGGAGAGGAATTACAACAAATGATTGAGGACCTTCATCGAGAAAGTGCAAGAATTGGGTTGAAGATGAATATGCAGAAGACAAAGATAATGTTCAATAGCCTGGCAAGCGAACAAGAATTCAGGATCGCCAGTCAGCCTCTAGAATCTGTAAAGGAATATGTTTATCTAGGTCAATTACTCACAGGGGACCCTGATCATGAGAAAGAAATTTACAGAAGAATAAAATTAGGTTGGAGTGCATACGGCAGGCATTGCCAAATCCTGACTGGGAGCTTACCACTGTCCTTGAAAAGAAAAGTGTACAATCATTGCATTCTACCGGTGCCAACATACGGGGCAGAAACTTGGAGGTTAACAAAGAAGCTCGAGAACAAGTTAAGGACCGCACAAAGAGCAATGGAACGAAAAATCTTAGGAGTAATGTTAAGAGACAGGAAGAGAGCGGTGTGGATCAGAGAACAAACGGGGGTAGACGATATTCTAGTTGACATTAAGCGGAAGAAATGGAGCTGGGCAGGCCATGTAATGCGTAGGATGGATAACCGGTGGGCCATTAGGGTTACAGAATGGATACCAAGAGAAGGGAAGCGCAGTCGAGGACGGCAGAAAGTCAGGTGGGATGATGAGGTTAGGAAATTCGCAGGCGCAAGTTGGAATACGCTAGCGCAAGACAGGGGTAATTGGAGATCGCAGGGAGAGGCCTTCGTCCTGCAGTGGACATAAATATAGGCTGATGATGATGATGATGATGATATGCAAAATGACTCGAGGAACAAGCGGGATGATAATTTCTTGCCCTTTTCGATGAGGAAAGCCAATTTCCAATCAATACTGTGACCTTTGTGATGCTCTGGCAGTGCATTTGACACAGCGTGCCACTTGGCCAAATCATTGCGGTGCTGTTGTAGCCTTCTTTTCAAGTTGCCAGTTTCATCTATATTTTCACATTCCACTCATGCTGTTGCAAGAATACTTTGAGCTGAAGAAAGACTTACACGACAATGGCTACCCCGACCAGCCTCTCCCAGATGCACGAGGGGTGAGCTTGTCAAATTCAAGGAAATCTGTACAAGTGAACTAACGCAGCAACTCGTCAGAGTCCACCTCGAAAAAGAAAACACCCTGGCATCATCTACAACCTTTCGTGATATGACTGCCAGGCGTGCTATAAGGTGGAACTGGGAATTTAAAAAGAAGACTACAACAGCACCGCAATGATGTAGCTAAAGGGTACATGGTGTCAATGCACTGGCAGAGAATCATGAAAAAACACAGTATTGATTGGCAAGCGGCTTCCGTCACCGAAAAGAAGAAATTAAATTTTGCTTCAGCTGTTTTGTTGGAAAGTGTCCGTTTTCAAAAATGGGGGGGGCAAGTACCCTCCCTCGGTAGATATGCTTATGTTTCTCAACACTTCACCTAAAACCGTGATTTGTTCATTTATTGGACTACCTTTTGTTTCACCGTTTCTTGCTTGCATAGCTTCATCGTTTCTCTTTCCAGGAAGGAGGACAAAAGAGTCTGCCAGCTGCCCGCGCCAAGCCACGAGAAGCTCAACCGTCACCATAATGACAACAGGTCCTCTTCAACTATGTGCCTCACCATGAAATGTTTGAAAATTTACCAGATAGAGAGCTGTGGGCCCTATCAGAAAAGCAGCAGTCTACAGTTTTGTATCGTAAAACATGACAAATCACTAAAAACATTTCACAAGCATGAGAAATCACTAAAGACAATGATTCTTTTTCATCAAACTGCAGACGACAAACTTGAGCACAGTGTGTCCCAAAAAGTTTTTGAAATAAACTCGTAAGTTTGGCTTAACATTCAGCCAATCAACAGTGGACGAGCAAAGGAAGCCTCAGCATGGGAACTTGTCTTCGTCACGGCCCTCACAAATATGCTTGCTTGGTCAAATGTTGGCTCCAAGTTGACGCTCCCCTTGCTCACCTGTTACTCAATTGAAGTACTGATCTCCTTGCAACACCTTTGCCTTGTTTGAATACATGAACCGAGATTTTTCTTTTTTCAACATAAAACTAAATTGCGTTTTCCAAGCATCTGTGCACAGTAATTGGGCTTGCTTATATGTTTATTTAGTGTCCTTGTACATTCACAGAATCTTTGCACAAGTCCTCATAAGCACTGTTGTCTCCATAACGTTCCTTTCTTTCCTACGAGTACTCCACTTGTGTCAAAGCACCTTTACGGCCACACCTACACGAACACTAAATGTGCAGCAGAAATATCAAGATCAGACAATATGTGCTGGAAAACTTAGCATAACGCTTTTTTGTTTGTTTGTTTCTGCACTATGTGCCCCTTTGCCAGTGTGTTATGAAAAGAATGGGGCATTGTGGCTCGAGATTATTTGCCGACGCTACATCTTTGCCAAGCACATTTTATGTATCTTTTTTAATCTAGCTGAAACTGACGAATGCAGGCAATATACGTATAGTTTGAAACACGTCAAGCAGCACCGTACACTACTACAGTACAAGGGTAGCGCAGCATAAATATCATTGTCCGAAGCTTTGATCGCCCTGCTTTAAAGGAGCCACAACACGGTCGTCTAACAGTTGTCCGTTTATATTTGTAACTGAGAATAGAAGGTCCAATATGGTTAGACACACAAAAAAACTGGGCTCTCGGCGCATATTTTAATAGGAAATTTCCATTTGAAATCGCTGCCTCTCATTTCCTCCCGTCGACACCAACCATCATTTTGGCAAGATGTCAGGAGCTGCAGGGGCCACCTCTACGTTGTCTGCTTTGAAACAGTTTGAGACCATGTCTTTCTTGACACGCTCTAGCTCCCAGTGGTGTAGGAATGCGTCGCCGCTGAATTGCTTCACTTGTGCGATACAAAGCAGTAGAGATGCAAAAACAAGCGATGCATGGCAGCCATGGCATATTTAGAGCTCCTGAAATCACTTCCGGTGTATACAAAAGCACAAGACCAGCTTCTGTTACCCGAGGGAGCCATTTTCGGGGGTGCCAATTTATTTCGTCACCACTCGGATCTGTCTGCGGCAGCTGCTGTGAATCGTGCTCACACGTCATCCTTGCGCTCCCTCTCGCGATCTCTCGATTAGCGAGGCAGTCGCACCACACTTCGCTCCGTGTGCAACATGACACACGAAACAGATTGTCTGTGCCAGCAAATATATCGCGAAATCACAACATGTATAGAGCTGCATTCAAATTTCGCATTAGAGAGTATCATAATCATCGGTGAATTTTTTAAAGCTGTTTCTCCGCTCTCGAGTCTCTAAAACCACCTTGCATCGTAATACCATGCCCAAGATTTGTTGCAAGATATGTTGCAGTGATGTGTCGCTGCTGTCCTCAACCACGCCACCACCCTTGCCTTTGCCGGCCAACCTTCGCCAGGTCATCCACGAGCACGTTTGTGCAGCTCTCCCTTCTGCCCGCGAAACTCTGCCAGTGCCAACTCTCGTTGCTTTTGCCAAGGTGACTGCACCTCTCGGCTATGCCGAGGCTTTCGCGCGGCCCCCACCTCAGGCCTTTGCGCCATTCCCATCAGCCCTGCCACTGCATCTAGCTCCTCAATTCGTTCAGCCGCGGTACCCACACAGCAGTGGACAATGGCGCACTCCTGACAACCGGCCAATATGTTTTGAGTGTGGTCTACCTGGCCACATTGCACGATTTTGCCGTCGCTGTGCACCATCCTACCGCTGTCGCTTCGACACCGAACCACACGTTTCCCCATACCCGTCATCCTCCACGTCTCAGAACCCTGGCCCGATGTCTTCCTATCCGACCACCGCCCTCTTGTTGACCGCCATTCGCCATCACCTCGACGCCGCTCGCTTTCGCCGATGCCTCGTCGTCCTTCTACGCCTGAACGGGAAAACTAATCGCTGCAGTTCCAGAGGCAAGAACTGCGTCACCCACGAACAGACCAAGGCCTCTCTCTTCTCCGACTAATGTTATTGATGTATATATGGACGGCGTCGCTGCACTCACTCTCGTTGACACTGGTGCCGCAGTTTCAGTTATTAGTGCCAAACTTTTCCGCTTGCTCAGAAAAGTTACGACGCCCCTGTTGAACGTATCACTTCGTACTGCAAGCGCCTTCCGCATCATGCCTGCAGCTGCGTGTACTGCTCGCGTTGTGATCAAAGGCCTCCTCTACATCGTCGAATTTTTGGTGCTGTGGTCTTGTTCCCACGATCTTATTTTGGGCTGGGACTTCCTTTCTGCTAATAAGGCCGTCATCGACTGTTCTCGTGCTGAAGTGGAATTTCAAACGCTGTGTCATGTCCCACTCCTTGACGCTTGTGAACCTGAAGATAAAGTATTTGTTGCCGAAGACGTTACAATTCCACCGCACTCATTTGCCCTTGCCACAGTGTCATGCAACATTGTTGATGGTGCCAGCACACTTTTTACGCCATCTGCCATTTTCGCTCATCGCAAATGTTCCCCGCTGCCTTTCGCTCTTTTGGACATTCATGCCGGCGTCAGCAGACTGCTCGTCGCCAACCGATTGTCCTGTCCTCTCACGTTGCTTCGTGGGGAGTGCGTTGGCCGCGTCCAGTGTGTCGACCCTGCTGTCATCATTGTTATGCCAACTGGTTCCATCGCCACTCATGAGGTCGCCGGAGTGACCTGTAACCCCGCGCAGGAGCCGACTTCGCCCGATGTTTTACATGGCTCCATCGCCGACACGTTGACTGTTTCCCAACGCGCCCAGCTTCTACACCTTCTCGACAAGTTCCGTTCGTCTTTCGAATGGCAGCATGTTCCCTTGGGCCGCACGTAAAATGTTTATCATCGCATCTACACGGGTACCAGTGCGCCACAGCGACAAAGACCATATCGTGTATTCGCGACAGAGCGTCGTGTTATCGATGACCAAGTAGCTGACATGCTCAAGCGCGGCGTGTCCCTGGGCATCTCCTGTTGTTCTTTGTAAGAAGAAGGATGGATCGATTCGATTCTGTGTCAATTACCATCATCTTAAGAAAATAACTCGTAAAGATGTTTACCCTCTTCCGAGAATTGACGACGCCTTGACTGTCTCCAAGGCGCGGAGTTCTTCTCTTCTATCGACTTATGCAGCGGCTATTGGCAAGTCCCCATGGCACTCGTAGACCAACCTAAAATGGCCTTTGTAACACCAGATGGCCTATATGAATTTCGTGTTATGCCTTTTGGGCTTTGCCACGCCCCCGCAACATTTGAGCATATGATGGACTATTTTCATATTACATTTATTTATTTATTTATTTATTCATTCATTTATTTATTTATTTATTTATTCACGTTGCCTCACAGGCTCCAGCATCAGAGCATTGTGTGAGGGGGGGGATTACATAGATAGGGGTAATGTCAGGAGCATGAGTAACATGACTATGCAACACAATGCTTATTGACTGTCAGTACCCATCACTGAAAAGTAAGCACAACATTATGCAATAGTTAATAATGCATTAGTATTTAGAAACAATGGCCGTTACTTCGGCCATAAAACTAGCTGGATCACGGATCTTCACTATGTGCTCAGGAAAACCATTACAGTGAATGATAGCCTGTGGCAAAGCCAATGAATTAAATACAGCGGTTCTACCAGAAATGCTTTGGAAGCTTAAAGGATTGTTTAAACGACGTGAGGTGCGGTAAGGTTGTGCAAGGGGCAGCGTTGAATGATTGACGCTATAGACTATCTTGTGGAATAGACAGATTAGGGCGATTATTCTCCTTGATTGCAATGTAGAAAGGGAGAGTGATGACTTAATGTTTGTTACGCTTGAGTGACGGTTGTAGTTTCTGGAAATTAAACGTGCGGCATGATTTTGAACCAATTCGAGGCAATTAATTAAATAAGCCTGATGAGGTGACCAAATGGGTGATGTGTACTTGAGTTGTGGACGAACAAATGTTTGATAGGCGAGCTTACGCGTAGTGGCAGGAGTTCCATGGAGATTACGTTTTAGATATCCTAATGTGTGGGATGCTTTGGCTGTTACTTTCTGTATGTGAGTTGACCAGCAGAGGTTACTCGTGAAATGAACGCCTAGGTATTTATATGAAAGCGTGCGGGACACTAAGGTATTATTCAGTAATTGGAAGAAGAGATTGATTTTTTCTGGCTGAATGTCATGAGCTTGCATTTTTCGGTGTTAAGTGACATTTGCCACGATGTGCACCAAGCTGTTATGTGACTGAGGTCACATTGAAGTGCTAGGTAATCTGAAGATGAATGAATTTTGCGATAAATGATGCAGTCATCTGCGAACAAACGAATGGTTGATGTAATGTTAGATGGCAAATCATTATTGTAAATGAGGAACAGCAATGAGCCCAGGACGCTACCTTGTGGTACACGAGATAGTACATCGCTAAATGGAGACGAGTGATCATTAACAACTGTGAAGTGTTTGCGAGATGACAGGAAATTCCTTATCTATGAGGTTGTTGATGAGTCTAGGTTAAGGGAAGTGATTTTAGCTATTAAACGTGAATGCGCAACACGGTCAAATGCTTTTGAGAAGTCTAAGAATATGCAGCCCGTTTGAACGTTCTCGTCCATATTGTGTAGCAGTTCGTTAGTAAATTCTAGCAGTTGAGTGTCACACGAGAAGCCTTTCTTGAACCCATGCTGGTTAGTAAAAAAGAAATTATTACTGTCGAGATGCTGTGCAACGCCTGATACGATTATGTGTTCGAGGATCTCGCATGAAACTGATGTCAATGAAATGGGGCGATAATTACGCACATTTGTTTTATCACCCGATTTGAAGATGGGGATAATCTTGCCAATTTTCCAGTCGTTTGGAATTTCTCCAGTTGTTAGGTACTGACGAAAAATATAAAGAATATTGCTTGAATGTATGACAGTGTTTCTGAGTATTTTTGTACTAAGAACATCAACACCGGCGGAAGTTGATATCTTGAGACTGTTTATCAATGATGCAATGCCGGTGACACTAATTACTATGAGGATCATGTATTGGTAGTCTACATCTGCTAATGGTGGAATAGTGGAATGGTCTTCCTGCGTGAATACTGAAGCAAAATAGTTATTGAATACAGTAAGACATTCTTCTTGATTAATTGGAGCACCAGTGTCATTTAACCAGAAAATAAGAGCCGGAGTGCTAGCGGGTGATATCGTTTTCCAGAATTTTGGGGGGTTGTGCGTCATAAGCGATTGAAGGCCGTGGGAATAATATTTAAACTTATCTTTACGGATGGCACTGCAATATTCTTCATCGGCGATTGTATGTTTCTGCCATGAAGCCGGTGTGCCCAGGTGCTTAGCTGCTTTGAAAAGTCGCTTTTTCTTTTTTTAGTGCACGCAATATCCGATTAAACCATGGTTTAGACGCGTTCATGTGAAAGGAGCATAATGGTATATGAGAGTGGGTTAATTCCAGCAAACTATATATGTTTGAACAAAAGCCAGTTGTCATTGACCGAACACTGAAAAAACGTTGGAAGGTATGTGTAACAAAAACTTTGCAAGCCAAGTTTAATAGCATTGTAGTCAGCACGGTTGTAATCAAAAATATGATCAAGTGTTAGCGCTCGTGTTCATGAATAAATGGAAATCATGAAATTCAGCAGCACACGATCCCTCAGAACAAGAAATAGCACTAAAACTGTCTGGGAATGACGTGAGGTCGAGCGTGTTGTTGCCTTGGGTAGGCTGATTAACTAGTTGGACTAATGAGAAATTGAGAGCTAAATTAGTGCCGTCACGCGTTCGAAAACTTAAGCTAGGCCAACCAATTTTGGCATAGTTGAAGTCACCAAGTAGGCAAATACTTGATTTTGGAAATTTAGCTTTTATTTCAGCGAGGTTATCATGCAAATCGGAGATGAAAGATTGGGGAGTGTCTGGTGGTCTGTAACAGACTCCTAAAAGATGTTTAGTAGATGCGCGGTGTGATGCAAACCCACAAAATCTCTAATTGACTGGGAAGAATAACGGAAAAGGACGTTACAGGCTGTTTTACTGCAATCGGCACCCCACCTCCCTTTTTCATTTCTTTTATTTTCTCTCAAGGCCTAGGCATTACAGAGAGGAGTGGGTGGTATCAACACAAAAAAAAAGAAACACATTTTAGCAGCGTAGTAAGGTTACAAAAAGTGGTTAACAAGGGCTTGTTTGAATTTACGCATATCTACGAGTGAAACAATGGAAGAGAGAAGGCGGTTCTAGTCTCTGCTTGTTGTGGGAATGAATGAAGTGGGTGTTCGTGCAGCAACATGGCACGTCAACTTTGAACTGATGATCGTTTCTGGAAGAAATGTACAATGGTGGTGACAAAAGAGAGTCTCTTAAAGTAGGATTACAATGATAGATTTTATGAAATAGACACAGACGCGTGATTTTACGACGAAGTGACAGTTTAGGCAAATGGAGATTGTATTTCATTGAAATGACACTTGCTGTATGTGAGTAGTTACATAAAATAAAATGTGCTGCTCGGTTCTGAATCGCTTCTATGCTGAGATTAAGTGAGCTGACATGAGGATCCCAAATGGACGATGCATATTCAAGCTTGGGCCTAACCAATGTTTTATAAAGCAAAAGCTTTAAGTTGGTGGGAGCTAGACTAAAATTACGTTTTATATAACCAAGAGTACGGCCAGCATTACTTGTTATATGGTTCAGATGACTTTGCCAGGAAAGGTTCTCAGAAATATAAATGCCAAGGTATTTGTAAGTGGAAACCTGAGTTAGGGGAACACTATTAAGAAAATATGCACATGATGTGTCGTGAGAAGTACGTCGAGTAACTCTCATTGCCTTACATTTCAATTTCATTAACCAAGTCTCACACCATGCATCTACATTACTGAGGTCCGATTGAAGCGTTAGATGGTCGGCAACAGTTACCTCTGTCGTTACAGTTACTTTTACAGACTTTTGTTATTCCTATCATTTCAGTAGATAGTGAAGTTATTGAAATCAGGCAGGACTTTGTCGTCCCTAATCTCTTGATGCAGCCACGTCTCGGTTACTACCAAAATGTCACATTCACAGTTGTCCAGATATGAACAAAGCTCGATGCGTGTTGGAAGGATTCTGCGTATGTTAGTGAAGCATAAAGAGAGCTGGCAGTGGTGTATGACTTATTGCTTACTGCACTGCAAGCACAGCACAATAACATCAGAAACCCTGCAAGCATGTTGAGCGGCATCACAAGAGCCAGAGATGACAAATCACAAGGTAATTAAATGTCAAAGGTAAACAAATGAACGTGTGATTCAACAGCACGGTTTGGAGATGAGCAAGCATGCGTGATTAGCGAACCAGCACAGATGGTTAGCAAACAGAGCACATATATGTCAGTACATCCCTTCTATAAAAGAGAAATCAGATTCTTAGAAGAGGGACAGCAGGTGACCATCAGGGTTTTTTATAAGATGCCCTTTCATGTAAACGGTCTCGTGTATGCATGCCTGTGACTTTATCGTCAGTTGGCGCTTGTCCTCGTGTTGCCTTGGCACTGTTGGTGTTCAGCGCAGCTTGGACCTGACCATCTCCAGCAGCTGCTCTCAAGATGTGCAACAGCGATGTGCGCTGCAACACTGTTCCATATTTTTTCATGCTTGGCAGTACCTAACCTTTCAGTGGCAATAATTAATGTTCCATCTGTACTTATTCACATGTATATGTAAATTTTCTTTTTTATTACACATTAAAATACACTTTTCATTAACATTCAACTGTTTTCTTGGAAGTTCTTCATCTTTCATCAAAATTTCGAACATAACATGGTGCTAGAGTGTACTAGATTGGGGGAGTGGGTCCAGCGGACGCGCTGACAAGCGTCGAGGGTGAAGCAAAAAAACGTTGAAATTGCAGCGGCGCTGCCGTCGCCTTATTCGGAATCTCTGGCCAAGAAACGTTGGCTCCGGCTGTTTCGGCAGCATTCATTGACTGAGGCGAGCTCACGGGCTGAGTAGCTGTCGTCTGCTGGATGCACAGTCGTTGTTGCGTAGTTTGCATTCTTTCCGCCGCTCTTTTTCCATTTTATTTACAATAGATCGGTGGGGAATAATATCAGTGTTGCCGCCACCAAGTATCCGCCTGTCAAAGCTCCATGCAGCTGCGTTAGGGTCTCCGACGCGACAAGCGTGGCCGCTCGTTCGGGAGAAACTGACGCTGGCATCACCAACTTTTCAGTAACAAAAGCAGGGAGCCTGCATTGGACCCACTCTAATGGTGCTGTCCTTGCGGAAGTTTTTTATTTTTCCTCAGTCTGTAAAAATGCCAAAAAAATGCACATGAAGTGCGTTTTATTCCTTTTGCAAAAAGTATTTTAGCAGCTGAATTGCATCAAAATTTCAAAATGCAGTGTTAAACAAGTGCAGTAACTTCACATAAAAAGAATTCATGAACGCACACTTAGTTGTCCATCGTAGGCTAAACAGGAACTTTTCAAATAACTTTTCATATGGAAGCTAGCATGCTCTTGAGTGCAAAATTAAACGGAGCTAATATGGTCAAAATACAGAACAATTTTCTTCTAGTTATAGTAAAGACACAAGGAAAAGAAATGTAATTAAAATGTCATTACTACGTGCTAACAGCAGCAGCCAGTTCACCACTTTGTCTGTGTTGGCCACTGTTTAGAATGTTTATTTGAGTTTATTCGCTCAAATTATAGTGCCGACTGCTAAAAAAAAAAAACACAAACAGCCCAACACTGCACTGGAATGGATCTGTTGCTTTGTTTATAGCAGGGACCAGCAGTGGGAGAACACCACACAACAAGCCTCAACTGTTAGCTATGCTATAGAGCGAGCAGTTTTGTTTTGCTGTGCCTTTATCAGTCCAGACACTTCCTAATCCCTCTTTTAATAGGTGGAAGATGAGGATCAGTCATGCCGGATGTTGTTCTCTCTCTGAGCACAAATATTTTCTTGGCTCGCCCAGATTCCATTCCAAATGCATTTTTACAGTGCTACGCAGAATGGATCACAAAGTATTTATTAGAAAATTTTATTGCATCACTTCAGCAACAGGCATTATCATGACTGACTAAACGTTCGAGTAGTGTCTGTTCTTAAATCTGGAAATAAACAAAATTGAAAAATACGGACCAATTTACATTACACGTACATGTTGTAAGATCATTGAACATATTATTTCAAAAAGTTTATTTCTTTATCTTGAAGATTCTAATCTTCTTTTTAAGAAACAGCATGGCTATAGATGGAAGGTGTCGATGGTTACTCAGCTCACAGAAACAGTCTACGACCGACTGCAATATCACTTTACGAAACAGGACAAATCGATGCAATTTGCCTTGACATGTCTGAGGCATTTCATTGTGTTTCTCATGTAAGACTGATTATAAAACTAAACTTTAAGATTTCAAAACTGTGGGATGGATAAAAATATCCCTGTGTCTAACAGAACACAATTCGTGGAAGTGAACAATGCAAAATCAGCTTCAGGCGTCCCTCCATACTGGGTCCAGTTCTTTGTGCTACATGTTGCAGACACAATTCCTCCTATTTTAACCGTACGTTTATTTGCAGATGATTTATTAATTTACTCAGATGTAAACTGCTACCAGGACCAATTTGCACTAAATTCCGTGCTGCAGGTTGTTGCGGCCTAATGCATGAAAAATAAAATAAACATTGACTTTAGCAAGACATCATACATACGGCTGACTAAGAGAACTAAAAACATGTTAGCCTTAGACTACGATATGGATTGGACACCATCTAACACAAGTTAACTCGTACCTTGATGTAACAATATCTTCAGATCTAAACTGGAAAACACACATAATGACATTTGCTGAAAAGCTGAGAGAAAGTTGTGATTACTCGGAAGGAAGATAAAGCTTGCTACTCTGAAGGTGAAGTTAACCGTATTTGTAACCCTTTTGCGTACCTAGTTAGAGTATGAGAGCATTACATGGAATACCCACCAAAAATGTCTTATAGACAAGATTGCAAAAGTCCAGAGAAGAGCGGCTCGATTATTATTATCGAGATACAGAGACAAATTCCGTCACTAATATGCTATATGATCGATGATGGGTCGAATCTCAGAGTCGTCACGCTGCCGTCTGCTCAAGTCCGACGAACTAATGGCGCCTTCATCATCCTCTGTTTCCTGACTGGCAGGATCAATGTGTGTGCGGGATAGCGTGTCAGCGTCTTCATGCTTACGGCCAGACTTATAAACGATGGTGATGTCAAATTCCTGTAGCCGCAAGCTCCACCGTGCCAGTCGTCCTGAAGGGTCACGCATGCTTGCGAGCCAACAGAGGGCATGGTGGTCCGTCACTACTTTGAAGGGACAACCATAGAGATAGGGGCGAAACTTGGTGATCGTCCACACGACCGCGAGGCACTCTTTCTCTGTAGTCGAATAATTCGCCTCGGCACGGGACAGGGAGCGGCTGGCATACGCTATAACTCTTTTCACTCCATCTTGAAGCTGGACGAGCACTGCGCCAAGGCCAATGCTACTGGCGTCGGTATGCACCTCAGTATCAGCATCATCGTCAAAATGTGCAAGAACGGGTGCTGACTGAAGGCGCTGTCGTAATTCAGCAAAAGCCGCCTGTTGCTCATTATGCCACACAAACGGCGTATCGTCTCTTGTAAGGCGTGTCAGTGGTTCCGCTATCTTCGAAAAGCCTTTAATAAACCGGCGATAGTCATCTACAAGTCTGGACGTCTGCACAAGGACGCTGACTGCCTCTCTCGTCATCCCGTGGATCCTCCTGATCCTGTTGCACATGATCCGGAGACCTGTGTGTTGACTTTCACTGACATGTGCGACATGCACGCTGAACAACATCGCGACGAGTCCTTGCAGGCCATCATCGCCGGAGTGCAATCTGGCAGCACCAACGGCCCGTGCCGCATGTTCGTGCTGCACGACGGCATCCTCTACCGCCGCAATATCAACCCTGAGGGCCCTGAGTTTCTCCTTGTCCTTCCTCGTCATCTACGATCCGTCGTTCTCGAACAACTTCACGATGCACCAACGGCGGGACACTTGGAGTTTTGCGCACATACGACCGCGTACGACGCCGGTTCTTCTGGCCGGGACTCTACCGCTCTGTGTGTCGTTATGTCGCAACTTGCGAATTGTGTCAGCGCCGGAAAAAACCTCCCCTGTCACCTGTCGGCCGACTCCATCCAATTGAAGTTCCCTCTGAACCTTTCTATCGCGTAGGCCTTGACCTGCTTGGCCCTTTTCCGACAACGACTAGAGGGAATAAGTGGATCGCCGTTGCTACCGATTACGCGACACGCTACGCGATAACCAAGGCGTTGCCGACTAGTTGCGCAACTGACGTCACAGATTTTCTCCTCCATAACGTCATCCTCCACCACGGTGCACCTCGACAGTTACTTACCGACCGCGGCCGCTCGTTCTTGTCTCGAGTTGTTGACGACCTCCTCCGCTCTTGTGCCACAGAGCATATGCTGTCCACGGCCTACCACCCACAAACGAACGGTCTTACGGAACGTCTCAACCGAACACTCACAGAGATGATGTCGATGTACGTCTCCAATGATCACCGCGACGGGGACGCCACGCTGGCCTACGTCACATTCGCGTATAACTCGTCCAGACATGACACCGCAGGATGTTCACCCTTTTATCTTTCGTATGGTCGCGATCCCACATCGCCATTTGACACCATCCTACCTTCTGTGCCACGTGTTACAACTGAGTACGCTCGTGAAGTCATCGATCGCGCTCACATGGCGCGTCAAGTCGCCCGATCTCGTCTATTGGCCTCTCAGGATATACAAAAAGAGCGGTACGATGGGCGCCATCGTGATGTTCAGTTCGCCCCAGGTGCTTGGGTGCTCCTCTGGTCACCATGTCGTCGTGTCGGTCTCTCCCAGAAGCTTCTCTCTCGCTACACAGGGCCTTATGAAGTCCTACGTCAAGTTAACGACGTCAATTACGAGATCTCGCCGTTACAGTTTGATCTGTCCTCAAGTCCGACGCCAGTTGACATCGTGCACGTTTCGCGGTTGAAGCCATACTTCTCTCGCAGTTCTTTGCCTGACATGCGCCGAGACGACGCTTCAGCACCCGGGAGTCCTGTTACGGAAGGATAGGAGGCAAGAGAAGAAGATCGAGAGACACTGGCTGCTGCGTGTTGTTGCTGGTCAGCCATCTTGACCACGCTAACTCTACTCGTGTATATATTGTAAATACATCCAGTCTTACTCTCAACATCCCTGTAACAATATTGTATTTTAAATATCTTGTATTTTAAATACCGCATGTAAAGGAGGCCAAGTACCTTGGTGTATACTTTACGGATACCCTGTCATGAAATGAACACATAATAAAAACCGCAAATAAAGCCAACAGAACCCTTGCATTTTTGGCTCGCGCTTTCCATGCGTGCCCTGAAAGCGTGAAAAAGGTCCTGTACACCTCATACGTTCGTCCTATTCTCGACTACGCGAGTGTACTCTGGGATCCTTATCAATAGCACATGATATATTTGCTGGAGTGCGTACAAAATCGAACAGCCAGGTACATAGTCGGTAACTATCGCCGCACAAGTAGCGTCACCGCTATGAAGACCAGATTGTAACTGCAAACTTTGAGCGATCGTAGACGATATCTTAGGCTGAAGTTCTTTCATAATATTTTCCATGGGCGCTCTGGCATAGATAAAACGAACTACATGCTCGCACCACATTACATTTCGAATCGCCGCGACCATGCTTTTAAAGTTCGGGAGACAACTTCCAGAGGCAATTTGTTGAAGTATTTTTTCGACGAACGGCATCGGAGTGGAACAGGCTTCCTAAAAACGTTGTAAGCATCGCATCTAATTCACAGTTTTATAAGTGTGTTCAAGCTCTATAGCGCTGCGTTTACCTGATCCTGTACTTTTGTTTTCTGCACTGTACTTCTGTACTTGGTTTTGTTTTATACGGGTATCATACCTAGATACTAGCGATCTATTGCCTTTGTTCACCTGCTTGTAAAGCCTTGTTTCACTTGTGTGACACTGTGTTTTATATTTGCATCTACAAATGTATAAATATGGCTATATCCCCCCCCCCCCCCCCCCCGCCCCGCTGTAATGCTCTTGGAGCGAATGCGGGTTTTTGTAATAAATAAATAAATAAATAAATTCTTGAATGTAGCCCAAGACGTATTGCTTTATTTTATTGGAACCAAACAGTGAACCGTGTGCACTTACCAACACAATTCGTCTCGTAACAACTTAAATACCGTAACTGAGGCAGCAATAAGCACAATAGCTAGATTTCACGAAATTGAAACATCATGATCACCATCAGCCTCTCCCTGCGATCTCCAATTACCGCTGTCTTGTGCTAGTGTATTCCAACTTGCGCCTGCGAATTTCCTAACTTCATCATCCCACCTGGTTTTCTGCCGTCCTCGAATGCACTTTCCTTCTCTTGGTATCCATTCTGTAACCCTAATGGTCCACCGGTTATCCATCCTACGCATTACATGGCCTGCCCAGCTCCATTTCTTCCGCTTAATGTCAACTAGAATATTGTCTATCCCCGTTTGTTCTCTGATCCACACCGCTCTCTTCCTGTCTCTTAACGTTACTCCCAAGATTTTCGTTCAATCGTTCTTTGTGCGGTCCTTAACTCCCTCATGACTCATTCCCTCATGACTAACCTCATGACCTCATGACTAACCTCCCTCATGACTAATCGAAACATAAGAACTTACTAATGGCATCTTCGGCTGGCTGTTTCGGAGCGCTCTAGACAGCTTTCGTGAGCGGCTTTGTCTTCGGCTGGTTGAAAGACGGTGCACACCTTGCGTTCGCCTGGTTTTTTTCGATCGCTCTTCTCCATCTTCGAGCGCTCTGAGGCGCTCCGCGCCCTGTCGTTGGAGCAGTCATTGAGATGAGAGCGTTTCCAGCAACGTCATCACAGCACAGCGTCGCCGTTGGCGACGGTCCACCGTAGCCTAGGCAACTTAGGCCACAGCATGCTGGCACCTCAACGAACGGTCATCCCACCGGCGCGTCCACCGGTTTAGCTTTGGATAGGCGAAACATCGAACGTTAGAAGTAGACACGTGGTTTCGCATCTGCCATTTCCTCCTCCGAGAGCGAGTCACACGTTCGGCTTGCGCGCTTGTCCTCTACCTCTGAGTTCGGGGAACGCCGGATCTGCACGACTCTGCTTCGCGGTATGGATGCGACCAATCGAAGATACCATAAATATCACGTAAACACGTTTCCATATACCGTATAAAACTACTGCAGTATTGTTTTATGCATAGAAAAAATGCATCTACGTATTTATTGCAATGGGCTGGAGCGCCGCGTTTGTTTCAATAAATGTGACCAATCGCCAAGCTAGAAAATTTACTTCAGCATATCGTGTCTTCTGAGTAGACAACAGTAACATATTCCCCATTCTGGCTTTGCTTAAACTGCCCAAAACGGCATTGTATAACACGTAATTCAAAGCTAGAGTAGAGGCAGCAATACTATCAAACACGCTGCTCGTCTACACAGCGCAGCCGATGTTGCACGCAGCTCAGCCGTTATACTGTCCGCAGCGCCACTTCTGCGTCATGATGCGGAGAAGTGGGGAACTACGCTCGGTCGGCACACCTACCCATCTAGCCACCATAGCCCCGGTCCCGTTATGGTTAAAGGGGCACTAAAGGGAAACATAAGGTTCGCGTGGACTGCTGCAAGAACCACCATTATGGAAACCTCGTAGTACTTATTTCGTGCCAAGAAAATGCTTAATTTAAAGAAAAACGCGTTTTCCTAGACTGAACTGCCCGCTACGGAGCTGGAAGGTGTCTAACGTAGTATTCGACATTTCCGCCTTTGGCCGCCAACAACGTTCCCCGGTATAACATAGCGCTAGAAAAACTCGCAGCAATACTTACTGCTATGCTTGTTTGTGTACGCTGCTGGTATTGCGATATTTTCCCCAGATAGAATAACACCAATGAGGTGACCCAGGCATTGTTGTGCGGTGTGCATGTCATCCGAGTGTTACTGTCGAAGCAAAGCCGCTCCATATGTGTGTCGCAATTTGGTGAGCCTCTGTTTATCCTGCCAAAGTACCACGCCTCCGAAATGCGAAATGATCAACCCATGTATACCATGAAATTTAACGAAACTAATGTGGCCACGATTTAATTTTTTCCCCTGAAATTAAGGTAAAAAAAAAGCGGTGCTTTCATTCTCACTTTGACGTACACGGGTTGTTTTTCCAGGATGCGCTCTAGCTTCTAGATGTCCTTGTCATGGCCCCAGCATTTAATTTGACGATGCTGCGAGCCGCACCTACGTGCTGAACGAGCTCAACAGTTGGTAGCGCTCTCACCCACCAGAGGACACTTGGGGCAGCGGTGGTTCATTTCCAATATATCATGCTTCATAATACAGGTGGTACTAATATTGTGTAGCAAGAGTCTTGCTACACAATAAGTAAGAGTCTTTGGACTGTATTTTTTTTTGCAAGTTCTGATTTACGAGTTTACGTGTGTTAAAAGCACACGTAAACTCTCTCGTTGGAGAGTCATGTGGCCCAAAAGAGAGTTGACGCATCTCTTCACGGAGACTTAGCAAGGAGGACGTACCTACAAGAGTTACACACTCTCTTTTTTTTTTTTCTAAGAGTTCAGGAGATGAGTTCTTCAAGTATCACTACAAGTAAGTTGCGGGCACGATAACTGGAAACGTTCTCTGCGTCTCCGCATATCGTCTACCTGTGATAACTTCATGTGACCAACTGCCTGGCCTGCATCGCCCGGTCATTGATCCTCCTGTGTCCAGTTGATGTGATGGGCTCCAAGTTCGGGTCATCCTCGCGACATCTAACAAGCCGATGTGAGTTATTGGCAAATGCGATACCACGGTAACTGAACACCTTCCCCGATTTTCCGGAGCATATCTATATTTTAATTCATAATATTACAGTTTTATTTTCGTACAGCATTGAAACTGTCTTGGTATTCGTTTGTTGCCCCTATACGTGCATAAAACATACCAAAGTCCGACAGAAAAGCGCTACGAAAAATCTGCATTTTGAAAGGCACATTACACGACTTGTTTGCGTCTCCGTTGGTTTCGTTATGCATGGAAAGGTTATGCACATGGGTAGATTTTTCGGTTCAGCCCATTGTCGTAATAGTATGCCCTTTCAAGCGTAGCAGTTGTTTCCATGTCGCTTTGTGAGATTTGAATTGTGGCGTGCAAAATCCACGTACGACGACATCACAAGCATCGCGAACGAGAGAATCCCAAGGAGTAGTACGCGAAAAAGAAACCATAACGTCGAGGCGCGACTGCGCCGGCGGTATGGTTTCTTTTTCGACGGCATAAAACACCGACACCAAAGTTCCCTCCCTCTAGTGTGCGCAACGAAAAAAACAACCATAAAACAACGCCGCGACGCAGCGCCAGGCGGCAACCCGTCTATGGCCAGCCGTCGGTGAAAAACCCTCCTCGGCCTTGGAAATGGCCGCCGGGTCTGGCTTCTAGAGAACTATCGAATGATCGTGAAAGAAAATCATCACGTGACGCCGAGTGGCGCCGCCACGGATGGAAGGTGCGAGTGAAGTCTAGAATGTTCGCTAGCTTCCACTGTGCTGCACGCTAAAGAAGACACAAGAACTTTCTGGAGGCCGGGCGCGAGGGTATAAAAGGGTGCTGCGGCGGGGAGCAGTCAGCCAGTCCATGTGGTGTAAGCCGCGTTGAAGTCAGCCGCGGAGATGGCGAACTACGTTGAAGCGTGCGTCGTTCGGTCGGTCGAAGAAGACGCGTTTGATGATGGTTGGTGTCAGTCAATCTGTAAGAATTGAGTGACGACGTCGTGGGAGCTGCGACGACATTGAAGAGTGCCTCCTAGAAGAGTGGCATTCGGGACCGATGATGAAGGGAATGGCGCTGGAGTTTGCGTGAGTGTTTCCTGGAAGAGAAACACATTCGAGTTACTTTACAAGAGTTGCGGACTGGACCCACTTTGTGAATATTGACATGTTTATCTTTCACCGGTGGCCGCTTTCCATTGGCGAACAAATGTTAAATGTTATCGCTCGGCGCAGGATGCGCCTGTATCGGAAGTTTCCAGAACGTTATCGATGCTTCTTTCCGTTACCTGTTCTCACCGACGCTTATGTTATCTGATTGTATGACCGACGCGAATTGTCTAGAACTTTTTGGAAGACACTGCGGGTACCAGGGAATTAATATGGAACATTTGATGACTCATGTATAAAAGCCGGCGCGTTTCACCGCAGATGAAATTTTCGACGATCGCTGACTGTGTTCGCCGCTATCGTTGTGCTTTGAGTGTAGCTTGCTTTTGTGGGCACAGGTGAAGCAAACAGTCGTAAAACTGTGTATGACGAAACTGGTTGTTTATTGGGCGACCAATAAACAACCAGTTTCGTCATACACAGTTTTACGACTGTTTGCTTCACCGTCACTATACTACGTGACATCTTGTGGAGGTGCTAGTGTGTTCATGCAGCGAACGCCCCCGCAAAGCCGCGATCCAAGCCCGAAACCGGAGGACAACGCCAACATCGCCAAGGACTAGCGAGCTAGCCGTAGGCAGCAAGGACTTCTCCTGGAGTACGGACTTCTTCCCGAGAAGACCACAGCGATCAAGGCCAAGTCAACGACCCCAATGGCAGCCCCAGTGTCCCCCATCCTGCTTCAACAACCTCGGGAGCCACCGACCTTCCGTGGATCATCGGCTGAAGACCCTGAAACCTGGCTGGAGACATACGAGAGGACCGCGACGTTCAACAAATGGAGCGACGACGACAAGCTGCGCTATGTCTATTTTTAATAACGCTGCTCAGGACCTGGTTTGAGAACAGAGACCACCCTGGTAACGTGGGAGCTTTTTCGTGAGAACTTCGTGAGGTCCTTCACGAGCGTCGTACGAAAGGAAAGGGCAGAGGTTCTCTTAGAAACCAGAGTGCAATTACCGAACGAGAGCATCGCGATCTTCACGGAGGAGATGACTCGCCTCTCCCGCCATGCCGACCCCAACATGTCTGAAGATAAGAAAGTTCGGTTCTTGATGCGGGGTGTCAAAGAGCAAATATTCACCGGATTGATGCGCAACCAGCCCAAGACTGTCGCTGAATTTCTTTCCGAGGCCACAACGATCGAGAAGACGCTTGAAATGCGCGCCACGCAATACAACCGCCGTGACCTGACCAACTACGCCGATGCTCAAACACTAGGCGCCGACGACCTGCGCGAGACCATCAGAGCAGTCGTTCGCGAGGAGCTGCAGAAGCTCTTTCCCGGGTCGCTGCCTCAAGTGGCATCTATCGCCGATGTCGTCAAAGAAGAAGTTCAGCGCTCACTTGGGAGTTCCCGATGTGCAGCCGCAATCGCCGCAACCCCAGCCGGAAGCACTGACCTACGCCGCTGTTGCCCGTCGTCAAGGCCCCCCTTCACGCTTGCGCCAGGGCCCCGTAACGCCGCAGTTCTGTCGTCCACCGCCGCCAGCACGCCCGCCCGTCGCCCAGCATAGCTACCCAAGAAAGACGGACATTTGGCACGCCCCGGACCACCGTCCGCTCTGCTATCACTGCAGAGAAGCTGGTCTACCGCCGGTGCCCATACCGCGAGATGGGCCTACGAGGGTTCGCCGTCAACGCGCCACGTCCACAGCTTGGCGAGCGGCCACGTGACATCGCCGACTACATCGCCGGAAAGCACTGGAGACCCCGATGTCCTTCACATTCGCCATCGCCAGGACGCTACCTGTCGCCGCAGCACCGACCATACACTGGCCCAGCCCGAGGCCGGTCTGTGAGCCCCTATCCGGGAAACTAAAGGCAGCAACCGATGGAGGTGTGGTTGCTGTATGACGCAATGCCGAAAATCCTGCACCGACGACGAAAAAGATTCGCGAATCATCACGATGAGGTATCAGCACGCCGCCTGGAAAGAGCCTTCACGACAACACTTCGCCGCCGCAAGAAGACCAGACGACACGACGTAGCAGCAGCGGAGCAAGCCGACACAGCCGTGATCCGATGCCACGACCGTAACGCTAGAGGACGTTCTACCGACTTAGACGAGCTAATCGATGGTCATAGCGTCACCGCTCTCGTCGACGCTGGAGCTGACTATTCCGTTTTCAGTGGCCCGTTCGCCGCCAAGTTGAAGAAGGTGAAAACAGCCTGGCAAGGACCCGATATCCGGACAGCGGGAGGCCACCTAATATCGCCGGCTGGAATCTGCACAGCGCGAGTCATGGTAAACAAGCGCACTTACCCGGCGAGCTTCATAATCCTGCAGCACTGCTCCAGGGATGTCATCCTAAGCATGGACTTTCTAAATCAACATGGTGCAGTCATCGACTTAAGGTCCAAGTCGATAACGCTTTCAACGCACAACGCGATACCACCGGCTACAAGCATAAGTTACCATGCCTTGAATGTGCTTGAAGAACAAGTCACCGTTCCGCCTCGCTCCAGCGTAATGATTTCCGTCGGTACCGAAGTGCCTGCAGACATGGAGGGCGTCATCGAGGATGATCATCACTTACTGCTCGACCGTGAAATTTGCATCACTAGAGGCATAGCTGAGCTACGTGCAGGGAAAGCAAGGGTGATGCTCACGAACTTCAGCCCCGAATACAAGCACATTAACAAAGGCACCACGGTCGCCTACATCGACGAAATAGTACAAGCCAGCAGTGCTTTCGCCTTCACGGAATTCCAGTGCACCTGCAACGACGACTATAATACGTGAACCAACTTTCAACGTCAATCAGAACCTTCCCAGGCATAAGAAAGAACAACTAAAAGCTCTGCTCCTGCAATACAAGGACTACTTCTCGTCATCGTCAAAAGTTCGACAAACCCCTGTCGCCAAGCACCACATCATAACCACCGAAAATGTCCGCCCACTCCGTCAGAGCCCGTACCGAGTTTCTACGGGCGAACGCGAGGCCATAAGGCAACAAGTCGACGAAATGCTACGCGACGACATCATCCAGCCGTCCAAGAGTCCGTGGGCGTCCCCCGTTGTGTTAGTGAAGAAGAAGGATGGAACCCTACGT
Source organism: Dermacentor silvarum (assembly GCF_013339745.2). Classification (NCBI taxonomy): domain Eukaryota; kingdom Metazoa; phylum Arthropoda; class Arachnida; order Ixodida; family Ixodidae; genus Dermacentor; species Dermacentor silvarum. The sequence goes on along the minus strand of NC_051163.1, from coordinate 144,524,076 downwards.
TTCTGCGTCGATTATCGTCGCCTCAACAAGATCACAAAGAAGGACGTATACCCCCTCCCCCGGATTGACGATGCCTTGGATTGACTCTCCAATGCAAAGTATTTTTCGTCGATGGACCTCAAAACCAGCTACTGGCAAATCGAAGTTGACGAGAGGGACCGGGAGAAGACGGCCTTTATAACACTAGACAGACTGTTCGAGTTCAAGGTCATGCCGTTTGGTCTTTGCTCGGCACCTGCGACTTTCCAACGTGCCATGGATACAGTACTGGCAGGCTTGAAGTGGCAGACTTGCCTCGTCTATTTGGATGAGGTCGTTGTGTTTGCCTCAAGCTGCGAAGAACACCTGCGGCGTCTTGAAACAGTTCTTCAAGCAATCAAAACCTCCGGACTCACGTTAAAGCCAGAAAAGTGCCGCTTCGCATATGAGGAGCTCTTGTTTTTGGGCCACGTCATCAACAAGTCTGGAGTGCGCCCCAACCCTCAGAAAACTGCGGTCATCTCCAATTTTCCTCCGCCCACTGACAAGAAGGCAGTGTGTAGATTTCTTGGACTGTGCGCCTATTACAGGCGCTACGTCAAAGACTTTTCACGAATCGCCGAGCCGCTGACGTACCTCACGAAGGCCGACGTTGAGTTCAAGTGGGAGATGCCGCAAGTCAAAGCATTTGAAGAACTGAAGCGACGCCCTGCAATAACCGCCAATACTTGTGCATTTCGACGAAAACGCCGATACCGAAGTCCACACCGACGCAAGCAGCATAGGACTCGGCGCTGTGCTTGTGCAGAGGACTGACGGACTAGAAAGGGTTGTAAGTTACGCTAGCCGGTCACTATCGAAAGTGGAAGCATATTATTCCACAACAGAAAAGGAGTGCATCGCCATCATCTGGGCTACATCAAAGTTTCACCCCTACCTCTATGGCAGGCCCTTTAAAGTTGTGAGCGACCACCACGCCTTGTGTTGGCTAGCTAACTTGAAGGATCCTTCAGGTCGCCTCGCATGATGGAGTCTGAGACTTCAAGCATTCGACATCACCATAGTTTACAAGTCCGGGCGAAAGCACTCTGACGCCGACTGCTTGTCTCGCGCCCCAGTCGAACCCTCGCCACAGGACGACCACAGGTGGTGTTTTCATGGGACCCATCAGTGCCGACAAATTCGCCGAAAAACAACGAGCCGACCCGGAACTAAGAAGCCTTGTAGACTACCTGGAAGGCAAGACCGTCATTGTGCCCAAGGTGTTCAGGCGAGGATTGGCGTCAATTTTCTTGCAAAACGGCATTCTTTTAAAGACGAACTTCTCGCCTCTTCGAGCCAACTACCTCCTTGTGGTACCCTCAGCATTGCGTCCAGAGGTTCTGCAAGCTCTCCATGACGACCCAATGGCTGGACACCTCGGTTTTTCTCGCGATGATACAAGAAAAATGCTACTGGCCTCGCCTCTCTGCCGACGTCGCCCATTATGTAAGGACATGCCGATACTGTCAGCGACGGAAAACACCACCGACAAGGCGAGCCAGACTTCTACAGCCGATCGAACCACCTCGCCGACCGTTCCAGCAGATCAGGATGGACTTACTGGGGCCTTTTCCAACGTCGACGTCCGGGAATAAATGGATCATCGTAGCGATGGACTACCTCACCCGCTACGCCGAAACAAAAGCCTTGCCCAAAGGCAGTGCTGCCGAGGTAGCCCGATTCTTCGTTGAGAACATCCTCCTGTGTCACGGTGCTCCAGAAGTACTCATCACAGACAGAGGTACAGCGTTTATGGCAGAACTAACTCAAGCCATCCTGCGATACAGCCAGACAAGCCATCGCCGGACCACCGCCTACCCCCCCAGACGAATGGCCTCACTGAGCGCCTAAATAAGACCATCGCTGACATGCGGCAATGTACGTCGACGTCGAACACAAGACGTGGGATGCCATCCTTCTGTACGTGACCTTCGCATACAACACGGCCGTGCAAGAAACGACGCACATGGCACCGTTCAACCTGATCTATGGTAGGAACCCGGCAACGATGCTTGATGCCATGCTACCGTCCGTCACCAACGAAGAAAATCTCGACGTTGCCACCTATTTGCAGCGTGCCGAAGAAAGTCGACAGCTTGCCCGCCTGCGCATCAAGAACCAGCAGAGGACCGACAGCCGACACTACAATCATCGACGCTGCTACGTCGAGTACCAGCCCGGCGACCGTGTTTGGGTCTGGACTCCGATTTCCGCCGACGAGGACTTAGTGAGAAACATTTACGTCGCTATTTCGGACCATATAAGATCATCCGACGTATTGGCGCACTGGACTATGAGGTTGTGCCAGACGACATTTCGCAATCACAGCGGTGCCGCGCACGACCTGAAGTGATCCACGTGGTGTGTCTTAAGCCTTTCTATGCGCGCTGACGAACTTAGGTACTTTGTTACTTTGTTATTTTTTTCTTTATTATGCGTGGTTTTATTTTCGCTTTCACATTTGTTTGTAGCATTGGGACGATGCTTTTTAAGGGGAGGGTATTGACATGTATACATGTTTATCTTTCACCGGTGGCCGCTTTCCACCGGCAAAGAAATGTTAAACGTTATCGCTCGGCGCAGGACGCGGCTGTATCGGAAGTTTCTAGAAAGTTATCGATGCTTCTTTCCGTTGCCTGTTTTCACCGACACTTATGTTATCTGATTGAACTTTCTGGAAGACACTGCGGGTACCAGGGATTAATCTGGAACATTCGATGACTCACGTATAAAAGCTGGCACGTTTCACCGCAGATGAGATTTACGACGATCGCCGACTGTGTTCGCCGCTATCGTTGTGCTTTCAGTGTAGCTTGCTTTTGTGGGCACAGGTTTGCCCAATAAACAACCAGTTTCATCATACACAGTAGTACGATGGTTTGCTTCACCGTCACAATACTACGTGACAATATTCAGGACTTTAAGTGTTCTCGAATAGGTTGTGGTGCATGTGATTGCATTTGTAGCGTGATTTGCTGTTGGTTCCTGTGGTTGTAAACACTATCTGAGATATAAAGTGAGTTGCGATGTGAATTGAGTTGTGATTGTTACCAGACGAGTGTGCATGGTTTTGTGTTGTTGTACTGCCTTAACTGAGAATATATTTTGTTTGTGTTATCAACTCTCGGCTCTGACTCGGTCTTTGGTCCACAACCGGTGTTTGCTGGCGCACTAAAAGGACCACTCCTCAAAATTGTCCGTGCTTTCATGGAGCGTTTCGGGGGACAGATATGTCAGCCTTTGGAATCCGGCCGGCCATTGCAACCCCTTAACGGGATCAGTGACAAAAATTCTTTCACCCCTGAGTGAATTGATTGACTGAATAAAACGCTCATAGAAATATTTACTTTTCTCTAGCTCTTGTTGTTTACTTGTTCTTGGAAGAGTGATTCGTGAGTTAATTTTTTCAGGAGTTTCTTTAATGTGTTTCCTCGTCTCCCCAACAGGCGTACCAGCGGGTTACACTTTATTTCATTTCTAGCTGCAGGTTTACTCCTCTTTACGGGCTTTATTCACGTATTTACTTGTAAACGAACACATCCCCTTCGGATTCGCATAGAAAAATTACCATATGACACCTCTCCTCTCCCCCTCCCCCCCCAAAAAAATCCTGGGTATGTGGCTGCCGCAGCTCATCCAGCTTTATAAATTTTTCTGTGCAGAAAGCGATACCATGGCACTGAGCAAGCCTTCTGGAGCTCAGTTTCGGCACTCCCGACGAAACAAATTGGTTGAAGAGAAAGCGCAAGGAGATAGGCTACGAGCTTGGCTCCTTTCTATTGGTAAGCTGTTCATTTTCATGCTTGCGTTTAAATTTACAGAATAGGCTCCAAATCAGTAGTATTCGTAGCCTGAGCTAAGGTCGAAAATTTCTTTCAGAACCTCATGAATGTGAGGCTGCCAGTGCCAGTGAACCATCCCACCGGGTGGCCGAAAATCAGCACCTCGAGGACATCCCGCTTCAAGTATCACATTCTTGCCAAGGAGACGACAACTGCCAGACTGAACTCGGTTGTGACGAAGAACAGTGCTCTACTACGACTACGTTCAGCTGCGCACCGAGTGATGATGACCCTTCGCGACCGTTGCCGCGCGACGACCTTCACACTGACAGGCGCACCAGGCTTATGCGTGGTACTATTCAGCCGCGTTTGAATTGCTACCCGCAGAAACAAACGGCGAACGGAACGCGAAAGTTTTGCGCGCGCTGGTACGACAAGTTTAACTGGCTGCAATATAGCATAGAGAAAGACGCTGCATTTTGCTTCTACTGTCGCGCTTTTCCGCAGCAGAGTTCAGCGTGGAAGGGTCATTCAGATCCAGCATTCGTCTCCGTGGGCTTCAACAGATGGAAGAAAGCTGTAGAGAAGTTCAGGGTTCATGAAAAGTCCAACAGTCACTTAAATAGCATCCTGTGCTGAAACTCTTACAAAAAATGCAAATCTGTAGGTGAACTGCTAGATGAGAATCACGAGACGCGTGTCGTTTTGAGAGAAGAAAAACAAAAAAGAAACCGAGAACTTTTACAGCGTTTTGTTGACATTGTAATTCTACTCGCAAAGAGTGGCAGGCCCTTTAGAGGCCATAACGAAAGTGAGGAAAGCACAGAAAAGGTTTGTTTCTAGAGATCGTTAATCTCTTGAAGCAATATGATGCTGTCTTGCAAGCTCACCTTGATTCTGTACCGAAAAATGCTTTGTACACCAGCAATAGAACGCAGAATGATCTCATTGAGGCACTGCATGCTGCGATGATGCAAATGATTATTCACTGCCTGGAAGGCAAAACTGTGTCTCTCATATGCGATGAGACTAGTGAATGTGGACACCACGAGCAGTTGTCTGTTGTAATAAGGTACTTCAGTGAGGAGAATAACCGGCCCGTAGAAGTGTTCACCGCACTAGAGCGATTTATTAGTGTTGACAGCACCTCGATATTCTCAGTACTGGAGCGAGTTCCAGGTGTTCTCAAAATCACGTAGACATCAGTGAACTCTGTTTGCTTCGATGGCGCTGCTGCCATGTCAGGGCACATTTCAGGGGTGCAAGCCAAATGCAAAGAGAAAAACAACAGAATATTATACGTCCATTGTTACGCTCACTGTTTGAATCTGGCTCTCGTTGATGCCTGTTTGTCAAGGGCCGAGAACAAAATTCTTTTTGATTTCTTCGGCACCTTGCAGCTAGCATACAACTTCATAAAATCTAGCCCAGTGCGTCACGCAATTTTTGAGCATATATCTTCGGCGTTAGGCACAGGTCTAACAACGCTAAAATCTTTGTCCACAACCTGATGGGCTTGCCAGGCAGAAGCCGTCAAAGCAGTGCGGGATAACTACTGCGCCTTGGTAGACGCCGTAGAGGAAATCATGGAAAACACACAGCATTCGGAAACGCGAGCAAAAGCAAAGGACTTCTTGTGCAACTGGAAAGCTTCGAGTTTCAATTTTGTATGGGAATGACCCATCCTGTGCTGCAGATGGTCCTCAAGGTTAGCCGTATGCTCCAGGACCCAAAAATAAATGTTCTTACTGCGTTCCAGCGAGTGAGAAATCTCCAAGACGCTCTCAAGGAAATGAGGCTGGATGAGAGTGCATTTACAAAGGTGTTTCAAGGTGTCACAGAGATATGCCAGACTCGCGGGATCAGTATTCCTGCTGTGAGACAGAGGAAAGTGTCTAGACGTGCAGACGTGAACTTTGCCAGTCAGTTTTTTCACGAAACAAAGGAGGAAGAACTCCGCGTCAGCGTTTTTTACGCCATGCTTAATGCTTTCGTTGAAGGAATTGAGGCAAGATTCACGCAGGAGACCGTCGTTCTCATATCTGCGATAATGAACATTCTGCGCCTCACTGCCAATGACGAGGAGATAGACGTTGTCACTAAGTATTTTCACATGGAGTCTGACAGCTTGCAGGCTGAGCTCCGCTTACTGAAGGCACAGGTTAGCATAGAGCACATAAAGCTCGGTGACTGTAATGAATGGCTAGAAGGGTTGCAACAAAACGACCTAGGAGCGTTAGTTTATAAGGACTTGTTTAAAATCCTTAAAGGCTTTGCAGTTGTCCCTGTCACTAGCTGCACAGGCGAGCGGACGTTTTCAAAGCTCGCCATTGTGAAAACAAAGCTGAGATCAACTATGAGTCATGACCGGCTTCGGTGGCTGCTTTTACCGTTCGTTGAGCAAAAGATTGCATTGTCAACAAGTTCTGAGTCAGTCATCGAAGAGTTCGTGACAAAATCGCGTAGATTTTTGCTTTAGACTTTTGACAATTGGTGAAAAGTACTATATCTCCCACGTGCCACACATTTTTAGTAATATGGTCATAAAATATTTTTACCACCACATAACATATCCATTAGTTTGTATAATGTTTGTTGAGCATGACATAATGCGTGCGTGTTATCTTGTGCAAGAAAAGTAATTACAGTCGAACCCGGGTATATCGAACTCGCCAAAAAACGTTTATTAGTTCGATATATGGCATAATTCGATATAGGCCAGCTATAGGATTTGTTGACGCAAAGGCACATACCAATAAGAAAAGTGTCTTGTTTGGCAACATTTGCCAAAATAGAGCGGTTTCATCCGCACTGAAGATATCTTGGGCTTGATATCTTGCTGTGATATCTTGCCAGTTTTCCTCGAGCCATTTGTCTATGCTGTCCAGGTCCACCGCTCTGCTTTCACCCGTAACAGCTTTGCCAACGATGTCGTGCCGTTCTTTGAACCGTTGGAGCCAGCCGGAACTGCCTTGGAAATCGTTCCTGCCAAGCAAGAAAGCAAGGTCCTTGGCTTTCTGCTCGATCATAGGGCCGGACACCGTGATGTTTCGCGACCAAACGTCCACAAACCATTTGTAAACGGCCGCTTCGACATCTTCGTACACGTCGGGCGCCACGGGCACCTGGCCTTTTGTCCAACTTGGCCCTGATGTCTGCCTTGTTCTTCAGGATAGTACTCAAGGTGCTCTTTGGAATCTTGTACGCGCTCGACTCGATTTACGATTTCGACTTTCACGGCGAACGGCAAATTCTGCCTCTTTGCACAAGCCATGACGACAGCGCGCCAAGAAAGTTCACAGAGCGCCACCAGGCAACACCACCAGCACGGACCACGCTGAATGAGGACTCGAGGAAAAGAGGCAGCAGCAGGCACACAAGCATAAAGAAAGAAAAAATGGAGCTCACTTGTACCAATTTCTTTCTCTATGCTTGTACTGCCTCGGAGAAAGCACGACGGCCTCTGATTGGCTATAAGCGCTGCGAGCAGCTAGGCCAGGATAATTTTTTGCAGGGGGGTGTTCGCCTGTGCACAGCCGGGTCTCAACCACTTTTTCTAGGGTGGCGCCAGCAGTTCTCCCCACAACCGCGAGGCAAAGCCAACTTGCTGGGGCACTTTTGAGGCACATGGAGTTTGATATATCGGTTGTCGTTGCTATTTTCGTTCGATGTAACAGTAACTTTTGCTATATATTTTCAATGTAAATTTACCGTGTTTTGAAATTGTTTGATATACGGGTTAATTTGATATAAACGGGTTCGATATAGTCCGGCTCGACTGCCCTTGTTTCTATTACATCAATGTTTCTATCAAGTGCCAAAAAGTAAGATTATCAACTGCACATTTGGATGCTCAGAAGAAAAAAAAATGGCATCTCACAGCGTTTATCTTCAATAATTACTAAATATTGTAACTTGCTGTTTCTCGTATTTTTAATCTGCGGTATATTCTCGTGCTTTTAAGCGTTGCCATTACGTTGTGTATTGGGTGGCGTTTTTCGTCCTCTGCAGACACCATATGACAGCTTTCGCCATGTGTAGGTGCACCCATGCGTTTGCCCTGTATGTATTGACACAGTGGTGGGGCTTCCCCACCGCGGGACGGCGTGCGCAAAGGTCGGCGCCATGAAAGACGATGAAGTGCGTAACCTGCTCGTTCTTCTTCTGGCCCGCCATTAAAGAGAAGCATCTACTTTTTCAAGACTCCGTCTTTCATCTACGTTACATTTTTCTGGTGGAGGTGCTGGGTAACTTAGGTTGTTGAGACGATGCGATTTCCAATGTGCCAATTTCAGTCACATCAATGATTTCGCGAAGAAATACGATTGTCGTTCCTCGCGACACATGCCAATACTCGTCGCTAAAGTTTGTTAGCATAATGACTGAACATTTGTTTCGCACCTGAAGAAGCCCTCTGGCTATGCAAATGTGGCGCTCAAGAAGCAGGGGGATGTTTGCCTCAGCAATTCCTTCGGCGTCGTCCTCCATGTCTCATCGGACAAGGGTAAGCACGAAGCTCTTGGGCGGCAACGCGACGTGATCGTCGGCTACGCGAAGCACGATGTGACGGTCGTTGCCATTCCTGTTCGCTATGGCTTGTGTAGTAGCGGAGCTGACTCTAGACTCTTGCAGGTCGATGATGGCAACGTTCGCCTGAAGGAAATCCATGCCGAGTATAGTATACTATATTTTCCATACTAGCAGAGTCACATTGAGGCAATATGTTAAAATATTCTGTGCTGTTAAAGATGACATATGTGTCGTATCTTTCTCTGGCTTAGAAAGAATAAAAATTATTTGTATGCGCATTGCGTCACTGACGCCTCAGCTGCGCAGGGACTGCCTTTGAGCGGAATATACAATATGAGCGGAAGGACATCAGTGGGAGTGCATTGACAGAAGGGGGGGGGGGCGCTCTGGGGAAACCTCGCTCCCCCTAATGAAAGATTCTGCGCACGCCTATGTCGGTCACTAATATGTTATCTGATTTTCAACTTGCTGAGTGTAGAAGAATTGCGAGACAAGAATTGCAGTGCAGAATCGCAAAAGAAGAATTGAAGCGTTTAAGAATCGCTGTGCTTTTGCCACGTCAGTGCTTACATGGGTCCATTATGACTACGTTATGTGGTGGGCATCTGAATGACCCTGTGTCCCACCTCTCCTTCAGGTTTCTTGCTCTGTATGCAAGTCCACACTGAACAGCACCCCTTATGCTCATGCAAACAAAGAAAGACAACCTGCAGGGACCCCCCCTCCACTGTGCCTCCCCTTATTCCCCTTGTATAGTAACATAACAACATGCTGAACATTATCAGCTAACACAAGACAAGAAAGCAAATGGCCGCCACTCAATGGTTGAATAATTGCAAGTGTAATGCACATCCATTTCCATTATTATTTTTAAAATTAAATTATTGTGAACAATTAGTTTCCCCTGTGGCTTCATTGTGGTTATAAATAAATGAACAGCCTAAAGACGGAACACAGAGTGACAATGTTGTAAAAACAAAACAAAACAAATTGAAACCTTGCTCGACACACAATTATAAATGTTTAATTTTTGCTGCCAACCTGTTCATCCTTGGGATCCATTTTAAATGGCCCTCACCAGGTTTGGGCTTTGCAGACAGACAAACATGGTGCATAGATCAAGTGCTGGTGTCTAAAAAACCTCTACAGCTGGAAATACCAGTGAAAGCCGTGTCTCCTTTCGAAAGAGAGCCCCGCCTCCAGCTGGAGAATTGCCGAAACGCAAGATGCACTACTGCCCGTAACTTGGATGATTACGGCACATGACTTTGGTAAATCATCTAATGTAGAACGCACAAACGTGCTGCTTGGAGTGCACCGCACTGCGAAAAACGAAAGAATAGGAGTTACGTGAAAGTGACGCAGTCCCTTAGCTCTGGTACGTGCGGTGGCTTGAGGCAAACGCTACTTGAGACAGAGATGTTAGCAGTGAAGCTGGCGGCATGATTTATCTCCTCCAATATTGATAAATTCCTGAATATAACCACTATTCCTAACAGGGCCTGGAAAGGGGTCATCTTTTGTCGATGTTACTGTCGCCCTCTTGAGGTTCCATAAATTTGTTCAAAAGCTTTGACTTATGCAATGGGCGATCCTATAGCATCACAATAAACAGTGCCATTCAGAAGAAGGAAGTTCCTCCACCACCCAGGCAGGAAGAAAAGCCCTTTGCAAAGTAAAGTGCGCTACTCACAGACATGGCTGTCTTAAAGTGCAGCGACTTGCCCCTTTTTGTGGCTCTGGAAACAATTACAACACCAGCAAAACATAGGCACTCAATACCAAGTGGGTTAAAAAAACAAAACGCCTGTATAGACCTAAAGGGTTAAAATGTGCAGTAAATCTTTAAAGATTTCTGCCAATAAATAAATAAATTACAAGGCAGCAATGAGCACCGATCAACTGAAGCGCAAGAAAACGCGGAATGTAGATGTAGTGCAGGGGCCATGTTTTTCTATTTTCTGAACTAATGAAATACATCTTTATAATTGCAATATACACTGATATTGTCTTGAGAAAATTGAGAAAGTGCACACATATGCAGGGTATTACAAAAACAACACAAACAAGAAGTTGTGCACCATTGTCAATAAGCCATTCTACTTACTTACAATACCCTCAACACCACCGAGTGGAACAACTTAGAGAATATGCTGTGTCCAGGAGTCTCCCTAGAAATTATTTAGAGGTGGTCATCATGTGATAGAGGGAGGGTCCCTCTCTCTATTCTTTTTTCCGTTGCTACTGCCCACAGGAAGAGCACTTATTGCCTGGCGCAGATTTGAATTGCCAGCGCATGTGTCACATGCATTTTGACAGCAACGAGCTGTACATTTGCTTGTCCTGGCGAAGTTTGCCAATCGCAATGGGATGTGTTGCTGGCTCGTGTTAGTTTTGTTAGTGCATCTCAAATTCAAAATTGGTGAATGTACATTTAAAAAAATTGTGGAACGGTCATATTCTGTCATTTAAAATTGTACATTCACCAATTTTGCATTTGGGACGCATTAACAAAACTAACAGGAACAGCAACGCATCCCACCGCAATTGGCAAACTTCGCCGGGACAAGAAAATGTACAGCTCGCTGCTCTCAAAATACATGTGACATACACGCCGGCAATTCAAATCTGCCTCAGCCAACACTTATGTGCTCTTTCTGTGGGCACACAGCAGCAAGCAACGAACCCTAGAAATTGCACAGCAAAATATGGCGCTGCAGCTCACGTCTCTCTGCTTTATGTTGGTTCCGAAATGACATCAATGGAAAATCACGCGCTGGATGGATGAATGCTATGAGCGTCCCCTTTGAAATGGGGCGGTGGGTTGCGCCAGCAAGCTCTTGTTACTATTTTGCCTAATGTCCTGCCTATCTTAAACACACACGCACACATACACACGCACACAAAGAATTCCCAGCATCAAACTTTGAGCCCCTATTGAGAATTTGTTTTTTTAGGTCTCCGTTGTTTGTGGTACTTTTCTGCTATCAAACTTCCATTTCATGGCATGACAAAGGGCACCTATTGTCAATAACAACTAAAAAATCATCAACGTATCTAAAAACTTTAAGAACATGCCATGAAATGGTTGAGCAGATTTTAGAAGTTTTTAGAGCAAACGCAAAAGGACTTACATTTACTATTGAGCTTCCGAAGGGCAGTTCCTTGCAGTTTTTAGACCTTAACCTAGCACTTCTGAGTGATCATGTTTGCTGTGCGTACATCTCTCGAGGTAAAAAAGAATTGTTGCAGTACGACTCAGAGCACTCTAAGACTGTGAAGGGTTGAATCGCTTTACTTTGCCTCGAATCTGCTCTGCGCAAGTCATGTGTACATATGGTGCAGGCGAGTTTTCACAATCAGCTTGAGAGACTGTTAAGGGCTGGCTTCCCGCAGTGTGTCCTAAATTCTGTGATTGAATCCCTGCTGCAAAAGTTGAAAGCCACCAGTGCCAATGTAAAGGCGCACTCAAAGGAAAGGGAGCGTGTTAAGCCAGAGGTAGTCCCATATGTTCACCGTTTGAGCCATAACCTCAAGAAGGTGGCTACCAGATATGGCATTCCTGTTGTTTTGTCAGCTCCCAACAAATTGGCTCAATTATGCCCTCGTATCACACACGATGGGCCGCGGGGCAGCCAGAAGCAGCACACCAAACCTGTCAGGCGCTGTATTGAAGGGGTGGTCTATGAGATACCCCTAGACTGCGGTAGGTCCTACATTGGACAAACGGGACATTGCATTAATGACAGACTGAGGAAGCATGCAAATAGTACTGGTAAGTGCGACAATGTGCATCTTCCTGCGCACTGTAAGGCCTGTCCTTGTGAGCCACGCTTTAAGCAAGTGTCGATACTGGGCAAAAGTGGCGACGAAACTACGAGGAAGTTGTTTTCTTTATTAAAAAGAAAGGGTCTGATTGTGTTAGCAACACATTGTATTCTGCAAAAATGCATGTGCTTTCTTGCAAAAAATGTTACCTTGACCATGTAGTTCCATGGCATACCTTCTGCAGACGCGCGGAAGTTAATGTTCTGACGCTGTCATTAAACAGTTGGTAGTTTGGAGCTTCACTGTCTCCTCTCTTCTGTCCCCTTTTCACAAAATGCATTTTGCGCCACAGTAAAGTATACGTAGGAAATATCAGAACCAACTTGCCCAAGAAGAAGTTCTTTTGAAATGTTCATATAAAATGCTGTTATCCATGCTGTACACCAGGTTTCTCGTCTCCTACTAGGACAGGACACTGGTGGAGGTGCGGAGCAGGACTGCCTCATGTTTAGCACCCTTTCGCGGAACCATACATTGAGTGCAGAATCACCTTCGTGCGTCAAAACCCCTGTTCACCAATACAGTCGCCGCCTGCTAGGCGGCGATGCCTGATGCCCGAGTTCAACTCACTGCAGGACCCAGCAGGAATGAGTCTACCTGCTTTCACTATGGCCACTGCAACTCCATCGCAGGTGACGCTGCAGAATCCTAAGATTCCGGACAGTTTCCATGGTGACGCTTTTGAAGAGATTGGCTGGACTAGTTCGAGCGTGTCACCAGTTATAATGACTGGGGCTCCCAGCTCGCTAATCTCTATTTTGCCCTTCAAGGATGTGGTTCGTAAACTGGGAGAAGAGTTTGACCACTCGGGATGTCTTCCGCACCAAGTTACTAGACACATTCACTAGCAGCAACAGAAGAGACAATGTGCAGCACTTTCTCGAATCCCATATTAAGAAACCAAATGAGAGCCAGCTTGCTCAAGATATGGCCTGCCTTTTCCATGGAGCAGACCCTTAGATGGGTCTGCTCCATGGAAAAGAAAAGAAAAGAAGTTGTGCTACCTCTTGCAGGGAGTGAAGGAGCAACTGTTTGCCGGACTCATGAGGAATCCACCAACGACAGTGGACGAATTCACCGAGGAGGCTACCACTATTGAACGGGCACTACAGCAGTGTTACCGCCAATATGACCACAAAAAACTCGCCGATGAATGGTTCACTTCTACCTGAGAGCTGCGGCACATCTCTGCATGAAGTCATCCGAGAGATTGTGCGAGAGGAGATCCGGCGGCTTGGGATTGCTCCCATGGCACCAGCGGTGGCTTCTGTCGCTGATGTCATTCGGGAGGAAGTTCGACAAGCCTTTCTTTGCCCGATTGGCAGGTGGTGGCGCGACGATTCACCTACACGGAAGCTGTTCGTCGTCCACCTCCCGCCACTTCAACGACTCCAACCACATCCCATGTAACCGACGCCGTCAGCGCCGATCTTGTCATGTGCATTGACGGCCACCAAGCGGCTGCTCTGGTTCACATTTTTCGATAATGAGTCTAAAGCTAGCCGACAGACACCGTGGACCGGGCCCAACATCAGAACTGCTGGGGGTCAGTTGATGACACTCATTGGAAAATGCACAGCCAGAATAGTAATCGCCGGTTCAGGCTTTGTCACTACCCTCGTCATTCTCTTTGAATGTTGTAAGGAACTTATATTGGGGATGGATTTCTTGAGAGAGTACGGTGCAGTGATTAATATCCGGGACTGCATCGTCACGTCGTGTTCGTATCGCTGACAACGCGCCGCAAAGCTGTTTCCTGGTGCCTGTAATCTGCGATAACTTACACAGTAGGACTGGAGTCGCTGAACACATCAACGCACTGGTACTGAGTCCTGACGTGTCCATTGCCAGGGCTGTAATTAATGAACTCAACTGACATGATCAACAAATTTTAACACGGAATGTCGACACATTGTTAAAGGCACTGCTGTTGCTTACTTAGACGAATTTGCCCCAATACAAGACTGCCTATCAGTGCAGCATGTGGCGTCCACTGTGCCTATACCTGCGCCTGTGGTTGACGTCAGTCTAACTTCATCCCCGTCGAACGCAACTGCTTTCTTGAGCTCATCAATAAGTTTCACAGCTGCTTCTCATCTGCGTCAAGAGTTAGCCAGATGCCCCTCACCAAGCACCGTATTATCACCGAAGCTGATGCAAGACCCATTTGGCAGAATCCTTACCGTGTAGCACCGAAAGAGCACGAGGCAATACAAATTTATTTATTTATTTACATACTCTCAAGGCCCGAGGGCATTACAGAGAGGAGTGGTGAGTACATATGAAGTCGTTGGCAATCTTTTTGAAATTAATGGTGTCACTAATAGCAGCGATGGAGGCGGGAAGGTGGTTCCAGTCAGCGGCAGTGCGTGGTATAAATGAGTAAAAGTAATAGTTGGATTTGCATCGTGGTATCCCCACCTTCATTTGGTGATCGTTGCGAGGTGAGATATAGGATGGGGCAAGGAACAACACAAAAACAAATGAAGACGATGCTTGAGGACGGGGTTATTTGGCCATCTAAGGGTATTTGGGCATCGCCTGTCATATTGGTAAAAAAGAAGGACGGTAGCCTGTGTTTCTGCGTCGACTATCGAAGACTCAACCAGATCACAAAAGAAAAACACTTATCCGCTACCGCATATCGATGATTCACTGGACAGGCTACGAAACGAATGTTACATTTTGTCGATGAACTTGAAAAGCAGCTAGTGGCAAATCGAACTTGATGAGCAAGACCGTGACAAGACTGCTTTTGTGATGCCCGAAGGACTTTATGAATTTCAGGTGCTTCCCTTCAGTTTCTGTTTTGCACCAGCAACATTTCAATGATTAATGGACATGGTACTCTCAGACCTCAAATGGCAAACCTGCCTGGTGTACCTCGATGACGTGGTTGTTTTCTCTGCCACGTTTGAGCAACACTTACGAAGACTGAAGACGGTCTTTGAAGCAGTACACTCAGCTGGTCAAACTTTGAAACCTGAAAAGTACCATTTTGGTTTTGAAGATCTTAAATTCCTTGGCCACATCATTAGTCATCAAGGTGTCCGACCTGACTTCGATAAAATCGCTGATGTTCTGTACCGATTCTGGCCACTGAGTTCAGCGAATGACGTATCTTCGTCGGTCAACCCTGGTGATGAAGAGTGCCCTCTTCTGGCCCCAAGAGTGCATATATGCCAGTTATTATCGAGTTCCATCGTTCTGTGTTTGTTTCGTGACGGCAATAAAAAGGTTATTGCCGATACCGCCTCGTAGCGATGGTGCCTTGTGATATGATCCATGCAGCAACTTAACAGCTCAGAGGTGGTCATAGCACTAGAAGACATGGACAAGAACGAGAGAACCGGACAAGTGCTAATTCTGGCCAACACCGCTTGTCCTGTTCTCTCGTTCTTGTCCATGTCTTCTAGCGCTATGACCACCTCTGATGAATCTAACCAACTAGCTTAAGAAGCCATACTTGTAGACATAACAGCTGACATTGCTAATTTCCCAACATTATCTGATAAAAAGTCCGTGCAGCATTCTCTGTGCCTTTGCGCCTACTACTGCCGGTTTTTTGCGGAATTTTCGCACATCGCGTGGCCATTAAGACATCTCACCAGAGAAGGTCTCTCCTATGTGTAGGTCGAAGAGCAGCAATGGGCATTTCATGAGCTCCAGAAACGGCTGCAGACGCCTCCCGTGCTTGCACACTTTGATGTAGGCGCCCCGACGATTCTTCATACCGATGCTAGTAATGTCAGCCTTGGCGCAGTGCTTCTTCAGCAGCAGGACAGCACCGAAAGAGTGATTGCTTACGCCAGCAGGACGCTATGAAGAACAGAGGCTAACTACTGGACTACAAAAAAAGAATGTCTTGCAATGGTATAGGCCATCCTGACATTTCTTCTATATTTGAATGGCTGCTGTGCCATTGTTGTCAGTGATCACCACGCACTTTGCTGGCTAATTTAAAAGATCCAGCTGGTCGGCTTGCATGCTGGAGTCTTTGGCTCCAGTTCACTTCACTGTTTTGCACAAATCGGAGAAGCGACACACCGACGCTGACTGCCTTTCTCGGTCTCCTGTTCGGACTGCAGTGCACAACGATGACGATGCGGCTTTGCTGGGCATGGTAGATAGTGTTGCCATTGCACGGCAGCAACGTGAGGATGCAGAACTGATTAGATTAGAGGCAAGAACAAGCAGCGTGCCAATGTTATGCGCACGAGGGCTGCCTTCGTTTTTCTTGCGCCACGACCTTCTCTATAAAAAGAACTCTTCACCTAGTGGCAAAAGCTACCTACTCGTCATTCCCGCATCTCTTCGGGATGCCTGTCACAGTGACTGTTGGTCACTTGGGCTACACCTGCACATTTTCAAGAATCAGTCTAAAGTACTACTGACCGAGACTTGCGCCGGTCGTGAAACGTTATGTTCAGACATGCCTGGATTGCCAATGCGGAAAAACTCAAGACAGCTGGACTGCTGAATCCTGTTCAGATACCAGAAGCACCGATCGCATAAACTGGCATGAACCTTCTACGTCCATTTCCAATGTCTACTGCCGGCAATAGATAATCGTCGTCACAGATTATCTCACTTGATACGCCGAAACAAGTGCTCCCCAACGGGGAACAGCAGGCAAAGCAGTACAATTTTTTATCGAAGCTGTAGTCATTAAAGTCCCTTGATAATTTAAAAGTACTGACATTCTGTGAACTTTGCCGCCGCGCTGAAAGCCCTCTCACGCCCTCCTCTCCCGCCTCTCGAACCAGCGCTTTTCTGAGCGATGATTGGCCCCTCGGGCCGTTGCCCGGGAAACGTGCGCGGAATGGCGCTTTGCTTGTGTTTTCATTTTTTTTGTCGGTACCATTCACAGGCCGCCTCCCTCTGTTGTGAACCAAGCTAGTGCTACCACAACGCTAGCGCTCTTATATCTAGCGTCATGTGAGGATTGAGTCAGAGAAATGCCTTTTCACGTGAGCCTTGACTCACTACAGGTGATGTGCAAACAAGGGGAGGAATCTGAGACTCTCGTTAGGACATACACACGAAGAAAACCGTCAGTCAGCGAAACCAAGGCAAGCATAGGGAAGTGTTTCCATTTTTTTCTTTTTAGGTTGTGGTGTTAAATACTTCGAAATTGATTGTATAATCATTCATGAAAGAAATAATTGATTAGAAAGTAGAAGAAAAAACAACCATGCGCTGCCGGTGGGATCCGACCCACGACCTTCGAATTTCGCGTCCGGTGCACTACCAACTGAGCTACGGCGAAAAGCTGTCCAATCTTCAACTTTTCTGGGTATTTCTGTCTAGTGTAAGCTAATCTCGAAAGTGTTGACAAGCGCCACCCTCCTTCATAGCGGTGGACGTAGTACGTCCTGTATTACTGCGGGTGTCACGTGGACCGTGATCAAACCTTCTAATCAATTATTTCTTTCATAAATGATTACACAATCAATTTCGAAGTACTTAACACCACAACTTTGCTTGCCTTGGTTTCACCGACTGCTGGTTTTCTTCACAGGTGATCTGAGTTATATATATACTGAGATATATTTCGAAAAATATTTCCAGGTTCATGACCTCGGTAATTAAGGAAATGGTACGAATTATTTCCTTCCAGCTGTCAATCACAAAATGACTACGTCCTTTATGGCAAGACTTTACAGCGCTAAATATTGCTTTGACACGGGTATCTGAAGGCCTCCTAAAGTGCTATCGAGGGACTAGCCAAGATACCTCATCCAGAGAACGTAATATTTCTAGAACTTAATCTAATTATCCATTGGCGCGAGTAATCATCCAGACATTTCAAGTCAAACCCCTTGGCCAGGCCACTTCTCCAAATTGTTGGTAAAATTGTCTCTCCCTCGAGATCATGAAAAAAATTTTATTGTCTTTCAAGCAGCTGTGCTTTTTTTATTCAACAAGTAATAAAGCAGCTGCATGGAAATCACTCCAAGGCACCAAGAAACTATCCTGCCTCTAAAACCACTCAGAAGCAGCTTCATAAACAACATCATTTCTGCGAAAATCATGCACTAGATAAAATCTGCATTTAGCATAACGTCAGTGGGCTGAAAAATATTGAGGATTGTACAAATATATAACGTAAATATTCTACCATTAAAGCTGTGCGCCACTAATACGACTGGTATTAAAATGCCGAAGTCGATGTGGGCTATAATATTACGCAGTTATTGTTCATGGTGCAAGCGTTCGTACTTAACGCTTTTATTGCGCAAATGAGAAGATGATTAAGGGGGCTCATGGTAGGGTCAATCATGTCCCACAAATTTATGGAGTTTTTGTTTAATAGTAGAACGGAAAAAAAAGAATGTTAACTTAGGCGCGGGCGCCAGCCAACACATAGGGCCGACACCCGCACGGCGGCCTTCTTAGCGTGCCGTGCGCAGAGCATGCAGCTGGCTGGGACATCGAGGAGGAAAGCGTAGGAGTGGAGGAGAGTTTCGCTACTTTCTATATTTTAGTCGTCATAAGGCATGGATCTCTGGTAGCACTTCTGGATACCGTTTTATGACTGAGTGGCACTACTCAGCAAAAGACAACAGCTAATCACCCCAAACCAGTAAGCTGACAGAACGTATGACTCTGGCAGACATGATGGGTACATACATCGACGTTGACCACAAGAACTGGGATGAGATTTTACTTTATGTTACATTTGCGTACAAAACGGCTCACCAAGAGACAACACGTGTGACTCCTTTCAGCCTTGTTTACGGCCTGGAAGTTCCAACAATGTTGGACGCGATGCTGCCACACGAGTGCGGTGATGACGAGACTGGTGCCGAGGAGTTTACACAATGCGCAGAGGAAGCCAGGCAGCTTGCGTGTTTGCCAATCCATGAACACCAGGACTACGATGCCAGACACTACAATCTTTGGCACAGACCCATCATGTACAACATCGGCAACCAGGTGAGGGTATGGACTCCTATTTGTCGGCGCGGGCTATCTGAAAAGCTCCTGTGGAGATACTTCGGACCGTACACAGTTCTGTGCAGCATCGGTGATGTGAATTATGAAGTTGTTTCTGACAGTCCTTACTGCTCCAAATGCCAGTGGCATCTGCCCGAGGTTGTGCACTTGCTTCGTATGAAGCCATACTTTTCCAACTGACATCAATTTTGCAACTCCTCTGCACTGCCTTCGGACCTTGGTGTATCGGGACGATGCTTTTTTGCAAAGGAGGAGCAAATGCCACATCTTATATTGTCATCGCGGGCATGTGCCAGGCCACGAAAATGATGCTGAAGCAGCGCACGAGCGGAAAAACAGAGACGACAACGACATCGCGTTGACTGTTCATATAAAGTGCTGTACACCGGGTTTCTGGTCTCCTACTAGGACGCGCCCAGCCAAGTTTTCTTTCCACTCACTGTGCCTGATAGCCACAGATGCTCTTTGGATTCACTCCTTCCCATTGGGCTCCCTGATATATGAGCATTCCGACTCCCCCTCCCTTTCTTTCTGATTTGGTGCGCCCTTCCCACACATCAATCATTGGTGGCAGTCTCTGTAGCCGTATGCACACCTCTATACAACTGCTCCTCAATCTCTAACCACTTTTGCTTTCTTCTGCTGTCCTGCATGGTTATGTAACATGGCTATTCGGTTTAGCACGTCATTTAGCCCAACGGCTACTAACTACAAGGTTGCGCCCTGCGCATTATCCATAAGCACAGCGAGCTGTCTTCTTTCTTCTTTTCCTCCTTTTTCTGTTATTAACGGTGGTGCTAGTCTGAGGTTCCACAAGTGGATTTTGTGCATTACTATTCACCCTGGCCTGCTGAACGCCCAAGTGCACCCCCCCCCCCCCCCCCCAAAAAAAAAAAAAGCAATTGGGCGACCAGCAAGTCACCAGCCCACTTCCCATCCAAGCCTGTGATTGAAGAGGGTTTCGTCATGTTGAAAACCGCCATGCCTTCTCACTTCCCTGTTTACTTCTACAACTTGGAAACCTTTTTCTCAGCTCACTCTCCCTCCATACAGGCACTCTTTGTACGTCTCTGTCACATAAAGGTACCTCTGGCACTGTGCACATCACAATCTGCACCCGAGGGGGCCCTCATGCAAGTCGTTGACACCCTTCGCCAAACGCCGGGCTAGTCCTGCCTCTATTCTGTTTAGCACATCATTTAGCCCACCTGCTACTAACTACACGGTTGCGCCCTCTGCATTATCCATGAGCTTTTCTCTAGCTCTCCACATGACAGAGCCCAATGTCTGCCCTGGAAATGTCCCTACTGACACTCTTTTGTCACCTTTCACCCTCTCCACAATTGCCTCTGAGCACCTAGTCAGATTTGAGTGCCACCGTTTCCCTCTCTCCTACTCCTGAGGCCTCTTCCTGCTTCCCTTTGTCATCCGCGTGACTCGGATTTGACATGGCGCATTAACCCCTTCGTTCCTCCTTTCCCTTTGTGGTCGCTTCAAGGTAAGTGGGTCTCCTTCCAGCTGCCCAACCCGCACGTTCCAGGCACTCCCGGTCCTGTCACACCGGGAGACAGCATTCCATCGTCACTACCATTTTCGTTCATGATGGCGGCCCTGTTCAGTCTTTTTCTCGACTGCTCGAAGTCTTCTTTCTACCACCTTGCGTGCGTCTCGCTCCATATTGAGCTCCATCCTCCAATTTCTTTAGTCAACATTACAGTGTGTCAAATGACTCAATTTCCTCTCCATTCTCATCCTTCCCCTGGTCTACCTTGAGGGACCCCCCCGCACACTGCATGCTTTACCATCTTTCTTGCCACATGTTGCACTTAGCCTTCTCTAATGCTAACACCGAACATTTCAAAGAATGTACCTACAAACATATAGCCTAAATCCTGCCACAAATGATTTATCTGCAATGTTTTAAACACAATAAACGGTGAACAAACGAGGTATGACACACAGTTGCACGTGCCCACGCTCTCACTATACTACAACAGCAATATTCCCGATACAAATACACACAGACGACAAAAAAAGAAGAAAAAAAAACTAATAGCTGATAACCTAGCCACCTATTATTTTAAAGCTAAAGAAACCAGCACGTCTAGAAACAGAAACAAGCTGAATGCATGCACAAAAGCTAATGTTTTTGTTCGCTGCCACAGAGCCCTGAAAAAACACGTCCGTTCACCACAAACATCCTTCGCATTACGATGGGCACCTCCTGACGGCCAATTTTCTCTCCCTGATTTTTGTTGACAGCGCACTAGAAAAGTGTGATTTGCTCAACTTCAACATCACTTTTCTAACTAAAATTTCTTCACAGTAACAAACACCCAAGGATAGTGAAAAAACAAGGAATCAGAAATTTTGATTGGTCGAACCAAGCGGTGGGCAGTAAACTGGAGGGGTGTGCTATAAAACGGAGGAGTAGGCAGTAAACCGGAGCGCTGGGCGGTAAGAAGTCCAACAGCTCGCCTGCCTGCGTATTAAGAACGAACAGAGAACTGACAGCCAACAGTGCAATCTTTTACGACGCCACGTGGAGTACCAGCCCGGTGATGGTGCTTGGGTTTTGACACCAATACGCCCTAAAGTAGGCTCAATGAAAAACCTATGCAATGGACTATAAGTTCCCTATAAGGTGCACTAGACTGCCTGACAGTGTCATGCAATCACAGTACCGCCATGCACAAGTTGTCTACGAAGTGCGTCTTCAGCCATTCTACATTCACTAACGAACTGTGTTGTGCAAACTTCACTTGCTTTGTCAGTTTCTTTTCCTTATACAGTTAAAGCTGCTTATAATGAACCTCCATATAATGAATTCCTGGATATAACGAAGTTACTCCATAAAAGCACATGTATTTGAGACCTCTACGTAACGAAGTGGCAGCGGGAGACGAATAATGAATTTTCCCCACCGACAACCTACAGATTTTGCCCCAAATTTTGTCATTTTCGCGCGAGCAGCAACCGGAACCAGCTTCTTCGCTGCGATGGAATGCGAAGCGGCGCCGTCGCACTTGGCGCGCTGGAATTCACGGCGACTGCGAGGCGAGAGCGAGCGCTCGTGTGCAAGCGTGCGCGAGACGGGCCTGCATCCCTCGACCCGGCGATCTTGCCGCGGCGGGCCTGACCTTTCCTCCTGCCTTCATTCAAACCTGATCTCGCCGGTGGCTGCAGCTGGCCTAGCCCGCCAAGCCAGCACTCTCTTTTCCAGTTGATGTTGCCGAAGGAAAAAAAAAACATGTTCTTTTTCAACGCGCTGGCAGCGCCACTCTTTGGTTACTGCGCAAGTCTCTGCGCTTCACTTCACTAACCTGACACTAGGTGACACTATACGATGCTACAACGCCATCGTGTCGCTCACTCTTCGTTTCCGACGCCTCACGCTTGTGCGAAACGACATGCGTCCACGCATCCAGTACTTGGAGTGACATTCCAAGGATGAGTGCTTCGACGAAGAAATGCAAGATATTGACTCTTGAGTCTTTTGGTCATGGAAAACAGGTGCACGTTAGAATCGATGGCGCGTCAGAATCGAGTAAATACGGTAAGCGTTTCTTTTTCGTATTTTTGTGCCGAAGCTGCACATAATGAAATTATCTTTATAACGAAGTTTTTCGGGATTTTGTCAATTTCGTTATATCTAGGTTTAACTGTATGTACTTTTTGTTTTTATGTTCTGCTCGCAGCAATGGGATGATGCTTTTTAAGACTGATACGCGTAATTGTGCTTCTGGTGACCATCTTTCAGCAGTAACTGTTACAACGTTATTGTTCAGACATGCCTTCAAGTATCAGAGCTTTTTCGACTGTTGCTGTTGTCTAAACAAATTGCAAGCACAACACGAATAGTGGCGTACGTTCTCGCATGAACGCGAGTACCAGCTATTACGCTGGAATGTACGATGGGTCTTGTACAAATAGCTGATGCACGACCCGTAGATCAGATTTTGATGACCGACGATTGTGCTTGCCACTATTGTCGTGTTTTGAGTGTAATTCGTTTTCTGGGCACAAGTTCTTATTCTTCCCCATTAAGCAACTATATATATGTATATCTTTCGCGTGTGTGTGCACGTGTGGTGAGATACCGACCAAGCCAGCAGCAGCGACACCAAACCCCCAGGGAAGGGATTGGGCGAGGGGGTTGTGGTAAATTAAGCTTTGCTTTGAAATAAGGCATTATGTAAGAACAGTGCTTGTCAAATATCCCATCCTGCAAAATTGTCTGTAAAATATATCTTCACTGAATCATACAACCAAGAAACACAGCACCACTTGAATCTAAGGCTATACGTGCAGTGAAACGCATGCACTAATTGGAGCTAAGTATCAGGCAAAATATGCCATGTAGTTGTTTGCACTAAATTTTTATCAGACACGTCAGAGGCTCTGCACATATTGTTATGAAAGACAATCGATGAGCATGTAGATGTTTTCCGCAGAGATGATGTATCATGCAATGCGGAACAAGTCTCACTCAGAGTCGTCCTTCTCACGGCTATTGGCGTCCGATACTGAGGCAGCTGCCTCCTCCAGCTGAAGCCGACTGCACACTGTCTGGTACACCTTTGAGTTGAGTTTCTCCTCCTCAATACCTTGGAGCTCGAAGTCTGAGTACAGCTTCTGCAGAAAAAAAAATCAATCAGCAGTGTCAGCCTTGACACTACTTGCCTTGGAGTCACTTCCAATTGTCCCAACAATCAAGTGCCACAACCACAAGGCAAACAACGGCAATGGACGCACACACTTGGCAGCCACCAAGCACAGTTGTGAAACTGCACGGCTGTTATTGCACTGCATTTTTATGCTTTTGCAATGCACACAAGGAACTCGGGAAGGAAACCATATTATGAGTACTTCCTGAATGAAGAAAGCTAAGAATGAGCACACACCTTTATAAACAATAACAAATCAGCATAATCTTCTGGCAATGCATAGCTCTAGTTTCTCTATTAGACTAAAAGGTCCTATAGGTCTGATACAGATTGTTGCTGGTCTGTTAGGAAACTTGTATTTCTGGATTCTGCTGCTCTTGTTTGCTGATTGTTTAATGCGAGGGTGAAAGTTGATGAAAAATTAGACTAGGGTACCGCTTCTTGCTTGCATCGAGAGGTGTTTCTAATTATTCACTGAATCATCAACAATTCTGCTATACAAATGTGCAGCACACTGCGTTCGCACATTTGCATTAGTTTCAGCGCACTAAGCTAGTGAAACTGGCCGCTATCTCTCAGTGACATCACGAAAGCGACGCGTGCCAACATGGTCTTGCCAATTTTGCCTAATTAGACCTCTGTTCAGCCTCGTCGTGATGAGTCGTTGAGGAAGCAGCTAGTGTTTACAGCACAGCCAATACTTCCCCATGAGGAGAAAAACCCAGCCGTATTCCGAAAGACGCGGTGTGCCCCGTGAGGGCAGCAACCACGTTTGTTTGCCTCTAAAAGTGCACATAAAGTAATGTTAAATTTATAACCTAAATTTTTATTTATTTATTGAAATATTTATTGACATCAAAGAGCAGTATCGCAGAGAAGGGAACACAGCGGGCGGGAAGAACGTTTGACCGTGATCAGCCGTAGTTGCATGCATTGGCGGCTGCCATGTCAAGGCGAGGCCTCTTTTTTACTACGACGTGCGTGTTTGTTAGTGAATGAACAATGTGTTTTTAAGGAGCCCGTGGTGTGAGCGCAGTACTAGTATATTTGGACATCTGCGGATGCTGTAGTGCCTTCAAAACAATGCAAGCCAACTGTTTTTACCCCTCTGCTTCGTGGCTTTGTGGACGCATCAGCGTGCATCTATGTGCTGTGCCATCACCGATCCTACCGTTTGGAGGTCTACTTTTTTATTCTTCTAGTGCAGTATAAAATTGTTTCGTGTTTTTTTTTTAAATCCAAACAGTGGATGTACTTCAGTACAGTGTCATCGGGCTGACTGCTGTGCGCGTTGCAGCAATGACTTGCCCGACAATGCCGTGCAAGATTTCGGCCTAGAGTTCTTCCTTACCAGCCTACACTTTCAGTGCAACACACAGAACATTTTATGTTCATTTTGTGTGCTCTCTATTTGTCCTGTCGTGTCAGGCGGTGTAATTTTTCATTATGGTAAACAATTTGAGCTAGCATATCACACTTTGTTCTAAAATTAGTTTGGCAATTACGAAGCCACATTCTTTCAATTTGGAAGCAAATATGGCCAGCTTAAATTTTTAGTGCTAGAACTAGCACCCCTGCTTTTGAATGTTTCTAAATGTGTGTATCTATGTGCCCGGGTTTTTTTAACCACTTCTTCAAAAGGACGTCCTATGGTTAACTAAAAGCAATCAAAATTGCTGACCTGACAAAGATATCGAAAGAGGAATGTGTAAAAAATTCATGCTTCAACCAATTTTTCCAATTCTACCTGTTTTTCGTTCTGTGCATTGCAACATTTGGTGTCATACAAATAGACCCCACGGCCCGCTTGTCCAGTGGACGGCCTTCGAAATGCCACAACTCTTACCGACTCAAAGAAGTCGTGGCGGTGCTACTCTTGAAAGGCCACTGAGTGGTTTATGCGTTTCTCGAAAAAATTCTGTGGCGCTGCAGATCTTTAGTGTCGTTTTCATGTCACCAAAAGTTAAATAATATTAAATCCATTCAAAAGCACAGAAATGTACTTTAATAAATTGTTTAGACATTGTTATAAATATATGTTTAGTTTTTAAGTTATTTGCGAAACTGTGGCATGATGAACACAAGCACGTCGCTGTTGTCGAGAGTATGTGCAGTTGGCACATTTCAAGTGGCAAAAATACTTTATTAAATAAACAATAACACTCGTATATACTATTTTTAAGAGCATTTGATTTGATTTTTTCTTTCTATTCGTGAGTACGAGCCCACTGTGAACGAGAGGGCCCATTGGCGCTGTTTCCGCTTTCGTTGCTCAAAGGCCATCGGGTTTTCAATAGAGTTGTAGGGTGCTCCGTCCACTCGATAGACTCGGCAGCCTTCGAAACCGCCCGTGTAGCAGCTCGAACTTGACTTTTGAGTCAAAAGACTATCGGTTCGAAGGCCTTCCAAACACCCGTGTGACACGGGTATAACACATTAATAGACCTATTAGACTACTACACCAATAGATCTATTAGACTAACAGACCAATACACCAATATATCTATTAGACTAATATACCTAATAGACGGTAACCTAACCTAACAGGCTATTAGTTCTATTATATAGAATAACCTAACAGGCTATTAGTTCTTGTATTAGAATTTTTGCTAGGGAGGGGTAGTGCAAAACTGAGATACAAACAAGTAACGAACCGAGTATTGTGCAACCACTGCACCACACCCAACTCCACAAAGTTCATGTGAGTATAATAGTGGCCTGCAAAGTGTATCGCCAATAATGCATGCAAATAACTAAAGGATTCATGTAGAATAAAGGTATCCATTTGCTCAGCATAGCATATAACACCAGACTACGACGTCGATGCAACCGTCTACCTGATCAAACCTCCACCATAACGAGGAACTTCAATTACAGTGCAGTCTACTTATAACGATACCACATATAACGATATATCGGTTATAACGATGAGTCGACATAGCAGTGTCAACTTACGCATTAGGGCTATGAGAAAAAAACCCATATACAGTATAGACCACTTATAACGTAACCGCTTATAGTGCAGGACCGGATATAGTGCGGTCTCTCTCCAGTTAATCTTCCCATAGCACTCCATGTACACACGTATCGCTTATAGTGCAGTTGCGGGAAATGAAATACCGGTTACAGTGCGGCTGCCTGGGAGTATGGAAGTCAGCGGAGACGGCGAACGCTCCCCTCAAACGGGCGCCCCAAGGAGTGCTCGAGGAAGAAAGAGTGACGAAGTGGAGGAGAAGGGCACGTGGTGCGAACGAACAGCTGAGGCTGAAACCAGAATCTTGAGTGCGGGTCGTGAAATATCACAGCGCGCATAGCGAGCGAGGGCCACGAAACTGCCAACGCCGGCCAATGCTCGCTTCACGATAACGGCATTAAACGAAACTTCAGGGAGCGGGCGACGCCGGCACAGCACGGCGAAGGGCGCATGCGGAGACCGTGGAATGTGAGGGAGGAGGGCGGCAGGGATGCGGATTTCGCCTCGGCAACTCCGCCGCTTCGGTGGCTCCCCTCGCCCTCCCTCGTAGCTCTCTCACTTTCGACTGTCACCGTGCGCGCCCGCCGCAGTGGCGGCGCCGCCGCTCCAGCCGGCCTAGGGTGCCTCGATGCCCAGCTCGCATCGAGGCGCCCAAAGCCGAGCCGGCGCCAGCTCCCCGAAGTTTCGTTTTCTGCCGTTATCGGGAAGCGGGCGTTTGCCGGCGTGGGAAGTTTCGTTGGCCGGCCTGGGACAGCGCCGCTGCTTCCCTCTGCACCGTAGCCGTAGCGTGCAAGGTCAACACGTGACTAGAAAGTAGAGGAAGCATAGGGTACGGCCACGCTAGCGGCAGACTCGCGCGGGCAAGTCCACACTCGCGTTGCGGCACGCGGCAACGGCGCGTGGAGTGCCGCGTTGTCTCGTTCCATTCGATACTACTCGTGACAACGCGCTCTCCGTTCTGCCGGTTTCGTGTTCCATTGGAAGTGTCTGTGTTTCGTTGCGCCACTGCCGGCCACGCTACTGGTGACTGCGAACCACGGAGTAAGATAAACAGGAGCGCCGACTCCGCCGCCGCGCAACGCATTCGCTCGGGACAAACCGTGCAACGCAAATTATACATCGCGTAGCGCCATCTGTCGAGGCGCGTGGAAAACACTGAATCAGGGAAATGGTCGCTTTCCTCGAAATGCGACCGTTTCGGGCCAGTCGCTCACTGCTCGATTTTTCAGTCGCGCGACCGCAGTCGCAGAACAGCTGAACCAATCAGATGCGAAGGAACAGGACGCAGACGTTTATTTTACGCGGCGATGACATTTCAAGCAGACGTGAACGGCATGTCGTGATACATTTCGGTTTAGCGACTCGTCGGTCGCATTTGTAATTTCTGGTCGCCAGTCGCAATTGGTCCCGCGACCTCGCCTAGTCGCAAGTGTGAAGATAGAACCGCATTCACGCGATTTTGTGCGCGATGGCGACGAGCGACGAAACGGGCCGTCGCGCGAACAGATCGCTCGGTCTTTTCGCTCAATCGCTCGGTTCTAGAAATCTAGAATTCGTCGCTCGTCGCCCGGAAGTGCTATGAGTGACGAGCCAATAGCGCGAAGCCGGAACTCGATATACATCAGTCAAGCACTACCGATTGTCACACGGAACGAGCAAACGACTAGATTTTGATAATAACGCAGTGCAAGACCTTTAGAAATATTTATGCTGCTCTTTACACTAAAACACATCAACTTAAATTAATAAAGCAAGCGTCACGCCAGTTTCGGCGAGTATTTGCTGCCCTCATACCGGCAACACCGGGGAGACGTCGCTCAAAGTTGTCGCTCGCATGCGGTACGACTTGTAGGCGACGAGCGACCGCGACAGCTATCTCCATCGCGTCACTTGTCGCTGTCGCGCGCAAGATCGCGTGAATGCGGTTTATACTTGAATGGGCCCTAAGTTGGATATGTATCAGTTTTCACTCGACGAAGAGTTGTAAAACATTTGCATCAGCCACCGGCATCATTCTCACGGCTTCAAATCACTATGTCTACGTTAGCCTCTTGCAAGAGGCCGAAGGCTTTGGTCAACACAGCGAGCACTGCGATTAATTGGCAAACCAACATATGATACACACAGGCTTCGTGCTTCGATCAGCATTGACTTTTTGCCCTGTAAGGCATAATATACAAAGGGGATCGCATAAAGAGAATCCAACAGCTATACGTAAGGACACAATTTCCGTAAGATGGGTGAATGCGTCGTATATAGAGGACTGGACTTACGGGACTGAAAAAAAAAATTTTTAAAAAGCTCTTATCTCCTCCTGTTGTGGAAAAATAAAAGAGAGCACGGAATAAAGCCGCAATAAGACCTCTCATGGTCGTGCCGCATGCTTGGACCACTAGGACCATGCGCTGTATAGAAAAAACAGATCTATAACACAGCATTTAGAGCTACCTCGGACGCTCGCGCAGTCTGCAGCTGGTTTCGACCACTCGAAAAGTGTGATTCACACGGTACGGTATGCGGTTATTATTAACCAAACTATTTTATTTGTGGGCGAAAACCTTGCCCAGCAAACAAGGCAATGGCCCAATGTATCTACAGATAACAACTTGAACGCTTGTCAAAGTAAACAGCACGACTTATTCTCCAGCAGAACGTTACCCACGCTGTTAGGATCATCAAATGTTTCGTAACTACTCGTTGCAGCTAAACCAGAGCTTATGATTACAGTGCTGAGAATGGTGCAGTAAGGTAACATTTGTGAAACGAACTGTCAGAAATACCTAACTGATATCCGAGGCTGATTGTAGGCTCAAACAAACGCGCACACCTCGCGCTGGGTGCTCAGTCCGCCCTAACGCCAGCATAAACTCCAGCCGCTTTACTACTTCAGACTTAAATTCCTTCACTACGCCTCACAGGACCATTGCCCACGTAGAAGACGCGATTTCATACTAAATAGACCGCACGAGAGTGAAAAAATCCACCAGAAACTGCCGCCGAGCATATACCATAGTATACAACACGGGCGATTGCACAAGCCAGCATGCCAACTGCCCATAGATGGCGCCACTGCCTACGCAATGGCGGCGCCCATGAAAAAACGGTCTATAGCGATGATCAGTTATAATGATCGGATTTTTAGTTCTTGATATCGTTATAAGTGGACTGCACTTTACTGTAAATAAACGTGATGTCATGACGATTATCTTCCTTCTTATATTTTATTCACACTTTTGCATGATTGCGAACACATACTTTACCTACAGGCGCACCGTGTGCCCCGTAACTCACCGTGCCTACTGACCCTTTTCGCGGTGATCCCATGGGCGCTGCCATGTTTGATCACGTGGTGACGCGTTCATTGCTTGCCTCAACTGCCTCCGTTGCCTCCTTGTTTACAATGAAAGCGTATGACGCCGGCGCGGCTTAGAAAACCTCTGTTTTCGGAGATATCGTAGACGGTGACTAGGTGGACGACACGAAGCTTTGATCACACCTTCAGAGAACATCCAAAAGCGCTTTCGGAGCTAATTAAGCTATGTCCAAATGGCGCAAGCAGCGTATATGATGCTTGTTCTAAAAGCGGGGCTAAATATGTATTCCAAGCTATCCAAACATTCCGCTCATGAATTGAATCAGCATTAATGTGTTTTGCTCTTTGTTCTGCATTCGGCAAATATTTTGAAGCAGTGGCTTGTCAGTTTCTGACTGAGTGAAGTTTCTTGGTGCGGCCACTATCTGATTATTTTCTGCCTAATCACTCGCGGGTGTGCTCAGTTCCGATAGATTTGATCTTGCTGTGCACAAGGCTTGAAACGTAGCTGTTTTGTAAATTGTAATACCTTGTAGCAAATATATATTACAGCTAGTAACTTGCTTACTCTTATGGACCATCACGAAACATTCAGCTTCGACCATTCGTGCGCCATAGGTGCAGTCCGTCATTTATTGTGCATATACAGTGCGCATATATTCAAGTGTGCGCCCATTCACTTATTCTTGATACGTTGGCGATAGAGTGGGAGTAAGTTTTCCTGCCATTTGGGACAGATATGTATAGATAAAGTGCGCGAAACTTACTATGACAGGAAGCGGCGCTACTCCCTTTGTCATTGTTTAACAAGTGGTACTCACTCTTGCCGACATTCTGGGGATGAAGTCCTTTCTTTGAAGGTTAGCGATACAAGGCTGGCGGATGAGCAAATTTCTGTATCCTCGAGGAAAGCCGTACATCATGTGCCGGTAGCACGTTCGGACAGTTGCAGCAGTGGTCCGCGAACTTGGCCACACAGATTCATTCTATTCCTTAACATGCCAGTCACTATTTTTGCAGCCAACTATTGTACACGTCCTCAATTCACATGATTCACTCTAGCATGATTGGAGCACAGTGTGTTAGCAAACACTCAGTTGCATTTCCGACAGCTGATCGCACAGAAGCAAGGCAGAAGTGGCAATGGTCTCGTATTCGTGCACGGTCGCTGAGGAGAGGTATGGCGCGCCGCCGTGAGTGCCATCTCGTTTCGCTAAAACAAACTGCTCGACGAAAAGGGTCAATACACGCCAATCCTGTCCCGAATATGTCAACAGTTTGACCGGCGCATTCGTCGCACGCCTAAAGGCCAAGCGGTTAAGATATGCCGGTGAAAAGAGCCTTGCACAATCTTGCATCACCCGGCCACTTGAATTCGGTGCCACCTGCCCTGATATGTTGCTTAGCACACTCTGCGTCATGTTATCTTTGCTGTGTTAAAAGAAAAATAATGCGCAAGGTAATAAAATTATGAGGTATTAATATTGTATAAATGCTCATGAAGACTGCAAACTTTTGTTAACCATGCAATCATCTTTACATAATTTACTGGCCGCGACAACCGTGTACAATGCTGTCAGGCTTTCGAGAGCCTACTTTGTACCAATCCGCACTGCTCCACCTCAGTCTCAGAGGGATCGCGTGCACACGAGTAGTATGTGTGCCACGATGTCGGCTTCTCAACAGAAGAAAGGCAGTTTCTTTCTGCCAGCACCAAAACATGGTTCTTGTACATAAGTGCTAGAACCGAAACTCCACAATGTATTACATCCCATGCCTGTACGTGTTTCATGACACTTCTCAAGTGTGCATGTAAATTTTATTCTTTTATTCGCTTCATCATTTTGCACTGTTAGCGGTAGGTGCCTGTCCAGAGTCTCCGTCCAAGCAATGCAGCCATATTGTTGCGCATGAAACAAGCTCAGACGGTAAGGCTATAAAACTGTGTTTTAAACAGCAGCCAGTGGAGCAACTTAAATCACATGACTTTCACAGGAACCCTTTCGGAACTTACGACCGCCATAGCCCATAGCAACGGACAATGACTACAGCCTGAGTGCATCCAGTCTTCCAGTCATTGCCATCATCCACAGACTGTTCCACGAGGTCTGCAGTGTTGAGGCTATAATGCGTGCCCAACAACTTTAAAAGGAGGGTAGACTCCCAGTATGCACATAGAGTCGTTGTAGATCCGCCGAGGTGACCGCATTGGCCAAAGTAAAAAACTTATTTTCTTCTCTTTCTAGAAACACCTGCGACGTCGAGGCCAGTTGACCAAACCGAAAGAAGCTGCCTGAATCTTCCAAACTGGAAGAAACTGCTGCCTGCCTTGAGCAAGGCAGGCAGCACGCACTTGCTTGACGGTGGGAGTTCACTGTAGAGCAAACCGATTGAGGAGGAGTCAGTTTCATTAGGCCTTCGCTCGCTTCCTTCCCAAAGCTACACATTTCCAAGAAACAAGAGTAACAGGTCATCCCAGCGGGATTGGTCTGAAAAATTTGTGTGGCTAATTTGCGTGACAGCAAAAGCAATGTAGTGCTTCCTCATGAGTGCGTTTCATTTTCTAAGAGAAAGGGTTGCAGGCAGCAGCAGAACCAGCCATTGTGAGGACTGGTTTTTAATAAATGTTTAATGCTATGGAGAGGTTCCGACGGCATAAAAAAAGCTCCAGTTCCACTTAGATTTTCTGAACTACAACCTGTCGAGACAGAGGAGTAACAAGCTCCTAACACAGCAGTGTAGCAAGAAGCAGAAGGAAGCGCGGACGTCTTTACGTGTCATTGTAAGCTCCATCTGCTACCTGCGTCGCATGGCCAAGCTCTGATTTGGCACACTAAATACGATGGAAATGTACTCGATTTCCTTGAGGAAAGGTCAGGGTATGTTCCAGCATTGAGGAAAGGAATGGCAGAAATAAATAAGCAGTGATGTGCTGAGCGAGTTAATTGAGACCATGGCCCACACGATACTATGAGAAATCGTTAGAGACACAGTTTGCCACCTGCATGCTTTGGGCTGAAAGGGCACTCAACGTTCACGAAAAGTATATGGGCCCTTATAATGTGTCAGATAGCAGGGCTGACATGCTGTAGACGGCCATTACAGACATGATCACAGAGATGAGCTAACATGTCCAGCCATTTTGCATGAATCTAAAAAAAGATTAGCGATTCTGAGCCGACATCCCTGTGTGTACATTGTAGTAATCACTGCCTCAATATTGTACTGCAGGAAATTAGTAAGAGCTGCGATATCATTAGTGATGCTTTGAGTACCGTAAAAAATTAGAAATCAGTAAAGCACAAAATTGGTCCCTACAGTCCATCAAATGAGTCAATGCCAAATAGCCTTCTGCCACTGTGCCCCGACAAGGTTCAGGATAAAGTCGATTCACTGAGAACTGTGCCAGGGTCCAAAAAACACCGAGTTAGATCCTTCATGAAAGATGGCAAAGGCGTTTTGAGTAGCACTGACAATTGGGCGAGTTGGTAAGGATGCATGGCTTCAGAACGGCGCAACAGGAAAGACGAAGACTTTTCGTCTTCCCTGTTGCGCCGTTCTGAAGCCATGAAAGCCGCTTTGACGGGATACCAAACACTCGTGGGAATCTCCGTAGCTCTGTTTGGTCCGTGTGAGGAACTAGCAATGCACCACTCAACGTTTCATGCCGAAGGTGGGAAAGAAGCTGCCAAGATGACGCAACCTGTGGTCTGATACCACGTTTGAGGAGCACAGTTGCAACTCAGCTAGGTCTGAAGGAGCCTCACAGTGGAAGGCCTACAAAGCCGCCGAGGAGGTTTGAGATCTCCAGCATTTCTCTCCCACCAGTTGCGCTCGATCCCATAACAGCATTGCGCAAAGAATATATTGAGGCAATCGACCATATTACGAGCAAAATGCGGAGGTGCTTTGATCAGCCTGCCATGGAGCAGCTAGTGAAATTAGAAGACACGTTGATTGAAGCCGCCAGAGGTAGACAGTTCTCGGTTGACAACCTATATGCGCCATTAGGCGTGCATGCAGCTGATTTTGATCTAAGCTGTATTTCGGCGAAGTTCTTGCTTTTTCCTTCTATTTTTTCCAAAGTTGAGGCTTCATCAATTGAAAGCATTTCGAAGACTCTGCAGGAAAAATCTGAACAAGTCCATGAGCTGGTAGACTTCTTTCTGCAACTTCTTTCTGGATATCTGCATCTGGATACCTGCATCTGTAGCTTCAGCAGAACGATCATTTAGCGCTTTACGCTGAATGAAAACTTTTTTGCAGAACCGCACGACCCAGAGGAGGCTAACACATCTTCTGACTTTGCACGTTCACAAGAAAAGGACCGCCACGCTCAACTTAGAAGACATGATCAAAAAATTTGTCACCAGGACTGCTGAGCGAACAGCTTTTTTATGTCAACTGCTTCTTCAACCTTGGCTGGTATTCCCAACAAACGTGCGTGCGTGAGCTTCAGATCTAAGAAACGAATGCACTTGTCAGTGGGCCGCTCACACGTGAATATTAGAGCCTCCAACGCGCTTCTAAAGGTGTTAATACCTTTTCTATTGTGTCATCTAGCCTTGACTGTGGCACCTTGTTAATGACCACCAGGTAGTCATCGACGTACCTCAGTACGGTAGGAGCACGACTGATCCAGAATGCTATTTACACATTTGTCAAAGGTGCTAAAAAAAATATCCTACAGAATGGGAGCGAGCAACCAACCAATGCATATACAGTAAAAGCTCGATGATACGAATCTCACGGGGTCACGAAAAATATTCGTATTAGCCGAAATTCGTATCATCGAAACACAATTAAAACTACTGTCGAATCTCGATAATTCGAACTCGAAGGGGCCCGAAAATTTGTTCGAATTAAAAGGACGTATTCTTGAAGTATTCGTGCACCATAGCACGATGCACGAACGGTGCGAGTCGTGAAATATCGCGGCGCGCAAGCGCATAGCAAGCGCGGGCCACGAAACTGCCCACGCCGGCTAACGGTCGCTTCCCGATAACGACAGAAAACGAAGCTTCAGGGAGCGAGCGGGCGGCGCCGGCACACGGGTGCGCGCGGGGAGACCGTCGAAGGTAAAGGGCTTTAGTCGAAGGTGAGGGAGGAGGGCGGCAGGGAAGCGGATTTCGGTGGCTCCCCTCGCCCTCCCTCTCAACTCCCTCGTAGCTCTCTCACCTTCGACTCCGTGCGCGCCCGCCGCCGTGCTGGCGCCAGCTTATTTTAGCCGCCCCCTGAAGTTTCGTTTTCTGCCGTTATCGGGACGCGAGCGTTTGCGGGCGTGGCAGTTTCGTTGGCCCGACTGTGCCTCCGCCGCTGCTTCCCTCTGCGCTGCTGCCGCAGCGTGCAAGGTCAACATGTGACTAGAAAATAGAGGAGAAGGGTTCACTGCCATTTTATCCGCGTGGCTGAGACGTCGGCACTAGTGTGTGCTAGAATACGGTTGTCTAGAACACTCTAGTCGGCACGTACACGCTTGTTCCGGCGCGATGCAGAAACGGCGACCTTGCAATTTGAGAGAGGGGGAAATTTCCGCCGCGGGTTCTTTTTTTTTTTTCCCCCGTTCCTTCGCGCACGGCATTGAGGGGTCTGTCCTGAGCGGTGTCGGAGCAATGCCGGTCGGAGGCGCCGCCGCGTTATTTGGCGCGCTGCTAAGAGCAATGTCGGTACGCGGTATGTCCGAAATAAGCGTGTTCGAATTAACGAGATTCGACTGTAGCTAAATTAGAGTCGGAGGTGAACTCACTCAGGCACATGTACGTAAAAAGCATTTATTTCTTGAAGCGCCACCGCTTCAAACTCTTCGTGCCCAGTCGCGGATTCCGCGCTGTCCGGCGCCGCACCTCCGCACCAAAAGAGAAGGAGAGAAAGCACGTGACTGCACGCTGTTCTCTTTCGCGGCCGTCGGTGGCGCGGCGTTTATTCGTATCAACCGACGCAGGCTGAAAATCGATTCGTAACAACCGTTCCCTAGCACGTTGCAAAGTAATGGGGCTCAGCCGGGACCACAGAAAAATTCGTATCATCCGGAAATTCGTATTAGCCGTGATCGTATCATCGAGCTTTTACTGTATCTGGACGGGACACTGCTTGTCTGGTTTCGCACCCATGAGGTTGAGATATCCAGCTGGGACACTTTCAAAGAGAGGCTTCGCGACCTCTTTGGCAACCCGTCAGGTCGCCAACAGGCTGTGCGAAAGGAGCTTGCTACCCATGTCCAGTCGTCGACAGAATCGTATGTCGCCTACATACAGGAAGTGCTCGCGCTTTGCCGGAAAGCCGACGAGCACAAGACCGAGGTTCACAAGGTGGGCCATATCCTAAAAGGCATCGCGGACGACGCCTTCAATTTGCTCGTCTATAACGACGTCTCTACTGTCGACGCCATCGTCAAAGAATGCCGCTGCTTCGAGGTAGCCAAAAGCCGCCGCGTCGTCCCACAGTTTTCCCGGCTCCCAAACACCCCTGCCACGTCCTCTTGCTCCGCTCTTCCTGCCACACGACCTTTTCACAAGAACGTCACTCGTATCGTTCGCCGTGAGATTGAAGCGGCGAGTCCGGCCCCCCTTCATCCACGACCCCTCGACGGTACCTTTGACCCAGCGGCCCCTACTATTTCCATCATACAAGCAGTTGTGCGGCAAGAAATTGCAAACCTTGGCATTCCTACCGCCTGCTCTGTCTTCCGACCTGATTCGGCATCCATTCCCATGGCCACATCCTTCAACGACCAGTATTTCGCTCCCTGACCACGCAATCCTGCTGAATGGCGTACCCCCGACAACAAACCGATCTGCTTCCGCTGCCACCGAGTTGTTCACGTATCCCGCCACTGCCGCAGCACCTGGATGCCGCCGTACTGGAGCTCATTCCCTGCTCCTCGCCCATACGCCGACGCTCGCCGTTACTCACCTCGCCGTCCGTACTCTCCTTCTGATGCCCCTGACAGCCGCTCGTCCGGGCGATCGCCGTCGCCTCAACGCCGTCGCTCCCCGTCACCCCAACCTCGCCGCTTTTCCTCGCCAAACCGCCGGATGGAAAACTAGGCCATGCAGGTCTTGGAGGTAGTGCTGCATCCCGTCCGTCCTGTACAAATCCTCCACTGACGCTCCTCACGAACGCGAACCTAATTGACGTAGACGTGGATGGTGTTCCATTCAAGGCATTGGTTGATACTGGAGCCCAAGTGTCCATAATGAGTGCTAATCTTTGTCGTCACCTCAAAAAAGTTCTTACGCCTGCCATCACTCGGGCCATACGCGTCGCCAATGGCGCCACTGTTGCCGTCAGTGGTATGTGCACTGCGCGCGTAGGAATTGCTGGCCGCCACGTTCCAGTCCTGTTCACCGTGCTGACCAGTTGCCCGCACGACCTCATCTTCGGGCTCGACTTTCTGACGACGCATTCTGCCCTCATCGACTGTTCCACCGGT
This sequence comes from Dermacentor silvarum, assembly GCF_013339745.2. Classification (NCBI taxonomy): domain Eukaryota; kingdom Metazoa; phylum Arthropoda; class Arachnida; order Ixodida; family Ixodidae; genus Dermacentor; species Dermacentor silvarum. The sequence goes on along the minus strand of NC_051163.1, from coordinate 144,486,569 downwards.
ACGCTGTGCTTCGAGCTTCCTCTTGTTTCCAACGTTCGCCCCGAACAACCGAACACCCTCTGCACTACAGCGTTTGTTCGGTTACCTCCAAAAGCCCTAACCTTCGTCGAATTGGCCTCAACGGCAACCGTGCCTGATGGCGACTATATCGTCGCCCTTATTCGTGACGTCCTCCTGGCGCGCGACGTCTCTGTGCCACACTTCGTCGTTACCCTTGCCGCTAATCGGATGTGTCTCCCCGTCATCAATTTTGGCTTGACGAAGCAAGTGTTACCTGAAGGCATAGTGGTGGCCACGCTCCGCGGTCTGTGACAGACGACCACGTCACTGCTTTTGCAGCCGACGCGTCTCCAGATCCTCCTGATTACCCAGAGGATGCCTTGAACTTCGACGGCCCATTACGTCCCATGGTCGCTCCGGACCTCGCCCCTGACCAAGCAGTCGCCCTATATCGCCTTTTGTTGTCCTACCGTGACATATTTGACACTGAAAATCGCCCACTTGGTCAGACGTCCCTGGTTCAGCATCGGATAAACACTGGTGATGCTTTGGGATAAACACTGGTGATTCACCGCCGACCGTATCGTGTGTCCACGGCAGAGCGGCAAGTTATTCAGCAGGAAGTAAACAAGATGCTCGCCAAAGGCATTGTTGAGCCTTCGTCGAGTCCTTGGGCGTCGCCGGTTGTGCTCGTCAAAAAGAAAGATGGCACGTGGCGTTTCCTGCGTTGATTACCGCCACCTAAACCGAATCACTAAGAAGGACGTTTACCCTTTACCACGAATTGACGACACTCTTGATTGTCTTCACGGTGTCAAATACTTTTCGTCCATTGACCTTCGATCTGGTTATTGGCAGATTTCCGTCGATGAGCAAGATGAAGAAAAGACCGCTTTCGTCACTCCAGATGGCCTCTACCAATTTAAGGTTATGCCGTTCGGTTTATGCAATGCCCCCGCCACGTTCGAACGGATGATGGACTCTCTGCTTCAAGGTTTCAAATGGTCCACTTGCCTTTGTTACCTCGACGACGTCCTTGTGTTTTCTCCTATATTTGAGACGCACCTTGAGCGCGTTGCAGCCATCCTTGACGTCTTCCGTAAGGCTGGGCTCCAATTAAACTCATCGAAGTGCCACTTCGGGCGCCGACAGATTACAGTGCTCGGCCATCTCGTCGATGCTTCCGGAGTACAACCCGACCAGGAGAAGGTTCGAGCAGTAACGGCTTTCCCTGTACCTCAGTCTGTCAAAGACGTCCGGAGTTTTGTGAGGCTCTGTTCTTATTTCAGACGGTTTGTGAAATATTTCGCAGCAATCGCTCAACCACTCACATAACTTATGAAGAAAGACGTGCCTTTTACGTGGGGTTCCCCTCAGGCTGCCGCATTTTCACGCCTTATCACAATTCTGACTAATCCACCGATCTTGGCCCACTTTGACCCGTCCGCACCAACAGAAGTCCGAACCGATGCCAGTAGTTATGGGATTGGCGCCGTCTTAGCGCAACGCCAACACGGACACGACCGCGTTATAGCCTACGCTAGCCGACTCCTGACAACTGCAGAGCGCAACTATTCGATTACCGAGCGCGAATGTCTTGCTCTCGTCTGGGCTGTTTCAAAGTTCCGCCCATATTTATATGGCAAGCCCTTCTCAGTAATCACAGACCATCATGCGCTGTGTTGGCTTTCGTCGCTCAAGGATCCTACTGGCCGGCTCGGTCGTTGGGCTCTCCGACTACAAGAATATCCCTACACAGTGACGTACAAGTCGGGACGCCAACACCAGGATGCAGATTGCCTCTCTCGCTACCCAGTCGAAGACCCGACCTCTACGTCTGAGCCTGACACCGACGCATGCATTCTCTCTGTTTTTCCACTGGTCCATGTCGCCGACGAGCAGCGCCGTGACCCGTCCTTGCGTGTCATCATTGACCGCCTGAAATCTCCACTTGCCGACAGTTCCCTTCGCTTATTCACACTTCAAGATGGCGTACTCTACCGCCACAACGTTCACCCCGACGGCCCAGCATTACTCCTTGTGATCCCTAAACACCTTCGCTCGGCTGTTCTCCACCAACTTCACGACCTCCCCACTGCCGGTCACCTCGGTGTGTCACGTACCTAAGACCGGATCCGCCGACGCTTCTTTTGGCCTGGGCTTGCTCGCTCCGTTCGAAGATACGTAGCTGTGTGTGATAAATGTCAGCGACGCAAGACACCATCAACGCTACCTGCTGGGTACCTACAACCACTCGACATTCCCGCGGAGCCATTTTTTCGGGTTGGTTTAGATTTACTTGGTCCCTTTCCTCTTTCTACCTCTGGGAACAGGTGGATCGCTGTGGCCACAGATTACGCCACGCGCTATGCCATCACCCGAGCGCTCCCTACAAGCTGCGCCACAAATGTTGCCGATTTTCTTCTACGCGACTGTGATTTTATTACATGGAGCTCCGCGACAACTTCTCACAGACCATGGCCGGACATTCCTGTCAAAAGTTATCGCGGACATCCTGCAGTCCTGTGCCACGAGGCACAAGCTATCCACGTCATACCATCCGTAAACGAATGGCCTCACGGAGCGTCTTAATCGCACTCTCACAGACATGCTCGCGAAGTATGTGTCTTCCGACCACACTTACTGGGACCTCGCTCTACCGTTTGTCACCTTTGCCTATAATTCCTCGCGCCACGACACAACCGGCTATTCCCCATTTTTCCTCCTGTTCGGCCGAGAACCAGCACTGCCCCTCGACACAACTCTCCCTGTTCACGCGGCACCCACCAGTGAATATGCACTTGATGCCGTCACCCGCGCTGCTCACGCAAGGGAAATTGCCCGTGACCGCCTTCTGAACTCCCAAGAGAGTCAAAGGCGTTTGTACGACCAGCGACACCGAGACGTGCACTTCCCGCCTGGTTCTTTGGTGCTTCTATGGTCTCCGTCGCGTCAGGTCGGCCTGTCAGATAAACTGCTGTCGCGTTACACAGGCCCCTACCGAGTGCTTCGTGCTGTGACTCCCGTCACATACGAGATCGCCCCTGACGCCCCATCTGCTTCCCAGTTCAGCGATATCGTGCACGTTACACGACTGAAGTAGTATCACCCTCCCAGTGATGACATTTAGACGCTCCGGGACGTCGCTTCTGCCGCCGGGGGATTATGCTACACGCGTGTGGTATTTGATTGTTTGACCGAAGCGCGCGGGTGCCATCACTCGAGCAAAGAAGAGGAAGAACGAGCTGGGCTCGCGCTGTGAACCTAACCGGTCAGCGCTGCAACCGCTGTTGTAAATACAACCTGTAAATAGTTGCCCGTCTTACTGACTCATTCTTCGCGTAACAATATGTCTTCAACATCCAGTGAAAACTCGTACACACCGTTCCATGTCCCTTCTTCTAAAGGGACATGGACATGGAAATTCTGCACAACTACCGTACTGAGGCACGTCGACGACTACCTGGTGGTCATTAACAAGGTGCCACAGTCAAGGCTAGATGACACAATAGAAAAGGTAATTAACACCTTTAGAAGCGTGTTGGAGGCTCTAAAATTCACGTGTGAGTGGCCAACTGACACAATTGCATTCATTTCTTAGATCTGAAGCTCACGCACGCACGTTTGTTGGGAATACCAGCCAAGGTTGAAGAAGCAGTTGACATTGTATGACACTGCCCACTCCAAATTAGTAAAAAGAGGAGTTGCAATAACGTGCCTAAGGGAAGCTTTAACTAAATCTTGCATTCACAAAGTAGAAAGCAGCTTTAACAGCCAGGTTACAAGGCTGAGCCAAACCGGTTTTCCGTCTTATTTAGTTTCTAGCGTCTGCGATAAGCTTCTTCAAAAGATTAAACATGCAAGAAACAAAGAAAAACCAGCTGACAGGAGGAGGGTACACGTAATCCCATACTGGCACAGGGTGTCCCACAACCTCAAGAAGGTTGCGCAGAGGCACAATGCTAATCTTGTCTTTAGTGCGCCATGTACACTGGCCAAGATATGCCCGATGCTGACCAAAGCAAAACCTGACCCATGCTCCAAGAAACAAGCGGCGCACTAGAAATGTTGTCTATGAAATCCCTCTAAGCTGCAAGCAGGTATATATTGGGCGAACGGGGCGTCGTTACAATGAAAGGGCGCGAGAGCACAACTGGGCCGTAAATAACAATGCGGGGGGTCATTTGGCTGAACATTGTAAACGTCACAAATGCCGTCCGAACCTTTATGACACCAAGTTTCTGGCACGTTCCGGAGATAGACTAGAAAGGGAGATATTAGAAGTTACTTACATTGCGAGGGCCGAGGGCACACGCATTAGCTGCCCGTCAGTGGCACTTGCTGACAAAGAGATTGCCTTTTTGATGCGATAGAGAGTTCAGTAATGTGGAAAGTTGGGCGAGTTGGTGATTAATCCTCATAGCGATTAATCCTCATACCGTATTGGTGAAGCAGCGCACTGACAAGGACAAAGTGGAGAGACACAAGAATACAACTGCAGCGAGTGTCGTGTGTCTCTCCATTTTGTCCTTGTCAGCGCGCTGCTTCACCAATACGGTATGATGATAGGGAGTTTATGACGTCACGGTGGTGTAATTAATTTTTTTCATGTATATACTGCGAGACAGCTGTTAAACCTCAACGGTTTATTATGCAGGTCGCGCGCTGAAGCGAATGGCGCTGACCATGATGATGAGTATATACAGATGAAGAAGATGAAGCGGTAATATAATGCTCACACAATCACCCCCGCGCATGGAAGCGGCCAACCTGGCCGCTGGCTATGGCGGCGAACGCCGTATGAAAGGCTTTAAACGTGAAACATGCACAATCTCTGTGGTACGGCAGCGGCCGTCCAAAGGCGTAACAACGGGCGCGACACGATAGTTAACTGGCGAAGTCTGTTCCTGAACTGTGTAAGGCCCGACAAAACGGGACTGAAATTTCTCGCATAAACCAGGAACGCGAACTGGAGTCCACAGCAACACTTCGTCTCCAGGCTGGAAGGAAACGACACGGTGGGATGCATCATAGTGGGATGCATATACCTTGTTTCCTGAAACAAAATTTAGTTAAATTGGTGCCCGTCTGTTGTACCTGTCTTCTTTTCGTCGTCGTCTCTTTTGTGCTGTTTTTTTCTTCAAGTATATTACACCAACTCGCCCACATCAAGCTCCTGCTGCTTTCGAGCAAACATTTTTTTCGGTCGGCGTCATATCACAAATATTGCGTACCACATGCAATTCATGGCATAATATGCTAATATCTCAATTATTTTGCAGAATATGACGATTAATCTGTCTCGTCCCTGCACAGAATCTCTTACCCGAGCAATGTGCAGCAGTGCTGACAGTTGGATTGAGTGAAGTCCATGATCCAAACGCTCCGAAAGCCACGAACACAGCAGGCTCATCTGGGCAGCATACCATTGCTGCAACCGCAGGATGTCAAATAGGTTAGTAAGCTATTTGGATTTCGAAAAATATGGCAAATAGAAATTGAATGTATACTGATCAGGCATGTTGAGAAGAAACCTTAGCAGCAAACCAAGCATGTATAGTACAACTTGCGAGGATAAAAATAGAGCACATACACCTAGGATTGTTTTTTTATTTTTATTTTATTTTAATTTTATTTACAAATACCTCGCAGGCTCCACATAGGAGTATTATGTGAGGGGAACTATACAATAAATTTTTACAAGAACACAAAACAAAAAGAAATTCAAAAACCAAGTGTTATGCAATAGAAAAATGTGAGAGATAACATAGGTGTAACACTAATAATAAGACACTTAGTATGTATTATACATATTTGAACGGGCCAACATGCTGTCATTATATAATGTATAAACATGATTGCAAGATTTCAAATAGTTAACAAACACAGTCATACATGGTTAGTATTTTATTTCTAAATGCCGCGTGATCATGAATACACACTACATCATCAGGGAGGTCATTCCATTGAATAATGGCACGTGCTAGCGCAGATGTGTTAAAGGCTTGAGTGCGGCCAAAAAGACGAACAAAACTATGCTGATTGTGAAGCCTGCGAGATATACGATGAGGTTTTGATAGTGGCAAAGTATTTACGTGCGCGCTGTAGATTACTTTATGGAATAAACATAGAATGGCTATCTTTCTGTGTAATTACAGGGATGGTAATGATAACGAAGCCTTCATGTTAGTCACACTGGAGTAGCGGTTATAGTCACGGGTGATGAAACGTGCAGCGCGGTTTTGCACAGATTCTAGCAAGTCGATTAGATATGATTGATGAGGTGACCAGATACAGGATGCATATTCGAGTTGTGGACGAACAAATGTCTGATATGCTAGTTTTCGTGTTATAGATGGCGCCACGTGAAGATTACGTTTCAGGTATCCGAGTGTGCGCGATGCTGTAGCGGTAATTTTTCAATGTGTGTTGCCCAGGATAGTTTAGAAGTGAAGTTAATGCCAAGGTACTTGTAGTGGTCCGTTGCCAATAAGGGTTTATTGTTAAGAGAGTATGTGTAAGTCGAGTTTGACTGTTTTCGGCTGAACGTCATTAGTTTGCATTTCTCAGCGTTAACCGTCATCTGCCACTTCGAGCACCAGAATGAAATTGTGTCAAGATTCTGTTGTAGTACCAGATGATCTGCCCGAGTTTTAATTTTACGGTATATTATGCAATCGTCGGCAAACTAACGGATGTTTGATGATATATGAGATGGAAGGTCATTAATGTAGATAAGAAATAATAAAGGAACCAGGACGCTGCCCTGAGGAACACCAGAAGTAACGCCAGAAAGTGGAGATGAGGTGTTATTAACCCATGTAAACTGCTTGCGTGATGATAAAAAATTCGGAGCCAAGATATAGTTAGAGAATCAAGATTAAGGGAAGACAGTTTAGTAATTAGATGACAATGTGCTACACGATCAAATGCTTTAGAAAAATCGACATATATGCCGTCTGTCTGTGTGTTACCATCCATATTAGAAAATAGATCATAAGTGAATTCTAGTAGCTGGGTTTCACAAGACAAACCTTTCCTAAAAAAGTAATGGTTATTTTCTAAATGCTGGGCAATATTAGATGCAATTATGTGTTCTAGTATTTTGCAAGGAATGCTAGTTTCTTCAGTTGGTGAGCTGCCACTTTCTCTAAAACACTGACGTTCAATAAGCATCGTCGAGCGCATACCACGCATTTCAAACACACATGCCGTAACCAAAATATGAGCATGTTAGTTAATACTTGGTCAAGCCATTGTAGCGCCCGTGTTGTCCAGTCTTATGTTGTTGTTTTTTTGCATTACAATGGCTTCAGCATGCAATCTACAGAGTGGCATTGCACTAATAGCACAAAGGGTTTGAAACATGACTAAGGAGAGCCACATAAACCACAGACATTTGCATCATGATGTAACAATTTCACAAAAACTTATTTACGACCTGTCACGGAGGACAACTCCTCTGTGTGAAGCGACAATGAAAATACATATAAAAGGACCCTGTTCATACCAAGCAAAGCAACCCAAAGCATTGCCTGCAATGACATGCTAGTTATTTTTTCAATTGGACAAAAAGAAACTCGCATATAGTAAACAATGAAAAAACAAGAGCAGTGCACTGTCTCTTGAATTATTTATTGTGACAGTGCCCCTTGGAACACAAACAAACAATAGAGGTAATATAACACAAATAAAACCTTTAAAAAACCTGCAATGACAAGGTACATACCTTAATTTGACAGCTGAACATAAAGAAGCTAACTTTGTGGGGATGCGCGACTCTCGCGCGTCTCCTGTAATCCGGCTTCATCGCGTAGCTAAGTGCCGACGGCGGTCGTGGTGGTTGTGGCGCATTGCGAGAGATGGCGCGAGTGTCGCGATGCTAACGCCACCGAACGGCGAGGTAACTTGGGAGAAAAAGGTCGAAGGCGCTCTCTCTTTGGGTTGGGATCAGTGGCCAACACGCACGAACGCTTCGCGTGTGTGCCGGCCCGCTTCGCGCGACCGTCGCACGAGGCTTAGAGCAGGACACCGGTATGGATGAACACGGATCGTTCCAGCGTGCCACCTTTCGCGTGACTGTACACGTGAACGACTAGGCGATAGTGTCCTAGCATGGGCGAACGTATTCGCTCGCTATCGGGTCGCGGTGAGTCGGACTTCCTTGATTTGTTGCGCGCCCGTGTGAATGTTCAATTGGTAGTAATTCGGCTAGTGTGCATTAGTGTATGAAAGGCGCAATAAATGCCCTTTTGATTGTTTGCACTACTGTGTTGTCGTTCCTTTGTCCCAAGAGCCCGTGTGAGACCGCACATCTGGCTGCCCAACGTGGGGCTCTTGGGGCATCGGACGATAATTTTAACAGCTTTGCTCGGTTCGAGATGTTTCAACCGAAGCGTAGTCCTTGCGTGGATTTTGATCGCTAGTGTCGGCGGTGTGCTTTCTTGAGCGAGGCGACGGTTGCTGTAGCGTGTTTGAACTTTTCAACATGCTAAGCCTTTTCGCGAGTGTTTTGAAGTACACTCGTCGGTACGAGATCCACGTGGTCTGCATCCTGGGAGAGCGAGGCCTATCGCCCGCTGAGCATTGGCAAGCCTGAAGCGAGTGAGTACGGAAGCCTCGTGGGTGGTCCGAATTTCTTATGTAAATAGCTTCTTCTATCTCTCTGACTTCGAAAGTCGCGGCTCAGGGAGCCGGGTGGCCGCGGGCCACGGGTGCCGCTACGGGCTGACTGGTATTGCGGCCTGGCACCGGGCGCTCCGACACCGTCTGGGACGGTGGGCGCCGTCAACTCGGATGCTGTGTGCACCGAGCGGAGTAGGACCACCTCACAGAGCTAACGTCTCCTCGCGGCTGCCTGTTCTTGTGCCCATTTTGGGTGTTTTTTTTTTGGATGCCAGTTGTTGTCAAAGTAGCGACGCATTAGGCCTAAGGCTTAACAAAGCAGCCTGTCGCACGTTGAGGGACACAACCTGGTGGACCGTGGTGTTGAGATGTCGCACATTGCTTCCCTCTTTAGTTCGCCTCGCACGAATTGAAATTACTCGTTCGACTCAAGAAAGCAAGCTTTGTTCACGTGAACTTAGCATCTGAAATGCCTGTCCGAAATTTTGCTAGCCGAATTGAACATCGTACCACGTGGGCGATGCGTATGCAGAATTCCTCTCCCTTGCACTACTTTAGTGTTTGTCGAGTGCGTTGAGTGTACGCAGCGTGAACGGAGTCACCCCTGGTTTGCTGTCACCTGCACATCGTCAGCACTGCTGCCCCGGACTACAATCGAGCTAGCCCAGGCGATGCAGATGCCTGTGGCCAGTTCGTCCGGCTCGCTACCCTCGGCGGCTGGGAAAAGAGCCGGCAGTCACCAACGGCTACAGCGGCTCTCGCCGGCAGGGCGCGTCGGCGCAAGCGACGCTTGCTCGTGCCAACTTCTGCGTCGCCGTTTCCGGAGTCCTATGCTGGAGTCGTGCCATCGAATCTGCAGAGCTGATGCTGTGACCAACGGACGCCAGCGGTGCACCCCAGAGACAATGTCGGCTCGCATGTTGTGGAAAACGTGTGGACATTTCCTCGGCGCAGCCACTGTCGCCTGTACTAACTTTTGTTCGCGACGCGTGCGAACAAAAAAAAAAAAAAAACAGTTAGACCGTGTGACATGTTTCGCCGGAGTATGTATAGTGATTTAAGGTTGGGGGGATGTGGGGATGCGCGACTCTCGCGCGTCTCCTGTAATCCGGCTTCACTGCGTAGCTAAGTGCCGACGGCGGTCGTGGTGGTTGCGGCGCATCGCGAGAGATGGGGCGAGTGTTGTGATGCTAACGCCACCGAACGGCGGGGTAACTTGGGAGAAAAAGGCCGAAGGCGCTCTCTCTTTGGGTTGGGATCGCCGGCCAACACGCACGAACGCTTCGCGCGTGCGCCGACCCGCTTCGCGCGACCGTCGGGCGAGGCTTAGAGCAGGACACCGGTATGGACGAACACAGATCGTTCGAGCGTGCCACCGTTCGCGTGACTGTACACGTGAACGACTAGGCGATGCTGTCATAGCATGGGCGAACGTATTCGCTCGCTATCGGGTCACGGTGAGTCGGACTTCCTTGATTTGTCGCGCGCCCGTGTGAATGTTCTATTGGTAGTAATTCGGCTAGTGTGTATTAGTGTATGAAAGGTGCAATAAATGCCCTTGTGATTGTTTGCACTACTGTGTTGTCGTTCCTTTGTCCCAAGAGAACATGTGAGACCCCACAACTTATAGTAATTGGGAAAAAAAACACAGCGCAAAAAAGACACGGACACGAGAGAGTGACACGCATGCGTGCGTGTCGCTCTCTCGTGTCCGTGTCTTTTTTTTGTGCTCTGTCTTTTTCCAATGAATCACCAACATGCCCAAGCTTCCATGCTAAATCACTTATAGTAAACATTACATTATAATAAACTAAAGCAAACCTTAGAGCACAAGAAATAGAGGTACCTAGATAGTATGAAAGTATTGGGAGATTATTTCTCGTGTAATTTAAACTGGAACCTTCATTTCAACCAGGTTCATAAGAAATGGCTTTTCAGGCAAAATTTTTGCCTGAAAAGACAAGGATCGGTTGCGCTAGCAAATTATTAAACAGCTATACGAAGGAGCTCAAGAACAAGTTAAGGACCGCACAAATAGCGACGGAACGAAAACTGTTAGGCCTGGGCAGGCTTAACATGGAGCTGGGCAGGCCATGTAATGCGTAGGATGGATAACTGGTGGACCATTAGAATTACAGAATGGATACCAAGAGAAGGGAAGCGCAGTCGAGGACTGCAGAAAACTAGGTGGGGTGATGAAGTTAGGAAATTCGCAGGCGCAAGTTGGAATCAGCTAGCGCAAGGCAGGGGTAATTGGAGATCGCAGGGAGAGGCCTTCGTCCTGTAGTGGACATATTGTTACAGTGCGTCAAAGGTAGTGGAGTGGCAGCATCAGCATCAACAACAACATTAGGAGAGCAGTGAGGAAGAGAAGGACGACATGTAGTACCGGCACCCACTTGCCCTATGGCTCCCTGCAATAAACGCCTTTTACACACCCTGTAACAGAGTGGTGGAGGTGCTGGGTATCTAAGCATCCAACGACGGAATCACTACCACCCGAACTTCGTCGCAGTTGTCAACTGGCGGGACTTCCACCATCCCCAACAGCAGGCATGTCCCGAGAAACTGAACCCCCTTAGGCCAACGGGCTCTTTGCAACTGTACAAGGAGCCACCCAGCTTTACCGGGACTGGTGGTGAGGACGTGGACGAGTGGTTGAAGCAGTACCGACGGGTGAGCAAACATAACAGCTGGGACTCCGTCGCTCAGCTGTCAAATATTGTGTTCTCGCTCACGAACACTGCTGTCATGTGGTACGACAACCACGAGAACACGCTTACGACCTGGGATACGTTTGTCCAAGAACTGAAAAAATGCTTTGGGGACTCCGCAGCGAGGAAGAAGCAAGCTGAACAGACTCTGTCCCAAAGGGCCCAACTTTCTGGCGAAACCTGTACTATGTACATAGAAGAGGTCCTCAAGCTATGTAGACTCATGGATTCTAGCATGTCCGATGAAGATAAGGTGGGTCATCTTCTTAAGGGCATAGCAGAAGACGTATACCAGTTCTTAATAGCTAAAGAAAACCTGACAGCTGTGGCCGGCGTCATTCAACATTGCCGCACGTTTGAAGCACTGAAGATGCGTCACGTGGCACCGAAATTTGGCCGTTTGGCTAATGTGCCGACATTGACCTGCATTGACGCGAGCACACCATCCGATCTGTCGTCGGCAATACGACAGATAGTTCGGGAAGAGCTCCTCCGGTGACACGAAATCGGCCGTTGTGGTAGCGGCGACTCGCGAGGCAACGAGCCCAGATCTGCGTCGTGGCAGCCCTCTGTTAATGCGGCGAACGTGGACGATTACAGAGCTGTGCTTCCATCTGCACCCACCAACCGGCCAACACCGAGCAGCAGCGCCGCACTTCTTATCCGGAGCAACGGTACCGTACCACTTATTCAGGGTACAGAGAATATGGCGATCATGACAGATACCCCATGCTCGCTGGCGGAAATGAAGGCTTTGAGCAGCACCGTGAATTTTGGCCTCCTCGTGTGCGCTATAGTTGCGGTGTCCCTGGCCACATCGCCAGGTTTTGCGACCGCCGCCGACCTTTCCGAGAAGAACCTTCACGAGCGACGTACCAGTCAAATTATCGACCCTTCTCCACGTCATGGTCTCCACGCCCGCCAACCAATCGTGGAATTCGTCAAGGTAGCTTCCGGAACCCGTTGCCAGCCTCCGATCGCAGCTTAACGCCACCACCTGCTCCACATACTCGGCGGTCTCCATCGCCGCGGCGTCGCCTGCTATCCCCACCACCGGAAAACTAGGTAGTGCGGCCGATGGGGGTGAGGTCGCTGGATACCGTTCGCTGCCAACCGACATTCCTCCGCCAGTTCTCATGCTGAAAAACAAAGTTCACGTGCTTGTTGACGATATACCTACAATGACTCTTGTGGATACTGGGGCAACAATTTCTGTGATGAGCTTAAATTTTAAAGCCCTACTGGGACAAAAAGTGATATTTTCTTGGAACTATATTTCCACGTTTCGCAGTGTTAGTGGTGACATGTTGTGCCCGATCGGTGTTTGTACTGTGGATGTGTGTTTGTGTGGGAAAGTATTTACCACTGAATTTGCCGTTATTCCTCGATCCACGCATGATGTTATTTTAGGCATCGATTTCTTGCAGGCGTGTGGTGGAGCCGTTGACTGTCAAAGTGGGGAGCTTTCGGTACAACACAAGGTTATACCAAGACTCATGGAGAACTTGCCACGTGAAGAAGGTTCCTTTTGTGTTTCTGAGGACATCGTCATCGTCCCCACAATGCGTTGTATGCATTCCGGTCATTTGCTCTGGTACCAACCCTGCCACATTTGATGCCGCAACGGAGCCTCTTCATCTGGCCCTGTGTAAAAAAGAATGTTTCCGTTCCGCATTGTTTAGTGTCGGTAGTTGAAGGACACTCTGGATTATGGGCAATGAACTATGCGGCCCAGCCCATACTTCTCCCTTTTGGCATGAAGCTCGCTCTCTTCAAAGAAGAGACACTGGCGTTACTGGCTGTACTCGGAGCTGCAGACGAGTCCCTCCATCCCTGCCCATCGAACTCGAAACTACTTCAGATGGTGAGCAAGTCGCTCAGCACAAGTGAGTATTGGATGTTCTATCCAAGCACTCGCAAGTGTTTCACTTTTCCCAGACTGATACGACGTCCCAAATTCCGATGTCTCGAATACGCTATCGTATAAATACCGGATCAGCGCACAGAAGCCGTACATAGTATCACCGACTGAGTGCAAGATAATTGGCGAGCAAGTTCAGGAAATGCTGCACAAGGGGATAATTCAGGACTCCGTGAGTCCTTGGCCTGCACCTGTCATTCTTGTTAAAAAGAAAGATGGCAGTTGGCGATTCTGTGTCGATTATCGGCGGCTAAACAATGTTACCAAGAAAGATGTCTACCCACTTTCGCATATAGATGATGCCTTAGACTGCCTTCATTCGGCTTCTTACTTTTCTTCTGTAGACTTGAGATCCGGTTACTGGCAAATCCCGATGCATGCCGAGGATAAGGAAAAAACGGCGTTCGTAACACCCGATGGACTTTTTGAATTCAATGTCATGCCGTTCGGCTTGTGCAACGCACCCGCCACCTTCGAACGATTCATGGATACCATTCTGCGAGGTCTAAAGTGGGAGATATGCATGTGCTACCTCGACGATGTTATTATCTTTGGGGGCACATTTCACGAGCACAACACGCGTCTCGGTATTGTACTCAGCTGCATACAGAAGGCTAGTCTTGTGCTCAACTCTAAAAAGTGCCATTTTGGTGAGCGCCAAGCCTTGGTGTTGGGACATCTTGTGGACAAAGACGGCGTCAGGCCTGACCCTGCGAAGACAGAGGCTGTTGAAGCATTTGATGCAGTAATTAATGCAGAAAAACCTAAGGCGGTTATTTTTCGAATAAAAGGCAAGCAGGTGCATGTAACTTCTTCTCTGTATCTTAATGATGATGTTATCCAAATTGTCGATCATGTTAAAACTTTAGGTGTCACATTTTCGAATAACATGTTATGGGACACACATGTACAGCAGGTAGTAACAAAAACTTCGCGTATACTTGGTATCATTTATCGCAACCATTATCTACTTCCGTTGAAAACAATGCTTATCATTTACCATTCGGTGTTTCTATCCTATGCTCACTACTGTTTTCTTGTATGGGGTGCCACAACGTAAACAAACATTGATAAGCTTACAAGACTTCAAAATAGATTTCTTAAAATTGTTGTTAAAAAAGAGTCTAATCATTCTCTAAGTTATATACAAGAAAAATATAAGCTAATAGGTATGCAGAGTCTTTACAATTACAACATTTGTAAGGTGATAAAGAAAGAACTCAGACAAAGAACAATAATTTCTGATCTAGCCAACCTAAAACCCACTGAGAGTAAATATGATAAATGCCAGCATGATCGTTGGTTAGTGCCTCGTTCACGTACGAACTATGGTGACCAGATGCTATGCAATGTTATTCCAAAGATGTTAAATTACCTTAGTGGTAATAATATAAACATAGAAAATATGACTTCAATGGACGCTATTGCAGTGTTTTTATAATTTTATTGCTAATTTATATCAGATATTCATTATATGTGTGATGTATCCAATTGTATCGCTGTAATCTAGTTATGTCTTTTCAACATGCGTATAGATTTCCCCTTTCTCTTCTATTTTGCGATGCTTTATCAATAACTATTGTATCCTGTTAAAACTTTTTTTGTAATAATTCTGAATTATTGTAAAAGTTTGCATATCTCCTGTCTGGTATAATATGTTTTGTTTACTATTTGATGTCACTGCTTTGCAGCCCTTTTGTAGGTAATGGGAGCTAGTCAAGCTGCTATTATGCAGCTTTTACTCCCGCCATCCTTCATGTATAATACATGAAAATAAAGATTCAATTCAATTCAATTCAGTCTGTGAAACAACTACGCAGCTTTCTAGGGCTCTGCCCCTATTTTCGGCGGTTCATTCCTCGATTTGCTGACATCGCTTATCCCTTGACAAGCCTCCTGCACAAGAACGCTGCTTTCGAGTCGACGCCTGATTGTTCAGCTTCCTTTCGACAGCTAAAGTTTCTGCTGACGTCGCGACCGATCCTCCGACACTTCAATCCTTCCGCGCCAACAGAAGTCCACACAGATGCGAGTGGCGTAGGTCTTGGTGCTGTTCTGATTCAGCGCTTGGATGACAAAGAACACGTCATCGCTTACGCAAGTCGGTCATTAAGCAAACCTGAGCGTAACTACACACTGACTGAGCAGGAATGTCTAGCTGTTATTTTTGCGGTGTAGCGATTTCGGTCGTACCTGTATGGGCGTCACTTTACGATCATCACAGATCATCATTCTTTGTGCTGGCTCGTGAATCTTCACGATCCATCTGGACGCCTTGCACGATGGGCCCTGCGTCTGCAAGAGTACAGCTTCACTGTATCCTACAAGAGTGGCCGCCGACATGCTGATGCCGATTGCCTTTCCCGGATGCCTCTTAGTACAACGGAATGCGACGCCGACAGTTTCGGCCACCTCACTGCATCCGTACACCGTGATTTCCCTGATGCCACAACCTTCTCAAGAAAACAGCGTGATGACCCGAGTTTAGAGCCACTTTTCTCTGCCGCGAAAGAGTCGACATCGTGTAGTTTTTGTGTTCGGGATGGACTGCTGTATAAGAAGAATTTTTCCACGATAGGTGCACAGTTTCTTCTGGTGGTGCCAGAAGCCCTCCGCTCTTCTGTTTTGCGCGTCGTGCATGATGATCCAACTTCAGGTCATTTAGGCTCCACGCGGACACTCCATCGAGCCAAAAGGTTTTACTGGCCTCAAATGCGCAAGACCACGGAGACATACGTAGCCACTTGCGCCGAGTGTCAAAGTCACAAGAGACCTACTGCAGCTCCAGCCGGTTTCTTACAGCCTGTGGTGCCACCCAGTTCCCCCTTTGAGCAAGTAGGCATCGATCTCCATAGGACCGTTCCCACGTTCTTCCACAGGCAACCGCTGGATCATAGTATGTGCCGACTACCTGACTCGGTTCTGCGAAACGGCAGCACTACCCTCTGCAACTGCAGGCGAGGTTTCACAGTTTATGCTGCCTTGCATTATACTTCGGCATGGTCCCCCTCGAGTGATCATTAGCGACCGTGGCCGTCAGTTCCCAGCAGATGTTGTTGAAGAACTTCTACGTTTGTGCGCCTCCAACCTGCGACACTCAACGCCTTATCACCCGCAAACCAATGGTCTGACAGAACGCACAAACAGAACAACAGAACGCACGAACAGAACACTTGTGAACATGATTTCCATGAACGTAAGCTCGGACCACAAGAACTGGGACGAAGTATTGCCGTTCGTCACTTACGCATACAACACCGCAACACCGCGCAACATGAGACCACTGGATACAGTCAGTTTTTCCTGCTTTACGCATGTCCGCTGAGGTACACATTGGACACTATCTTTCCTTTTGGCACACATGACGGCGTTTGTATCACGGAAACTCTCTGCCGAGCGGAGGAGGCTCGGCGCATTGCTCGATTACGTACTCTAGCTTCACAAAAGCACTATAAATTAGAGCACTGCACGGGCTCGGGCTTACCTGAAAGCCCGGGCCGGGTAGAGCAGTTTTTTTCACAGGCTCGGGCCGGGCTCGGGCACGGCGTGTGCTTTTTGATCCGTGCCCGGGCTGGGCTCGGGTATTTTGACGGGGGCCCGGGCTAGGTTCGGGCTTTTTGGTGGTGTGCATGTAACGTAAGTTATTCTCGGGTATCTCAACTCTGAAAAACATGTATTTTTCGGTCTCGGGCCGGGTTTGGACCAGTTTCGAGTCGGGCTCGGGCCTAAGGTAAAGGGGTGGCGGGCCGGGCCGGGCGGGTAACGTAGATTATTTCCGGGCCCGGGCCGGGCCCGGGTCTGCCATAAAAGTTTTGATCGGGCTCGGGCGGGCGCCCAACGTAAAAACGGGCCTGGGCCGGGCCCGGGCTGAAAAAATCGGCCCGTGCAGTGCTCTAGTACAAATCCCGATACGATAGTCAACACCGGCAAGTCACTTACGATCCGGGTGACTTAGTGTGGCTATGGACTCCCGTGCGTAAACGCGGTCTATGTCAAAAACTGCTCGCTGACTATGTTGGACCGTTTATTGTGCTTGAGCGTCTCAGCGAGGTGAATTATAAAATTGGACGCCTCACTTCTAATGGGAGACGGTCATCTAAGACCGACATCACGCATGTAGCCCGCCTGAAGCCATTTATTCAACGAAAGCCCCACTGACTACTCGCCCGGAGGGCTTTGTCTGCGAGAGGAGCCATGTTACAGTGCGTCAAAGGTAGTGGAGTGGCAGCATAAGCAGCAACAACAACATTAGGAGAGCAGTGAGGAAGAGAAGGACGACGTGTAGTACCGGCACCCACTTGCCCTACGGCTCCCTGCAATAAACGCCTTCTACACAACCCGTAACAATATATACGGGCTGATGATGATGATACAAAGTATAGTAAGGCCAAATATGCGTGCAATCAGCCACATGCGTTAGTGTCTTAAAAGTAGTGCTGATGGGTAAAGAAATAAGCTATCTTAGCAGGCGTTGTTTTTTTTTTTTTTGAGCATGTGAATCTGTGTGAATCTGACTGCGCATGAACGCCCCCTTCGCTTCCTTGGAAACTACTCATTAGTGGCGACGAGCGACCATGTAGACTGGTAAAGTCTCAGGGCTCTCGCGGGAGAGGACAAACCGACACTCAATCTCTTAGCATAGCATTTTTAATCTGTTTCGGAACGCTTGCCCGTGCCGGAGCGTGCCAGCGGCTTTATCTCGTGTAGACGCGAGCGTCTACGTAATTCTCATGCGATGCTGATGCTGCTGCCGCTACAGAGGGCTCCCCCCCCTAGAGAGGAGGAAAGGTCAATGAACGATGGAAAGTCCACGTGACGCGGCGTGTCTTGGCGTTGGTCTTGGGTGTCATGTACGGAGGCGGCGTCGAAGGATGCAGCAGGGTTGCGTCGCACATTGGTGGGGCCGATGGCACGGGTGCTTGAATGTAGGCGGGTTTGAGACATTCCAGGTGAATTGTGTCTGATCGGCCATTGACGTTGACGACAAAAGTCGTCAGACGACGCTCGAGAACACATTATGGCCCGGAGTAGTGTGGCTGCAAAGGCTTCCACACGGCACAGTTATGCACGAAAGCATGGGTAGCAGAGGTGAGTGTGGGAGAAATGTACGGAGACCTTGCTTCTTGCGAACGTGTAGGCACGGGGCATATCTGGCTGAAGAAAGCTTGCAGTTCGGCAACGTAGTCGGCAGGTGATGGCATAGGTGTTTTGCTGGTGGCGAGAAAGAAATCACATGGAAGGCGTAGGTGAGTGCCGTAGACTATCTCAGCACACGAACAGCCTAGGTCGTTCTTGAGTGCGGCTCTGATGCCAAGTAAGACGAGAGGCAAATGTAGAACTCACGTCTACGGCAATTTATGCGCCATAAGGGAGACATTGAGATGCCGGTGAAAACATTCAACAATTCCATTGGACTGCGGGTGGTAAGCAGTCGTGCGAAAAAGTGTCGTTCCAAGTAGTTTGAGTAGCTCGTTGAAGAGTAATGAGTCAAACTGCCAACCGCGATCGGTGACTATTGTGGATGGGCAGCCGAACCTTGCAATCCATGTAGACACAAAAGCTGCTGCAACAGTGGGTGCTGAGATGTCAGATATAGGTGTAGCTTCTGGCCACCGTGTATACCAGTCGATGCACGTCAGTATGAAGCAGTAACCTTTCGAAGGTGCGAGAGGGCCGACGCGGTCCAGGTGTACGGTGTCAAAACGAGCATCAGGTGGAAGAAAAGACTTGGCAGGCCGAATGGGATGACGCTGGATCTTAGAGCATTGACACAACAAACAGCAGCGAACCCAGTCGTGAACTTGCGTGTTTAGCCGAGGCCAAACGAAACGACTGGAAAGAATCGTCTCTGTCACGCGTATGCCAGGATGCGACAGGTTGCGCACGGCTTCGAGTAGATGTCTGCGAAAGTATGCCGGAATGTATTGTGTAAGTGTGTCAGTAGAAGTGTCGCAGACGACAGACGTACCATCTGGAGTCACAACGATGTCCTCCAATTTCAGGGACAGTGACGAATTCCGGAGTGTACAAAGTTTGGTGTCGTCACGCTGTTGACTGGTGAGTAAGTCGACAATCGATGATGAACGGCTCCGACGTCAACATGGAAACGGCATTGACACGACTCAGAACGTTGGCTGGAACGTTGTCGGTGCCCTTGATGTGGCAGAACGTTGTTGTAAACTCTGAGATGTAGGAAAGGTGTCGACTCTCGCGGGGCGAGTAACAGAACGCCGAATGGTTCATTGCGTGCACAAGAGGCTTGTGGTCTGTCAAGACAGTAAATGCACAGCCTTCTAGGAAATGACGAAAATGTCTGATAGCCAGGTAAACTGCGAGTAATTCACGGCCGAACACGCTGTAGCGGGACTGCGCATGCTTCAGTGTCTTGGAGAAAAAGGCGAGTGGAGCCACGCATTGTCGATGAATTGCTGCAGAACGGCACCAACGGCGGTGTTTGAAGCGTCGGTCATGATGGCAGTGGGCGCGTCTGGCTTTGGGTGTCTAAGCAGCGTGGCGTCGGCGAGGGCAGACTTGACTCTTGTGAAAGTGTCGGTGGCCTCTTCAGTCCACTGAAGCGCTTGTTTACGGTTGTTGACCTGCAGAGTGTCTAACGGAGCCATAAGTCGTGCGCAATCGAGAATGAATCGGCGGTAGAAATTTACAAGTCCGAGAAATTGGCGAAGCTTGGCAAGTGTGGTCGGTCGGGGAAGGTCTTCGATGATGCAAATCTTGGACGGCAGTGGTCGAATGCCGTTAGTGTTGACGATATGACCGAGGAACTCGAGTTCCGGTTGACCAAATTCGCTCTTGGCGGCATTGATGAATATTCCTTTACTAGCAAGGCATGAAAACAACTACCGCAAGTGGTGAAGATGTTCTTCTGCGGAAGAGCTTGTGACGAGTAGGTCGTCAATGTATGCAAAAACGAAAGGCAGGCCTCGGGTGACGGAATCGATGAAACGCGGAAAGGATTGGCCCGTGCTCTGTAAGCCGAAAGGCATGCGGAGAAATTCAAGAAGACCGAAGGGTGTGGTGCTGGCGGTCATGGGAATGTCTTCTTCAGCGAACTATAGTTGATGATAGGTGTGAACGAGATCGATCTTAGAAAAGATTGTCGCACCGTGCAACGCTACCGTGAAGTCCTGAATGTTCGGGAGAGCGTAGCAATCAGGAACTGTAACGTTGTTTAGTGCCCGGTAATCGCCGCACGGGTGCCAGTCTCCCGTCTTCTTAGGCACCATGTGTAGTGGTGATGGCCAATTACTGGAGGAAGGGCGGATGATGCCAAGTTGCAGCATGTGTTCGAACTCAGTGCGAGTGATCTTGAGTTTCTCTGGGGACAAACGCCAGGGTCGGATCCAAAGATACTCTGTAGATCGAAAGGGTACTCTGGTCATATGCCAAACCTCGACCGCTTCTTCCTTGAAAGGAACAGCAGGACTTTTGTCAAACCACAGAAATGTGAACAGGTCACGGCCCTCTTTTCGTATCTCCACTTGCAGGAACACCTTCTCTATGTCTGCTGTCATGGGCACTAGGTACCATCTGAAGCGAAGGAGAACCTGCAGTAAGTCCGGGTTTAGGTTCGGGCTAGTTTCGAGACAACTGTTGAGAGATCTCTCTCCTTTCACGTGAGAGGATGCATCAAAAGCCACGCGTAGCTTGGTTGTGGGTCCTGACGAATAACCTCCCTGTGTGGCATGTAGTACGCAGGGCCATCTATCGATTCCTTGTCAAGTACAACTTCAGCATGTCCGGAAACAATGTACTGCCGAATCGCCGTATCGTATCGCTGTCTTGTCTTGTAGTAGCTCAATATCCGGTTCTTTACAAGGCACTGCTACTTGGTACCGCTTTCCAATCTTTGCAATTTTGCGTTGGAGAACAGCCAACGTGTCTGCGTGCCCATGAGTTGCTTCTTTTGGCGCAATTGCCCATCCAACGTCCAAAAGGACTCCAGTGTGCTTTGGTCTGATCCTTTAACTTCTCCAGCTTGCACTCGGAGGACGCAGACCATCACTTCGGATGTTCCGTTTATGAAGCTCGTTTTCATGGCAGGAGCTCGTAGCGTCCAGCCAAGAGTTGTCTTGACCGCGACCAATCCTTGCACTTCCGTGCTGCGTATGATGTCGCCGCTCAAGATGTTTCAGAGTTGATCAGATCCTATGAGCAGACTAATGCCTTTCTCACCACATCCTCGAGGCACAGTTCGATCGTTCGCCAGGCGGTAACTTTGCTCGCGTAATTTTGCTGTGAAGGAACATTCCATAGCCGTGGCAGGGATGTCGTAGCAAATTACTGGCATGGCTATCGCTTCAATGATGTGCTTGGTGTCATCAAATTGACTACACAGACAAACTTCAACGACATTGCAATTTCTGCCACGAGAAGGAGCGTCTGACACAAACGTGTTCACCGCTAGGCATGTCTCTCTAATGATTTTTAGTCCCAACCACGCCACCAGGTCCTCCTTAATGAACCTGTGTTGACTGCCTCCGTCTAAGATGCCTCTGATATAAGACGTCTCATTGGGACCGACGATCCAAAAACGAAAAGTCTAAATTAATGGCATCGTCAAGTTGACAGCTTGTAACGGCAGTCGACCGCGGACTCTCTGCCTTCATTGGCTTGGTAGCATCAGATACGACGTTATGTGACTTCTCGGCTGTTGTCGCTAGAAAAACTGGGTTCAACATTGTTGAAGCATGCCTGCTTTTGCATGCCGCCCACACCAACTTCCGCCGGCACTAGTTTGCGCTGTGGCCCTTTATAGTACATCGGTAGCACCGCATAGCTTGAGCCAGCCAGTTCTTTTCCTCTGATATGGTCAAGGTAGCGCTGCATGCCTCGGTTGCACGACTTGTAGATTTGCAAAAGAAACAATCGTTGCGGATTTGTTTCGATTCTACCGATGCATGCAGGAATGATGACGATGGCACATGCTTTCTGTGGGACCTGCCGCCTATGAAGGAGGATGCCGATGGAGCACACTGCTCTCTTGTTTCGAGCTTGTGGGGATGCACGACTCTCACGCGTCCCCTGATGTTGTTTTCCCCGCATGCCTCCTGTAGTCCGGCTTCTCCGCGTGGCTAAGCCCGGCAGCGGTCGTGGTGGTTGCGGTGCATTGCGGGAGATGGCGCGAGTGTCGCGATGCTAGCGCCGCCGAACGGCGGGGTGACTTGGGAGAGCAAGGTCGAGGGCGCTTCCTCTTGGGCTTGGGATCGGCGGCTAACACGCACGAGCGCTTTGCGCGTGCGCCGGCCCGCTTCGCGCGACCGTCGCGCGAGGCTAAGAGCAGGACACCGGTATGGACGAACAAGGATCGTTCGAGCACGCCACCGTTCGCGTGACTGTACACGTGAACGACTAGGTGATGGTGTCATAGCATGGGGCAAACGTATTCGCTCGCTATCGGGTCGCGGGGAGTCGGACTTCCTTGATTTGTCGTACACCCGTGCGAATGTTCTATTTGTTGTAAATCGGCTAGTGTGCATTAGTGTATGAAAGGTGCAATAAATGCCCTTTTGATTGTTTGCACTACTGTGTTGTCGTTCCTTTGTCCCAAGATGTGTGAGACCCCACAAGCTCTATCTGTGTATATCGCAAGAGCTGCTCGAGTTTCTTGCAAGACGTTGTGGTTGCCTCCCTTGAAGCAGAGGATGCCGTGCCTTGTGCGTCATCCTGGCTATGGCGGTGGTACGCCACGATGATTTCTTGTGGCAGAGATTGAAGCAGAACGTCGCAGAGCATCGCTGCAAAATTGCTTGTTGGAACTTCTAGGACGTTGATGCAGCGGACATTCAGCTGGACTCTGTCGTACAGCCTGCCCAACTCCCTCGTAGCCGATGGAGACGTCACGGGCTGCAGTTCGCGGAGCGCTCTGAAGTGATGCTGTACAATCCGGCTCCTGTCCCCGAACCTCCGCTTTAGCAGATCGATGGCACTGTCATAAGACGCTTCAGTTGTTGGTAGTCCGGCAATGGCAGCTGCTGCTTCCCCTACCAGGTAGTTGTGGAGGTAGTAGAATTTATCAGTCATGCGCAGAGCTGTATTTGCATGGACAGCGCCATTGCATTGCTCCCAAAACGACGTCCATTGACTCACGTCCCCATGGAAAGGCTTGATGGTCAGCGTTGGGAGACGAGGTCCGAAGCTCTGCGACACAACTGTCGTTGGGGCAGGTGGCGTATTGAGCGTCGTCGAGGGAGCAGTCTGCACCGTGCTGCCAATGGATCTTCGAGCCGGCCCGGAGGCGTGTCAGGGTCTCAAGCGTCTGGTCATCATAATGCGCTGCAGACTCGTACTCTCTTTCAAGATCCTCGACAGGAATCACGTCCTCAAGCTCGGCATTGATCTTCCGAAGCTCGTCACGACTGGCGACGAGCTTGTCTATAACCTTGATGAATGCCGTGCGGTCGTTGCAGCCGCTCTCCAGCAGCGTTGTCGCCTCATTAATGATTTTCGTTGATTGGGTTCGTCTAGCAGAGCATTTAGTTTTCAGGTGGTCCATGTTTTGTTAGGTTTGTGGCTTACTTGCTCGTAAGGTAGCTGGTTCCGAGTGGTGCTTCCCTGGGTGCGGTTCCGAAGGATCAGATTGCTCCGGCTGCAGTTTCTAGAAGACACTCGTCGGTGCCGGGGCTTGTTATCCACGTCGTTGGGATCCACTCGTTGTCCGTGGGTTTTGGCTCCATATGTTGCGGAACGCCGGCCACTCGGCCGCGTCGCCAGAAAAGACGAAACCGTGATACACTCAACAACACCTTTAATGGCGAGAGACAAACACAAAAAGTATCATGATGATGATAACAGTGCACGCACTTCTTGGCGCCAGGCGTGGAGGCAGCAGCCCACGATTCATTCTTTTTCTTCGTCGTCTGCTAATCTCCGACAAAAATGATGGAGTGTGTTCTATGAGAACCTGAAGATATCTACCCAGCTTCGGTTTAGGCTCCTCTGGCCTCCTTGAAGCCCTTGAAGCAGGGGGAAAGTAAACATATCCGCATTAGAGATTAGTAAGAGGCGATTGGACGTTTCGTGGCATAAAAGTATGGAGACTACAAACAACGGAGGCGTACAAGAACAAAGTTCCCAGTAGTGGTTCAGAAAGTTTGACGCTGGGATTTCTCTGTGTGTGTGTGTGTGTGTGCGTGCATGTGTGCTTTGATGATAGGTAGGGCATTAGGCAAAACAATAATAACAACAGCTTGGTGGTGCAACCCACCACCTTGTTTCAAAGGGAACACTCATACCATCCATCCATGCATCCTGCCGTACATCCCTCCGGTAACCCAGTAAACCGAAAATTGTAAGAAGTTTTCAGCCACACTAAAACTCTCTAGTGGCAAGATTATACTCCGTAATAGACTTCTTCTCAACTAAGCATTACATCGTAGAAGGCCATAGCACAGAACCGACAAAGATGAAAACAGGAGAGGCACACAAACACAGACACAGCGCTGTTTTTTGAATGCCTCTCGTGTCTTCTTTGGTTCCACGCTGTAGCCTTCTACGATGTTCAACCAACAAGCCCAACAGGTTACTCTCTTAAGCATTACAATGGCGCTGCAATGCACAGGTTTTCCATCAAACTAGCAGATGATACAGGAAAATTAATAGATGGTACGGTAGATGGTGCACTAGCGTGCATCACAGGTCTGCGCGCTCACGTTATCATTGCTGCTTCCAAGCATGCCTCATATGTCACGGGGCAGTTTCAATTTCAGAGAGCACGAAGTGCTCTCTGAAATTGAAACTGCAACTGGTCATAACATACGAGCATATAACAATTGTCGCACATTGGTGCAAACGAGTTTCTTCACCATGATCACTGGGTCAATAGCTGCTGATGAAGCCCCCAAGAAATCTGTGTCAATACTCCTTTGAGGCACTGAGTTCCTCCCATGGGTGGGCCCCGTTCATACAGTTGCGGGCCAGGTCTAGACATTCGGCCTGTGCAGTGCTCTAGAGATATATGTGCTATTCTCCTGGTCTGCGTGCCACTGAAATGACCACATTGTGTTCGCTATATTTGATGGTGTCCATCAAATTTGGAAGGTAGTCTGGCAACAGATTTCTTCAACACCAGTG
This sequence comes from Dermacentor silvarum, assembly GCF_013339745.2. Taxonomy (NCBI): domain Eukaryota; kingdom Metazoa; phylum Arthropoda; class Arachnida; order Ixodida; family Ixodidae; genus Dermacentor; species Dermacentor silvarum. The sequence continues at coordinate 144,461,222 of NC_051163.1, read as the reverse complement.
CAGTCGTTACCACATTGTGGTGCTTACCTCGAACAGGGCGAGCACCCAGAGTTCGTCGCTGACCTTCTGACGAAGCTGCTCCATGCTGTTGCGCACAGAGTTGATGTACTGCTGGCCCACTTCCTTGCCTGAACTGGACATGCCCTGCCGGTACTGCACCAGTGGGACAGAGAGAGAGAGAGAGAGAGTAGATTTTAATGAAGAGAAGGGAGGAGAGGTCGGCCTGGAGAGCGTGTCTCTAGCCTGCTACTCCTCACTGGGGTAAGGGGAAGTGGGAGATACAGAGAGAGGTAGGTGACAGGTGATTATGATATCGTACAATGAGCTACTATTTACACACGTTGTCCAATACGCGGTTGTGCACGTTTCACACACTACACGCAGGAGTAGTGTTGTCCACACAGAATGTCATCCCACAAACACATATCGCGCACTGCACACTGCACAGTTCCTAGAGACAACCGTCTAAGCCCGTCTCACACATAAAGTTCAAAAGTGATCGTATGGTGCGCTGGGCATGATCCCAGTGGGACAGAATGCGCTTCAAAGGTGCTGGAATGCACAAAAATGCACCAGATACACTGGATTCACATTTCCACCATACCCAGTTCCTGTTGAAGCGGTACTGATGATAGCCTAGTTACAAGGAGTGCCCTTCAAAAAAACCATGAGGGCACACACAGTGCTTCGTGCATGTCTGTGTCCACGTTTTTCCTACAGTGTAATCTTGTTAATTCCAACATCCGGCTGTTTCTACTGATGCCGTGGTCCTGTCAAAACTAAAGTGCATTTCAAGCGCAAGAACACCCGGTAATCAGAACAAATGAATGTTTGAAATGGTTATTGTGAACACACCATACCGTCGAACATGCTCTCAGAAGTGCACCAACTCCTGAGACGGCACCTTCAACCCAGAAGTGCGGCTGCATGCCAGCTGCTTCTCCCGCGTCCCATTACAAGTACTGTATTTGCGTGCCTATAACTTGCAATAAACATTAAAAAAATTTAACAGTAATGCCAAAGTGCGGCTTTGCCTCAATGTGCCGCTTCACAGCAGTAAATTTCTGCCTAGATATGTGGCTTCACGGCAGCATGCACCGTGCTGCCGCCTTCCGTAACTCACCACTCGTGTGTAAGCTAAGTGCACATGCGTTGCCCAATGCAGCGCTGCACATAAGTCCCCCATTCGGTGAGCTCCTTTTCATTTGAAGCTCATTTAATTTGAATAAATTTTCGGGCCCCTTTGAGTGTATTTTATATATGTCACAGGGGAAAATAGAAATTTATTAAATGGTACGACGTCCCTCAACAACACACCTGGGGTTATTCGACATACCTGACAGCGTCACTCCGAAGTGGGCGCTGGTGGGCAAAAAACGTTCCTCTCTGCGTAAGGGCGCTGCTTGTATATTGCTACTTTTTGAAGTGACAGCATCTACTAACTGTGCTTAGGAAGTAAAATCGTCCCTGCAAAACAACATAGCGTTGTTGCCGAGTGCACGGTTCCTTTAAGTCAGCATGTAGTGATTTCATAACAGTGTGCCTCTTCCACAGATCAAACAGCCACAAAAATTTATTACTCTTTGAAAGTGTACATTTTATCACAGATGATTCACATTTTCCTGGTGCCGATATGATAATTCGCTTAAATGATTGGTCTTCGGACAAAAAATTTGTACTACATTGTCGTGAAGGTACCCACTTGCGCCCTATTTACACTGTAGCTTTAAACGATACACAAGGTGAACTTTGCCTACAACTGTCACCATACCCATCACGGCGGCTCAGTGGCACCGTACCAAGTGGCGGCGCCTAAATTTACATGAGAGAGGAATGCAGAAACACTTGTTACCCTGCTTTAGGAGTACGGTAAGATATGCCAGGTCGTCAGAACTAATCTGGGGCCTTTCCTTACAGTGTCCTCCATAAGCCGCTCTGCAGCTTAGGTATGTTAAATGCCATAGTTTAATTTTAATTACTATTTAGTGTCATGTGAATGTACAAAGCAAATTGATTTGGGAAGTTAATGTAAAAAACAAACGGGATGAAGAAAGAGACAACACGAAGCGGTATACACCGAGACAACACCACTTCGTGTTGTCTCTTTCTTTGTCGCCTTTTAATTTCCTTCCTTCCATTCTTGTAAATCTCCATTCTCCTTTTTTGTTTCCATTGTTTGCATCCAATTCACTGTCCCTATTTCTCTCTTTCTGATGACTGTCTATTTACAGTTTCGATTATCCTGTACTTGGTTGCCAACTTCCTTGACCTCTTCCTCCATTCTGTGTCCACGCTTTTCAGGTACTTTCATCCATGTTCCCGAGTCTTTCTTCAAAAATAATTTTGTTCTTCAAAAGAGGCCATGTCACCCTGTGCTGCACTCGTTTGTGGTTTTAGCGTGGGCTCCCAAAGCCAACCGATCTTTTGCCAACTTCCAACCCCGACAAGATATCCGATTTTAAGCAAAGAATGGAATTCGCAAACGGTAGCGCTGGCGCGGTTACTCATTTCTGGATTTCACGCACTACCTCATATTTGTTGTGGCCCCAAAATGCTCTATTACTGTTGCATTCTGCTTCCCCTTTATTTTCATGTTATCTTGGTGGGTGCTTCAGTAAGCCGTTCATTCATTTACGTATACGCCAAGATATTTATATTACTTGACCATCGGTATGACTTGCTGATCAAGTGACACCATGTAATTACTCGTCTCTTCATTATAGATTGTAATTCCTGATTTCTTTGTGCTAAAGTTAAGGCCTAGATTTGTTGCTGCGTTGCCACACATATTCGCAAGTATCTGTAAATCTCTCACCCTGTCAGCAAGTAGCACTATGTCCTCTGCATACATCAGTCCAAGGGACCTTCTGTTGCACCATTTGTCCATTACGCATGTAGGTTAAATCAAAACCTAATTCACTGTTTTCCAGTCGTCTTTCTATGCCCTTAACATAAAGCGTGAAGAACAATGGAGGCAGAGGACATCCTTGCTTCAGTCCTTGGTGAACTTCCACCAATTCATTACCTTTTTGACCTCCCCATACAACTTGTGCTCGGTTGTCTCTATACATCTCCCTTGGCAGCTCCATGAAATCGTCATCTATGCCTTCGTGCTTGAGAATACCCCATAACAATTCCCTGTCTACGTTGTCATAGGCTCCTTTAATATCTCTAAATTATATCCATAAAGAAGGTCTACTGTGAGCATGCACCGAGTTATTATTATCCTCTAAGCCTGGCCATTCCCCCCAGTACATCTCCACCCATCCTAATTTTCTGGCATGCATTGTTGGCAGCAGCAGTTGCAGCCGCATGCACTTCTTTCCACCTGTACAAGTTTCCATCTTTGAAATAGTGGGATGGACCGTAGCTGGTGCTGCCACATTCCTGTTCACGCACATTTATTTCTTGTATTCCCACGCTGCTAAACTTTGCTCGCGTTTTGTTCTCTCCTTTTATCTCCCACTCTGGTGGAAATGGCAGGCAAGCAAGAGCTTTCTTTCCAACTTGTTTGAGGAACTTAAACGCGAGTTAAAGAATGAATTTAAAGAACTGCCTTGAAAGGATCCATGGAATTTGCGAACTACGAGGAAATGTAAACATCTGTCAGTCAGCTGGAAAATGAAAACTCTCATCTGGAGAATACAGCATCTGGAAAATGCCCTGTTCGCAAAACTCAAGGATCACGAAGTAAGACTCTCGCAAAATGAACCGGGCGTTTCAACGTAGAAATCAAACCCTTCAAGTCGAATGAAAATGCTCTGGAAATACCTTGGTGGGGATGCCCTAAGAAGCCAACAAACATTGACACCAAGGACAACATAGGGGAAATTACTTGTACTTACTAATTGAATTAAAGAAATGATAAATTAATGGAAATGAAAACGGATGAAAAAACAACTGGTGCTGGCTAACACTCCCAGGGTTAATTCTAGCTGTGGAACACAAATACCCCAGAAAGTGGATGGGAAAACGGCTCCGCGGTAGCTCAATGGTGAGAGCATCACACGCGTAATGCAAAGACGTGGGTTCGTTCCCCACCTGCGGACAGTTGTTTTTTCATCCGTTTTCATTTCCATTAATTTATCATTTCTTTAATTCAATTAGTAAGTACAAGTAATTTCCCCTATGTTGTCCTTGGTGTCATTGTTTGTTGGCTTCTTATGATATGATAATAAAAATCAGGCGAGAAAAAAAAAGGCAAGAAAGGAAGAAAAAGGGGACGCAGGCGATGATGAGCGGGCATTGCTGACGTGGTCGACAAGCAGTTGCATCTCCAGCTGTGCTCTGGAGACGAGAGGCAGCAGCACGTTCGCGAGTTGGCCAGCGACAACTCGAGCTCCTGAGCCCCGACTGCGTCGCCGTGGCTGTGTTCCCCGGTCCAGCCCCAAGCTGCCCTTTGCCACGAAGGCAATCGCCATGTCACCCGCACAACGGCCGACTGGCCCAGACCGCGTCCTGTGCCACGCGGGTCTCTGCGGAAGAACACAACCTCATCGCTCTCGACGGAGGTCGACGCCCACTCTGCATCGGAACCACGCAGGCCAACGTCCTTTGCCACGCTGGGCCGGAGTACGACACGACTGGTGACGGTCAGAACGTTCGTTTGTTCGTGACTTCGCGTTGGTTAGTTGAGCCAAGGAACCATATGTAGTTGAGGGCTTGTTTGTTTTTATATGTATAGCTAGTTTTTCGAGTGTTTGTGTATGTATATTGTTTATAGTGTGTCAGTGTAGTTTGCTGTTTGTTTTTCTTCAATAACATCTTTTTTCTGTTTGAGATAAATGTTCTACGTATTGGCTTTCTGCCTCTGTCCGTTTCTGGAGCACTGAAATTTGTGCAATCTAGAGATGAAGCCTTGCCTAGAGAGTTTAAGAAAAATAGAAAGAGTTTAACAAATAAGCTTAGGGATGACAAAGACGCTTATTTTTTAGGAATATTTAGCGAACCAACAAAGTGATGTGCTTTGGCGCAAATTGAATGCATTATTACAGCCTAACTCCAACTCGGCTATTCCACATATTTTGTATCATGATGGGCAGCAACTTTCCAGAGATGCATACGTGTTTAATGAAGTCTTTACCCTAGCACCTGTGGGGATGCGTGACTCTCACGCGTCTCCTGTAATCCGGCTTCACCGCGTGGCTAAGTCCCGACGGCGGTCGTGGTGGTTGCGGCACATTGCGAGAGATGGCGCGAGTGTCGCGATGCTAACGCCACCGAACGGCGAGGTGACTTGTGAGAGCAAGGTCGAGGGCGCTTCCTCTTTGGCTTGGAATCGGCAACCAACACGCACGAACGCTTCGCGTGTGCGCCGGCCCGCTTCGCGCAAACGTCACGCGAGGTTAAGCAGGACGCCGGTATGGACGAACACGGATCGTTCGAGCACGCCACCGTTCGCGTGACTGTACACGTGAACGACTAGGCGATGGTGTCACAGCATGGGGCGAACATATTCGCTCGCTATCGGGTCGCGGTGAGTCGGACTTCCTTGATTTGTCGCGCGCCCATGTGAATGTTCTATTGGTTGTAATTCGGCTAGTGTGCATTAGTGTATGAAAGGTGCAATAAATGCCCTTTTGATTGTTTGCACTACTGTGTTATCGTTCCTTTGTCCCAAGAGCATGTGTGAGACCCCACACACCCCACCAGGACGTCGATCACAACCTCAACAACTACGCTCAGTTTCTACCAGTAAACAGGAATGGTGCATCGCTTTTCCTGGCTCCCCTGAAGTTTTTTTCTTGTATCAAAGCTATTAGATGCCGACGGTATCCAGATTCGCCCTGTGAAGTATGTGCCTGATATTATTCTCGCCCATATTTACAACATAATATTGTCTACAGGTACCTTCCCAAGGATATGCAAATTGCTCGCATTGTTCCCGTCTTTAAGTACGGTGATAAAACTTCACTGAGTAATTATCGGCTATATCAATAACTCTAGTATTTTCTAAAGGTATTGAGAAAATAATGCATGTGCAATTACTATCATTTTTTAACCGTGACAACTTGCTTGAAGACTTCCAACATGGTTTTAGAAAGCACCATTCTATGGATACAGCCCTCCTGAGTCAAAAAGATATTACTATAGATGCATTCAGCCGTAAACATATGGCACTCGGCATATACATAGATTTCTCAAATTTAATTAATCATTCTATCTTTCTTAACAAATGAGAAAAGTACGGTGTGCCCCCCACTCACTCCTTATCTTTCCAACAGGTCACAGTTGGTAGATACTAGTAACGCGATATCTTCAAGGAAGTCAGTTATCACTGGTGTGCCACAAGGCAGCATTTTGGGGCCACTTTTATTTTTCATTTACATAAATGATATTATACACTGCACAGATAACGCTACATTTGTTTCGTATGTTGATGACACAACCACCTTTATTACAGGCAACTTGGAATCAGATACAGAAATAAAGGCTAACAAGACGCTGTCTGATTTAGAATGCTGGGCCGCGATGAACTGTTTAAAAATCAGCCCTATGAAGATGAAAGTAATTTTATACATGCCTAGAGGTAAAACGTTGACCACTAATATGTGTCTGAATTGTCAGCAATTAGAGCAGGTAGATTCTGTTAGTATCCTTGGAGTGCATTTTTCAAAGCACCTTACATGAAATGAGCATGTTGATTACCTCCAATCCAAATTGTCATCTGCCACTGGCGTCATTGCACGTATTTGACGCATTATCCCTACTAAGGTGAAGATAATGCTCATGCGCATCCTGGTGTGGGGCACAAGTGGTGCGAGAAACTTTCACAAGCTCTGCAAAAAAGAGCCCTTGTGCGTTACATAGCTGATGTTACTTACTCCACAGAACCTCTTTCTTCTAAATATCAAATTCTTCCTATGTTTTGTTTTTACAATTACAGGTTCATGTTTTGTTATAAAGGCTTCGTTAAATTTGGTATTGATGATGCAATTCACCTGGCAAGACTACACATCAACACAAGTGTTTGTCAGATTAGACATAAAGAGATATGGTTCGTACCCAACCTAGAACTTTCTATGACGAACAATCTTTGTCTTACACACTACCTTTGCTGCTAAACACATTAAACCTACAAGATTTTGGTCCTTCCTGCAACCAAAACATTATTATCAAATGTTTTGCCAGCTTATTTATTTGTAAGACTAGTATATGCCTTCCATTTTTTTTCCTGTTCTGGTTGACCGCTGCTGTTCACGTTGTTGATTAATTGTACTGCCATTTCTTCCTTGTGCGACTGTTTGCCGTTCTGTTATTTTCATTCTGTAATCCTCGTCACTCTCTAATGCTTGTCCACTTTGCAATTCTTATGTATGACAGGCTGTTATTCTGCTGTTTCGCCAACTTGTAAGGGGTCGGGACCTCGTCAAGCTGTTTTAGCTTTTAGTCTCGTCGTCCTCCTTTTCAAAGGAAATAAAAATATGGTTGATTGATTGATTCTATATCAACGATGTTACCGTAAGTGGCCCATACAAGCTCATCTTATCCCTCTCACCTTTGCCTGTATATATGAGATTCATAAATAAATTATATAAAAATAAATAAATGTGATGATGACAACTTAATGGCATCCCCTTTGAAATGGGGCGGTGACAAATAGTCATCTAGCCTGCGTGATTCAATCAGGTATGCTACACATGTTTTTTATCTAGCATTTTTGTATAAATTTCATTAATCTTTTTTTTCCCTCAATATCTGCCTTATACTTCCACCTATGACTAAGAGATCAAATCGAGTCATATCAATTTCTTCCCTGCTTTTCTTTCCCACCAATACTCTAAACGTCTCTTGTTTATCTTGACTGCTGACCGGTTGACCCTTCCATCCACTTTAAACCCAAGCGCTTCTGGAAGGTGTACATTATATATGGGTGAATCTCTTCGCATTCCATTAGGATGTGCTGACCGGATTTTTGCTGCTGCAAACACATGCTTCATCTAGCTCTGGTATGTCTTTGTCCTTAGGCAACCGGCTCGAGCCTCAAATTTTCCCTTCTAATTTTTTTCTTCTCATTCTTGTAAATCTCCATTGTCCTTTTTGTTTCCATTCTTTGCATCCAATTCACGGTGTCTATTTCTCTCACTTTCCTTCTGATGACTCCTGGTTGTCTATTTACAGTTTCGATTATCCTGTACTTGGTAGCCAGCTTCCTTGACCTCTTCCTCCCTTCTGTGTCCACGTTTTTCAGGTACAGATACTTGCGCACTTTAGCCGCCCATTTATTTTCATCCATGTTCCCGAGTCTTTCTTCAAGACTAATTTTGCTCTGTGCTTCTCTGACTTCAAAAGAGGCCCAACCCATGTCACCTTGCACTGCCTCATTTGTGGTTTTACCGAGGGCTCCCAAAGCCAACCGACCTGCTGATCTTCCAACCCCGACAAGATATCCGATAAATAATACGTTACAACTATTCAGAGGTGCCTGAACATCAGCTAAACTCAATGGTATGCCTCATTTCAGGCACACTTGCATTTAAGGGGCTGCCGCTCTGCATGTTCTTTGAACCACATAAAAGTTTGCATGCAGTACGACACAATATGTTCAAAGTGTTCAGCTAGAAAATCTGCCTCAACTTCAAGGCCTTGGGTAATTAATAACGGCCCCGGCCTTTTAATTTATTTACCCTGTTCCACACTTTCTTCTCATCAAAATAAGATACTGCAGATATACTTTTCCCAGCTCTCTCGCTTTGCACGTTGACGTGTTCTTTTACCCTGCGAGTTTATTTGCTTAAAATTAATCAAGTTTTTTGCGGTTGGACAGTCGTCAAGTTGTCCCAAGCCTTGTACTTCTTTTTTTTTTTTTTTCCGTGTGTTTTGACATTTGTTGTGCCACCACAGGATGCAACGTTTATTCGCCAGTCCGTTAGCCTGATGGATACATTTTGTGGCAGCCTCAATTATAAAGCCTGTTAAATACGCCACAGCATCGTCTATATTAAAAGAAGCAATATCATTTGGCTTATATAGGGTGTCCCAGGTTAAAGTAACCAAGGTTTTAAAAACAACAAAGTCTGCTAGTGGGCTGAAACAAACTCAGTACTGTTGAGGACCGCACGAACACAAGACCTAGTCCGCGGCATTTTTTTGCTTTTGCAAAGTCAATTTTTACAAACCAATTGCCTAACTTAAGAAATATTGGATTCATCAAGATACTGCCAAAATAAATGTTGTAGATCACATTTCAAAATTGCCAACTCAAGTGTTTGCAACTAAGTTTGCAATACCATTGATGCAGCTTCTTGTACTTATATATAAATACATATAAATACTCCCCAAATCGCACATTCTAAATGTGCGGAACACATCAAGAATAAGCATAATGATAAGCACACATAATTATAAGCAGTGTGGGCATGGGATGGCAGCAATGGCGCAGTTCTCTTGCTGAGACCATTCTTCTTTTGCATCCAGATTCTTCCACTAATCGGACCGTTTCGTGTTCATGCCTGGAACCCATCTGACGGCGCGTGGCGTGCACTACGCCCTACCTTGCTGAAAACCCGGCCTTTGCATCTAGCGGTGGTTTGCTGTTTTCTTCTTCGTCTATGCACGCCAGAAATGTCAGCGGAATCATCGCACCGCATCTTTCATCAAACCAACGGCATCGACGCATGCGTCACCCTGTGGTGCGCATATAAATAGGCCAACGATGATGACCCTTGTCAGTGGGCATGGAATAGCAGCAATGACGCAGTCCTTGCTGAAACCGTTCTTCTTTTACATCCAGATTCTTCCACTAATCGGACCGTTTCCTGTTCGTGCCTGGAACCCATCCGACGGAGCCTGTACTGCGCCCTACCTTGCTGAAAACCGGGCCTTTGCATCTAGCGGTGGTTTGCTGTTCCCTTCTTCGTCTTTGCACGCCAGAAATGTCAGCGGAATCATCGCACCGCATCTTTCATCAAACCAACGGCATCGACGCATGCGTCACCCTGTGGTGCGCATATAAATAGGCCAACGATGATGACCCTCATCAGTGGGCATGGGATAGCAGCAATGACGCAGTCCTTGCTGAGACCGTTCTTCTTTTACATCCAGATTCTTCCACTAATCGGACCGTTTCCTGTTCGTGCCTGGAACCCATCCGACGGAGCCTGTACTGCGCCCTACCTTGCTGAAAACCGGGCCTTTGCATCTAGCGGTGGTTTGCTGTTCCCTTCTTCGTCTTTGCACGCCAGAAATGTCAGCGGAATCATCGCACCGCATCTTTCATCAAACCAACGGCATCGACGCATGCGTCACCCTGTGGTGCCCTGTGGTGCGTTGGCCTATTTATATGCATAAATAGGCCAACGATGATGACCCTCATCGGTGGGCATGGGATAGCAGCAATGACGCAGTCCTTGCTGAGACCGTTCTTCTTTTACATCCAGATTCTTCCACTAATCGGACCGTTTCCTGTTCGTGCCTGGAACCCATCCGACGGAGCCTGTACTGCGCCCTACCTTGCTGAAAACCGGGCCTTTGCATCTAGCGGTGGTTTGCTGTTCCCTTCTTCGTCTTTGCACGCCAGAAATGTCAGCGGAATCATCGCACCGCATCTTTCATCAAACCAACGGCATCGACGCATGCGTCACCCAGTGGTGCGCATATAAATAGGCCAACGATGATGACCCTCATCAGTGGGCATGGGATAGCAGCAATGACGCAGTCCTTGCTGAGACCGTTCTTCTTTTACATCCAGATTCTTCCACTAATCGGGCCATTTCCTGTTAGTGCCTGGAACCCACCTGATGGCGCGTGCACTATGCCCTACCTAGCTGAAAACCCGGCCTTTGCATCTAGCGGTAATTTGCCGTTCGCTTCTTCGTCTGTGCACGCCAGAAATGTCAGCGGAATCATCGCACCGCATCTTTCATCAAACCAACGGCATCGACGCATGCGTCACCCTGTGGTGCGCATATAAATAGGCCAACGATGATCACCCTCATCAGTGGGCATGGGATAGCAGCAATGACGCAGTCCTTGCTGAAACCGTTCTTCTTTTACATCCAGATTCTTCCACTAATCGGGCCATTTCCTGTTAGTGCCTGGAACCCACCTGATGGCGCGTGCACTACGCCCTACCTTGCTGAAAACCGGGCCTTTGCATCTAGCGGTGGTTTGCTGTTCCCTTCTTCGTCTTTGCACGCCAGAAATGTCAGCGGAATCATCGCACCGCATCTTTCATCAAACCAACGGCATCGACGCATGCGTCACCCTGTGGTGCGCATATAAATAGGCCAACGATGATGACCCTCATCAGTGGGCATGGGATAGCAGCAATGACGCAGTCCTTGCTGAGACCGTTCTTCTTTTACATCCAGATTCTTCCACTAATCGGACCGTTTCCTGTTCGTGCCTGGAACCCATCCGACGGAGCCTGTACTGCGCCCTACCTTGCTGAAAACCGGGCCTTTGCATCTAGCGGTGGTTTGCTGTTCCCTTCTTCGTCTTTGCACGCCAGAAATGTCAGCGGAATCATCGCACCGCATCTTTCATCAAACCAACGGCATCGACGCATGCGTCACCCTGTGGTGCGCATATAAATAGGCCAACGATAATGACCCTCATCAGTGGGCATGGGATAGCAGCAATGACGCAGTCCTTGCTGAGACCGTTCTTCTTTTACATCCAGATTCTTCCACTAATCGGACCGTTTCCTGTTCGTGCCTGGAACCCATCCGACGGAGCCTGTACTGCGCCCTACCTTGCTGAAAACCGGGCCTTTGCATCTAGCGGTGGTTTGCTGTTCCCTTCTTCGTCTTTGCACGCCAGAAATGTCAGCGGAATCATCGCACCGCATCTTTCATCAAACCAACGGCATCGACGCATGCGTCACCCAGTGGTGCGCATATAAATAGGCCAACGATGATGACCCTCATCAGTGGGCATGGGATAGCAGCAATGACGCAGTCCTTGCTGAGACCGTTCTTCTTTTACATCCAGATTCTTCCACTAATCGGGCCATTTCCTGTTAGTGCCTGGAACCCACCTGATGGCGCGTGCACTATGCCCTACCTAGCTGAAAACCCGGCCTTTGCATCTAGCGGTGATTTGCCGTTCGCTTCTTCGTCTGTGCACGCCAGAAATGTCAGCGGAATCATCGCACCGCATCTTTCATCAAACCAACGGCATCGACGCATGCGTCACCCTGTGGTGCACATATAAATAGGCCAACGATGACGACCCTCGTCAGTGGGCATGGGATAGCAGCAATGACGCAGTCCTTGCTGAGATCGTTCTTCTTTTACATCCAGATTCTTCCACTAATCGGGCCATTTCCTGTTAGTGCCTGGAACCCACCTGATGGCGCGTGCACTATGCCCTACCTAGCTGAAAACCCGGCCTTTGCATCTAGCGGTGATTTGCCGTTCGCTTCTTCGTCTGTGCACGCCAGAAATGTCAGCGGAATCATCGCACCGCATCTTTCATCGAACCAACGGCATCGACGCATGCGTCACCCTGTGGTGCACATATAAATAGGCCAACGATGACGACCCTCGTCAGTGGGCATGGGATAGCAGCAATGACGCAGTCCTTGCTGAGACCGTTCTTCTTTTACATCCAGATTCTTCCACTAATCGGGCCATTTCCTGTTAGTGCCTGGAACCCATCCGACGGAGCCTGTACTGTGCCCTACCTTGCTGACAACCCGGCCTTTGCATCAAGCGGTGGTTTGCTGTTCCCTCTTTCGTCTGTGCACGACGGAAATGTCAGCGGAATCATCGCACCGGATCCTTTCATCAAACCAACGGCATCGACGCATGCGTCACCCTGTGGTGCGCATATAAATAGGCCAACGATGACGACCCTCGTCAGTGGGCATGGGATAGCAGCAATGGCGCAGTCCTTGCTGAGACCGTTTTTCTTTTACATCCAGGTTGGTAACTCGACTTCCCTTCACTGTAAGCGCTCTAGCAATTGCGCTTTGCTGCTCGTCCCATGCCTCGACATTTTGTGGTGTTTACTCACCGACTGCGTACATGTTACAAAGTTGCTTGTGATGTCCGCAGACGTTGAGCTTAACCCTGGCCCTGATCCCAGTTGTAGCACTAACCTGGTTCGCGAGGCCATTAACTCTCTTACTACTAAAATGGTTGTGCATGACGCTGAGCTAATCTCAACTCTTAATGAAGTGAAAGCCAACCAAAAATTACTTAAGGAGCATGTCGAAAGCACGAATGCCAGATTAGCGTCCGTAGAAGAGACAGTTGCTGCACTTGAAACTCAGCAGGAACCTGCTCATATCCGAGGCTTCATTACCGAAACCATGAAAAGTGAGAAAGCATCGGTGCAATCTCGTCTGGACGGTTTCGAGGACAGGTCAAGGAGAGACAACTTGATTTTCTATGGTATCCCCAGTAGTACCTCTGAAACTTGGACGGAAACAGCAAAAAAGTTCGTTCAAATCTTGTGCAATTTTTCGCACTGCAATTACTCGAAGAGGGAATTGAGCGTGCGCATCGCTTAGGTGCCTTTGTAAATAACAAATGTAAACCAGTGGTAGTGAAACTGGCATCATTTAAAGTAAAGGAAAACATATTAACACAAAAGAAGAAACTGAAGGGATCCGGGGTATACCCATTCAAGAAGACTTCTGTCGGGCAACTGGAATGACTAGGAATAAGTTAATTGCATTTGGGAAGTCCTATGGTCAATTGTATCATCTCAGGTACAACAAATTGTTCATCAACAAAACGTGCTACGTGTATTGCTCTCAAACCGATACTGTTTATGAGCTTCAACAGAACAGTATTGCTACTGCCAGCGGTAATATAGGCAACAGCACAATAAACTTCCCTGCCAATACCCCATCTCCTGTTTCGAGTTAGCATCGCGTGGCCATACAGAATAAGCATGCCAATGATTACTCTGTGCTGTTCACTAACATCCGCTCCATCATGAATAAACGTAATGCCCTGTCTGTGCCGATCGACACATGTAATGCAGATATTCTTGTTTTAATCCAGACCTGGCTTTCAGATAAAATTGAAAATCCTGAACTTTTCAAGTACAGTAAGGCTTACAATATTTATAGAAATGACCGAATAGGACGATGTGGCGGTGGGACCTTGATCACTGTTTCATCTGATATACACGTGCCTTCGCAGATTGAATTCTTGTGCTGTTGTATTCATATAAATACCAGAGACGTGGTATTTGCCGCTTGCTATCGACCACCCGATAGTACATCCACATTTTGCAATAAACTACAGTTAAACCTGCTTATAACGTACCTCCATATAACAAATTCCTGGATATAACGAAGTTTTTCTATTCCCCGCCGTTACTCCATAGAAGCACATGTATTTGAGACCTCTATGTACCGAAGTGGCAGTGGGAGACCCCCTCGAAATTAGAAATTTTCCCCGCTGACAACCTAGCAATCTCGCCCCAAATTTTGTCATTTTCGCGCGAGCAGCAACCGGAAGAACCTTCTCCCCGCGACGGAATGCGAAGCCGCGGCGTCACGCTTGGTGCGCTCGAATTCATGGCGACTGCGAAACGAGAGCGAGCACACGTGTGCGTGTGTGCAAGCGTGCAAGCGTGCGGGCCTGCATCCCTTGACCCAGTAATCTTGTCGCCGAGGACGTGACCTTTCCCCCTCCCTTCATTAAAACCTGGCCATACTGAAATGCCGATGGCGATATGGTAGCGCAAATTTAGGGTCTTACTCGAATTTAACGCGCACTTTTTTTTCTGATAAAATGGGTCCAACAATTGACTGCGCGTTAGAATCGGATACGACCCTAAATTAGCGCCACCATATTACCATCGGCATTTCAATATGGCCACCTCCTATGCACTTCAAGCCTAGCTCCCATAGCTTCGACCATGTGCTGTAGTACGTGTGCTTAGGCATTAGTCTACCAATTTAGTTAAACAGCGAATGGTTACAAGTTTATATGGCCAATAACTACTATCCTTACTTCGTATAGCTGTCTGCTAATTTGCTGTCGCAATCGATGCTTCACCTTTCGGGCAAAACTGGGACTTTTTTGTTCATCGCAACTTTAGTGCATTGGGAGTAAATCTTGAGCGCTATTTGTATTTCTGTATAAAAGCATGAGGTGTGCGGTACTGTCAAGGATTTTTTTCCTCTCTTTTGGTCATGGAAAACGGGTGCGCGTTACAATCGAGGGTGCGTTAGAATCGAGTAAATACGGTAAGCGTTTCTTTTTTGAATTTTCGTGCCGAACCTGCATATAACGAAATCCTCTTTATAACGAAGTTTTTGGGGAATTTGTCAATTTCATTATATCCAGGTTTAACTGTATTTGACTGTCTTAACCAAATTGTTGTTGAATATCCAGTAGCACCAATATTCTTGCTTGGTGATTTCAATTTCCCCGGCATTGACTGGG
This sequence comes from Dermacentor silvarum, assembly GCF_013339745.2. NCBI lineage: Eukaryota > Metazoa > Arthropoda > Arachnida > Ixodida > Ixodidae > Dermacentor > Dermacentor silvarum. Next base: position 144,445,869 of record NC_051163.1, on the reverse strand, counting down.
CAGTTGACTTCCCATCAGTGACTCTATCCTCATCCCAATGTTCAACCTTTCTTGATATTGTTAAGCGCTACGTCGAGCATGGAAAAATGCGCCAGAAAGACGGTGAAGACGACGATCTCGTGTTATTGTTCTGCCATCTTGCCTGCAGCCGTCTCTCTCTGTATATATATCTTGTAAATATAATTTTCCTGTTTCTTTTTGCTACTCTCATCCCCGTGGCATTTTGGTGGGAGGTGCGGGGTACCCACACGGTACAACAGAGCTCCGCAGTGGCCGATGCTTGGCTTTATTCACGATGGTGGAAGAGGTGCTTGCGCCCACCGAGGCGGCTGCAACAACAACGGTTGTCCTGGCTCAGCTAAAAGACCCAGGCACATTCTGCGGGACTGACAACGTCGACATCGAGGACTGGCTACCCCTGTACGAGCGTGCAAGTAAGAATAATCACTGGGATGAGACGATCATGTTGGCAAACATATTATTTTATCTCAAAGGAACCGTGAAGGTGTGGTTTGAGAATAACGAAGACGAAATTGGGAGCTGGGATGCATGCAAGGAAAAGAAGCGTTCCCTGTTCGGCAAGTCCGCAGGTAGAAAGGCAGCAGCAAAGAAGGAGCTGGCATCTCAGGCGCAGAGAGCGACAGAGTCATACCTGACTTATATACAGGACGTGCTTGCCCTTTTCCACAAAGCCGACGACGGCATGATGAAGTCTGAGAAAGTAGGCCACGTGTTAAAAGGCATAGCAGATGATGCCTTCAACCTGCTAATCTGCAAAGACTGCAACACCATCGATGCCATCATCCAAGATTGCAAGCGCTTTGAGGCCGCTGAAAGTCGGCGCATTGCCCATAATTTCGCTCGACTTCCGCCACGGCAGCAACGTGGTCCTGCGAAGACGTACCTGAGCCGTTGGCGCCGGTCACCGTGGAACACGTAAAGAAGATAATCGGACGTGAACTTGACGCTGCGTCTCCTGCTTCTACGTGCGGCTGTACCTGTGACGATAGCTCCCAGATAGTGCCACGAGTCCAAGCTATCACTCATCAGGAGCTCTCCAATGCTGGCTTGGACTCTGTGTGCGCCGCAGCTCCTCCCCAGCCGATCGACCGCCGTCCCTTACTTTCACACGCCCAAGGTCAAAGGTCGCCGTTCCGCACTCGCAACCCAGCCGAGTGGAGGACTGCTGATGACCGTCCCATTTGCTTCAACTGCCGTCGTATTGGACACGTGGCCCGTCATTGTAACAGCCGCTGGTATTGGTATCAGGCGGCCCATGGATACAACCGTCGTCCCGACATGAATCATGGCCGATTTCACCCCAAACCGCCACTAAAGATGCTCCCTCCATGCTGTATTGTCGTTCGCCTTCCCCACGTGGTCACCAGTCCCGTTCACCGTTGTCGCATTGCCAATCATCTCGCTCGCCCCAATTCCACTGCCCTACGTCACCGATTGAACGACTCCCTTGGGAAAACTAGACAATGCGCAGCTCCCAGAGATGATGCTGCATCGACGACCCGCCTGCCAAATCCTCTGACCACACTGAAGACCAGACAGAACCCGATAGACGTTAAACTGGATGACGCACATGTCGCTCTAGTGGATACTCGGGCTCAGATATCAGTGATGAATTCGGAGCTTCGTCGCCACCTTCATCATCAGCCTATATTTATGTCCACTGCAGGACGAAGGCCTCTCCCTGCGATCTCCAATTACCCCTGTCTTGCGCTAGCGTATTCCAACTTGCGCCTGCGAATTTCCTAACCTCATCATCCCACCTGACTTTCTGCCGTCCTCGACTGCGCTTCCCTTCTCTTGGTATCCATTCTGTAACCCTAATGGTCCACCGGTTATCCATCCTACGTATTACATGGCCTGCCCAGCTCCATTTCTTCCGCTTAATGTCAACTAGAATATCGTCTACCCCCGTTTGTTCTCTGATCCACACCGCTCTCTTCCTGTCTCTTAACGTTACTCCTAAGATTTTTCGTTCCATTGCTCCTTGTGCGGTCCTTAACTTGTTCTCGAGCTTCTTTGTTAACCTCCAAGTTTCTGCCCCGTATGTTAGCACCGGTAGAATGCAATGATTGTACACTTTTCTTTTCAACAACAGTGGTAAGCTCCCAGTCAGGATTTGGCAATGCCTGCCGTATGCACTCCAACCCAATTTTATTCTTCTGTAAATTTCTTTCTCATGATCAGGGTCCCCTGTGAGTAATTGACCTAGATAAACATATTTCTTTACAGATTCTAGAGGCTGACGGGCGATCCTGAATTCTTGTTCCCTTGCCAGGCTATTGAACATTATCTTTGTCTTCTGCATATTCATCTTCAAGCCAATTCTTGCACTTTCTCGATGAAGGTCCTCAATCATTTGTTGTAATTCCTCTCCATTGTTGCTCAATAGGACAATGTCATCTGCAAACCGAAGGTTGCTGAGATATTCGCCATCGATCCTCACTCCTAATCCTTCCCAGTCTAAGAGCTTGAATACTTCTTCTAAGCATGCAGTGAATAGCATTGGAGAGATTGTGTCTCCTTGCCTGACCCCTTTCTTGATAGGTATCTTTCTACTTTTCTTGTGGAGAACCAAGGTAGCTGTGGAATCCTTGTAGATATTTGCCAAGATATTCACGTATGCCTCCTCCACTCCTTGATTACGCAATGCCTCTACGACTGCTGATATCTCTACTGAATCGAATGCCTTTTCATAATCTATGAAAGCCATATAGAGAGGTTGATTGTACTCCGCAGATTTCTCGATTACCTGATTGATGGCATGGATAAGGTCCATCGTAGAATACCCCTTCATGAAGCCAGCCTGTTCTCTTGGTTGACTGAAGTCAAGTGTTGTCCTGATTCTATTGGAAATTATCTTGGTGAATATTTTATACAATACTGAAAGCAAGCTAATGGGTCTGTAATTCTTCAATTCTTTAATGTCTCCCTTCTTATGGATAAGTATAATGTTGGCGTTCTTCCAGCTCTCTGGTACACTTGAAGTGGTGAGGCATTGCGTATAAAGGGCCGCAAGCTTTTCAAGCATGATATCTCCTCCATCTTTGATTAAATCTACTGTTATTCCATCTTCTCCAGGCGCTTTTCCCCTGGTCATATCTTTCAATGCCCTTCTAACTTCATCGCTAGTTATAGAAGGAGCTTCTGTATCCGGTTCATCACTATTTCGAATGGAAGAAGCTTGGCTGTTTTGGCTACTGTACAGGTCAGTATAGAATTCTTCTGCTGCTTTTACTATGTCATCGAAATTGCTGATGATATTACCATGCTTATCTTTCAGTGCATACATCTTGCCTTGTCCTATGCCTAGTTTTCTTCTTACTGATTTCATGCTGCGTCCATATTTTACGGCTTCCTCAATTTTTCCCACGTTATAATTTCGAATATCCCTTACTTTCTTCGTGTTGATCAGTTTTGACAGTTCAGCGAATTCTATCTGATCTCTTGAGTTGGACACTTTCATGTTTTGCCGTTTCTTTATTAGGGCCTTTGTTTCTTGGGAGAGCTTCCCTACAGGTTGCTTTGGTGCCTTACCTCCCACTTCAATTGCTGCTTCTGAGATCAGCCTAGTTACGGTTTCATTCATTAGCTCTATGTTATCTTCATCTTCCTGTTCTAAAGCTGCATATTTGTTTGCGAGCACCAGCCTGAATTGGTCTGCTTTTACCCTGACTGCCTTTAGGTTGGCCTGTTTCCTCTTGACTAATTTCACTCTCTCTCTCTTCAAATTGAGAGAGAGACCTTAAGAAGGTCCTAACACCAGCCACAGTACCGCTCATTCGTGTCGCCGATGGTGGAACGTTTCCCGTGCTAGGGATGTGCTCCGCACCAATAAATGTTGCTGACCGATCCACAAGCGTACTACTTGCCGTGCTCGAGAAATGCTCCCATGACCTCATCCTCGGTATGGATTTTCTGTCTGCCCATTCTGCCCTTATTGATCATGGAGCCGGCTTGCTTCAGCTAGACCTACCGTGCTACCATGATGCTCCTACTGCACGCCAACTGTGCTTGTGCTCAGTGGATTACGTTCGTCTACCTCCTCAAGCCGTTATGTATGTGAACTTGCGGTCTTGTTCTCCCATTCCCGATGGCGATTACATCTTGACCCCGATTGTTGACGTCTCATTCGCCAAAAACGTCGCTCTTCCTCACACCCTTATCAGAGTTACGGATAATCGCACGTCTCTAACCATATTGAACTTTAGCTGGTGCCCGCAACTCATCCCAGGCGGCATGACTCTAGGCCCCATTGCTTCTATCGATGAGTGTGCCATTTCTGCACTGACGCTTCTTTCTCTTCTGCCCCTTCCTCTTCCTCGCACAATCTCTTCGATGGTGATATTGACAAGATGATTGCATCTGACCTCCTTCCTGCACAGACAGCCCATATGCGGCGCATATTGAAGTCCTACCACGACATCTTTGACTTCAATGACCATTCTTTGGGACAGACATCTGTGATCACTCATAAGGTCAATACTGGGGATGCCAGCCCAATCAGACGACGTCTTTATCGCGTGTCTCATGCCCAGCGAAAAGTGATACAACGTGAAGTCGACAAGATGCTCACCAAGGACATCAGTGAACCTTCATGCAGTCCATGGGCATCACCGGTAGTCCTAGTCAAGAAGAAAAATGGCTGCTGGCGCTTCTGCATCGACTACCACCACTTAGAGAAGGTAACGTGCAAGGACGTCTACACTTTGCCGCGGATCGATGACGCTCTCGACTGTCTACACCGCTCTGTCTACTTCTCTTCCATCGACCAGAGGTCAGGCTACTGGCAGATATCTGTCGATGATCAAGACCGTGAAAAGACCGCATTTGTTACGCCCGATGGACTTTACCAGTTTAAGGTAATGCCCTTTGGACTGTGTAATGCCCCAGCCACATTTGAAAGGATGATGGACTCCCTCCTCCGTGGATACAAATGGTTAACTTGCCTCTGTTACCTTGACGATGTCATTGTGTTCTCACCGACATTTGACAGCCACCTTAGCCACTTGTTGGCAGTTCTTGAAGTTTTCAGGCAAGCAGGCCTTCAGCTCAACTATTCAAAATGCCGTGTTGGCCACCGCGAAATGACTGTGCTTGGCCACCTTCTAAGTGCTGAAGGCGTGCAACCTGACCCAGAAAAAATTAGCGTTGTCAAAGACTTCCCTATGCCACGTTCCTCTAAGGACGTCCAGAGCTTTGTCGGCTTGTGCTCCTATTTTCGACGTTTTGTCAAGAACTTCGCCGACGTTGCTCGTCCACCGACGTTGTCTACTCATGCAACTCTTGAAGAAGGAAACATAATTTTCTTGGGGTCCTGAAAAGGCCACTGCGTTTCACATGCTCACGACGTTACTTACGTCACCAAACATCTTGGCCCATTTTGAACCGTCAGCCCCCACTGAACTTCACACCGACACCAGTGGACATGGCATCGGCGCTGTTCTCGCCCAGCAGCAACAAGGACGCGACCGCGTCATCGCCTATGCCAGTCGCCTTCTTTCCTCTTCAGAGTGCAAATTTTCCATCACTGAACGCGAGTGCCTCGCACTAGTTTGGGCTGTCGGCAAGTTTCGACCATACTTGTTTGGCCGCACCTTTTCGGTCATCACCGACCACCATGCGCTTTGCTGGTTGTCTTCCCTCAAGGATCCGACTGGACGACTTAGTCGCTGGGCACTGAAACTGCAAGAATACAGCTTTGACGTCACTTACAAGTCTGGCAGACTGCACCAGGATGCGGAATGCCCATCCCGTCATTCAGTGGACCCTCCCGACTTGTCAGCGCACGATTTGGACGCCTGTGTCTTCGCGATATCCGATTTATCCGACATACGCAGCGAGCAGCGAACAGCTCAGCGAGGTCAACTTGTGGTCAATTATCCGCCGTTTACGCTCTCATTACTGTGCCCGTTCCTACAATTATTCCTGCTTCGTGACGGCATCTTATACAGACGCAATACAAGCTCCGATGGCCCAGAGCTTCTACTGGTTGTTCCCGAAACACTTCGTTCCACTGTCCTCGAACAGCTTCATGATGCCCCAACCACTTGACATCTCGGAGCAACTCGCACGTACGATTGCGTTTGGCGTTGGTTCTTCTGGCCAGGCCTCCACCGCTCTGTGCACCGATACATTGCTGCTTGTGAGTCCTGCCAGCGCCACAAGCATCCATCCTTGTCACCACCAGCCGGTCCTCTTCAGCCCATCGACATTCCCGGTGTCCTGTTCTACTTTGATCTCATTGAGCCATTCCCAACATCTCTGACTGGGAACAAGTCAGAGATGTTGGGGCGAGGACTGTGTTGCTGTATTGGAGACAATTGGCAGGAAAATTGGATGTCCCGTTACTTCCACTGATCTCGATGTTGTCCATAGAGTGTCTACTAAAGATAAGGCAAAGAAGAACTTAATTACAAGATTCTGTTCTCGAACAAAAAAGAATGATTTCAACAGCAAGGCACGAAAGGCAAGGCTCTGCCTGAGTGACATCGGCAGATATGACAGTAACTTCCCCATATTTGTTAATGACCACCTGACACCACAAAATAAGGCACTCTTTTCCAAAGCACTGGCGCTGAAAAAGGCCAACAACTGGAAGCACTTGTGGACGGATAATTGTCAGATTAAGGCCAGAAAGACAAATGAGAGCCGCGTTTGTCGCATTGCTGATGAGTCTGACCTATCTGTTTTCAACTAACTCTCTCTATCGGAACCCTTAAATGTCATTACCATCCACCATGGATTCTTACCTGTCAACATCTGCACTGAATAAGTTCATGTCGCGTGACTACCACTCAATCATTCACTTCAATGCTAGAAGTCTCCGAAAGCACTTCGATGATTATCAGAACTTTTTTTCAACACTTACTAACACCTTTTCAATAATATGTGTGTCTGAAACCTGGCTACGTAATGATGACAAAGACCTATTCTGTTTCAACTCATACGTTTCTGAGTATTCTCACAGAGAGACGAGTAACCACGGTGGTGCAGCTATATTTGTTTCATCTAACATTCCATACAAACGCCGGCATGACTTGGAGTTAAATATTACTAACTGTGAATCAGTATTTGTTGAATTTGACTCACCCGTCTTCGGTATAGACAACAGGAACTTAGTGTTTGGCTGCATTTATCGCTCACCCGGTTCTTTAGTTACTGATTTCTGTAGTGCCCTCGATCGAACCATGGAAAAGATATCGTGCGCTAACTGCAATGGCATAATTATGGGCGATATCAACATTAACCTCTTGGATACCACTTCATCTAATTCTTCTAGATATTCAAGCAACTTTCACAGTTTTGGGTATGAATGTTTAATTTCTCTCCCTACTCGCTGTCCTAACAATGTTGATGGCACCTTGATTGACCATGCATTATCGAACTTAACTGACCCACCGGAAGCAGGCATCGTTAACACCAACTTTACCGATCACTACCCTATCGTTCTTCGCTTTCGCAATCACTCAACCTTTGGGAACACTTCATATTACAGAATTATACTTGACAAAGAAATCTTCCTTACTAGTCTAACTAAAACTGATTGGTCGGAAGTTGTATCAACTAATGACCCCCAAACAGCTTTTTCACAGTTTATGTCGACACTTTCATCGCTTTTCAACTCCCATTCTCATAAACAAAAATGCCGAAAAAAGGTAGCATCACCGCAAAACCCATGGCTTACAGATAGCCTTCTGAAAGCAATGCGGTCTCGTGAAAATTTGTACAAAAAAACAAAAAAACAACCTTTTAATACTAAACTACTTGCCCGTTACAAAAAATTTTCTAACTCACTTTCAGCTCAGCTGAGAATTGCGAAGAGGAATTATAACGAACATAAAATTGCAGAATGTGGTAATAACACTAGGAAAAAGTGGGAAATAGTTAACACCTTTTTAAATCGTAACACCCAGAACGTCATTTCGAGAATCATTCACAATAACACGGAATACAGTAATCCGCTTGATATTGCTAATGCCTTTTGTGATGCTTTTTTCAATACCACTTCTGATTCTGCTTCATGCTGTAAATGTCCTTTAACCGCCTACCTCATTCATTTTTCCTTTTCCCAACTACGCCTGATGAAGTAATCTCAATAATTAGGACCCTTAAAGCCACTAGCGCTGGACTCGATAATATTAACGCTTACCATATTAAAATGATTGCACAACATATTGGTAACGTTCTCTCTGCTATCATTAACCTCATATTTAAATCCGGTTTCTTCCCACGTGAACTTAAACGCGGTCGAGTCATTCCTGTTTTAAAAAAAGGTGATCGCAGGCTCATGCAGAATTATAGACCTATTTGTGTTCTTCCATTTTTTAATAAGGTTATTGAAAAAATTATCGAAAAGCGTCTAACAAAGTACTTAAATAAATTTAGTATTCTTTCCCCCCATCAATTTGGCTTTCGTTCTGGTTTTTCAACTAATCTAGCACTCATAGCTCTTACTGATTACCTTAAAAAAGCAATTGATGAAGGTAAATTTACAGCCTCCATATTTGTTGACCTATCTAAGGCCTTCGACACTATTGATCACACAATTCTTTGCACTAAGCTCGAAGCCATTGGATTAACAGGTCTGCCACTACTTCTAATCCGCAGTTACTTACAAGATAGAAAACAAGTCGTTAACATTTCTGGGTACTACTCTAAAGAAGCTACTACTAATATAGGTGTACCGCAGGGGTCCATATTAGGTCCCCTACTTTTTTTAATTTATATTAATGATCTGCCTAGTTGCCTCTCCTCTTCAAAGTGCATTCTGTACGCTGATGACACTACTATATTTAATTCTAACAATTGTGTAAAAACACTAACAAGTAAACTAAACGAAGATATTCTGTCAATCTCCGCGTGGTGTGAACATAATAAGCTGCAGATTAACCATAATAAGACCAATTTTGTCGTCTTTACATCGCATCAGAGATCGCCTGAGCACCTTCAATCCATTTCCATCAACAATCACCTAATCACTGCAGTTCATCATTGCTCCTATTTAGGTGTGGAATTTGATCGCCACCTTAAATTTCACCTTCACATAGCTAACGTAAAGAAGAAAATGGCATATGGAATACGCGTTCTAATTAAAGCACGCCATATTTCTCATTTTCTACTCTGATGTCGCTGTATTATGCTTTTGTTCATTCTCATATAAACTATAACATTGAATCATGGGGAAACACTTATAGCAGTCACCTAATGTCATTGCAAGTCATTCAAAATCGAGCTATTCGTCTAATAACATTTTCATCTCGTAGCATTAACGCTAGTGAGTTATTACACGCTCATAATATTTTGAATGTGACTGATCTTGTTAAATACAACCTGGCCATTTTCATTTTTAGGGCAATAAACAATAATATTCCAGTAACCATCATACCACCGACGTCTCTTATGAATACAAATAATACTAGATTTGCAGAGAATATGAACTTTATTTTACCCTGCGTTCGCACCAACTACGGCAAGCAGTCATTACACTTTTCAGCTTTATCTCTCTGGAACACATTACCATTTCCTTTAAAATTGTTAAAATCTCACAGGTTTCATACAGAACTTAAGCGCTTTCTTTTAGCTTTATCCGACTCTCATTTTTTAGTGTAGTATGTTTTTTTTTTTCGTCTTTTCTAACTTTTTTTTTTAACTTTAATCATGTTTCTCTATTTCCTGCATTCTTTTCATCTTCTTGGAAATGGACCCTTTGTAGTTCTCCCTATTATTGTCTAAACTGCAGCCTTGTTCTTATGCATTAAACTGCTGCATTTTTTTAATTTTTTGTTTTTTTTTTTCATTTTATGCCTTGTCTTTTAAAATCTGTATTATCGTAAACTTTACATGTTGCCATTGTTTGTATTAATAACTCTTGTCATCATGCATAGGAGGTCCCATTTCAGTTTTTAACTACGGGACCTCCTTCTGTATATACTTACCATGTAATTAACCCCGTTTTTGTATTGAATAAACTGATTCTGATTCTGAAGTGGATTGCCGTCACTACGGACTACGCGACACGATACGCTATCACGCGGGCACTGCCGACAAGCTGCGCCACTGACGTTGCGGAATTTCTACTTTACGACGTTATTCTTCACCACGGCGCTCCTCGACAGCTGCTGACCTACCGTGGTCGCTCCTTTCTGTCCAAAGTCGTCGACGACATTCTTCGTTCGTGTTCCATCTGTCACAAGCTAACCACTGCCTACCATCCACAAACCACTGGGCTTACCGAGCGCCTCAACCGCACGCTGACCACAGTGCTCTCCATGTACGTTTCCTCAGACCACCGTGATTGGGACAGCACCTTGCCTTATTTGCCTACAACTCGTCACGCCATGACACCGCTGGTTTTTCCCCCTTTTATCTCTTGTTTGGCCACCATCCCACATTGCCCTTCGAGACTCTTTTACCATCACCTGTGCACCCTGTTACTGACTACACCCGCGATGCAGCTTCAGGGGCTGCAACGGCTCGCCAGATTGCAAGGGATCTCCCAGCTGTCCCAAAAGGCCCGCTACGATAGCCACCACAGAGTCGTTAATTACTGTCCGGGCTCTTTGGTCCTCCTCTGGACGCCTCGCCGCCACGTTGGCTTGTCGTCAAAGCTTCTTTCCCGATACTCTGGGCCTTACAAGGTCCTACGCCAGATCACTGACGTCACATACGAGATCACTCCATTGAACAGTTGATCATCTGCCGCGTCCGCCACTGATATCGTGCACGTCTCCCGCCTTAAGCCTTATGTTGCCGGACCCGATCCTACTGCTCCTTAAGCGCTCTCAACGGCGCTCTCAACGGCGGGGGTTCCATGTTACGCGCTATGCCGAGCATGGAAGAATGCGCCAGAAAGACGGTGACGACGACGATGTCGTGTTATTGTTCTGCCATCTTGCCTGCGGCCGTCTCTCTCTGTATATATATCTTGTAAATATAATTTTCCTGTTCCTTTTCGCTACTCTCATCCCCGTGGCAATATTGACACGTGTACATGTTTATCTGGGGCGTGGAACCGGCGATACCAAAATGGCGTTGCCGCTCACGCATTTCTTGTTCTTCGCGCAGGTGTTCATGGCTGGTAATTCAAGTCACTGCTTTCATGGCAAGGAATTATCTGCTCTTCATGATTGGTCAACACCGGTCACTCTTTCCCTCTTCGACCCTTCACCTGCTTCATCTACGGACAACTTCATCGAGGGAGTGTGCCTCGCAACTGCTTTTGGACAATGTGCAGTGCCAGTCAACCCACCATGGATTTACAGCCCGTGCAACTACACTCTACAAAAGGTGGGAATCGTCATTTCGCCTTTGGGGCGTGGAACCGGCGATACCGAAATGGCGTTGCCGCTCACGCATTTCTTGTTCTTCGCGCAGGTTAGTGACACGCATTTCAATGATGTGTGTTTCATGTACGTTATGCCGGTTCCACCCCCCATACTGTATGCATGTGTTGCTTCTCATTCTGTAGCTCGCACGCCCATGTTGCGCTTGAGGCACAGGTTTTCTTTGCTGCGGCGAGCTGCGTTTTACTTTTTGCTTCTTATTGTATGCGGGGACGTTGAAATGAACCCAGGTCCTAGCGAAGCGGTCCTGCAGCAGCTTTTGCAGGGACAGGCAGAAATTAAGCAAAAACTTACAGGCATCGAGAAATATCAGGACGAAAACAAAACAGCAATGCTGGATCTGAACACCCGTATGGCTAATTTGGAATCAAAGATTGCAAGTCTCGAGGAAATGCGCACCATTGTTGAGGACTGTAGAGTGAGTGGTGAAAAACAGCGGTCTGAGTGGCAAACCCTGATGAACAAAGTGGACGATCTTGAAAATCGATCTAGACGGTGTAATATGCTCTTCTATGGCATTAACGAAATGGAAGAACACGAGTCACATACGACTTCTGAAAAACTTATCCTAGAATTGTACAGGTCTACTCTGGGAATAGACCCTGGCATCAGAAGGGCCCATCGTCTCGGAAGGTTCAGTCCGGAACGAACTCGGCCAATAATTGTTAATTTCAGTTCATTTAAGGACAAAGAGGGTGTTCTGTCGAATGCGAGAAAGTTAAAAGGAAGTTCTACTAGCATTTCGGAGGACTTCTCTGAACCAGTTCGAAAAAAGAGGAAAATACTGTGGAATTATGCTAAAGCTCACAAGGGCACCAATGGTAAAGCGCGTCTGAAATACGATGTACTTTATTTGAATAGCGCCAAATACATATATGACGAATCTCGGGGCCAGGTGGTTCAAGCTACTTGACAGACTAAGCCGGAACGTTCTATCTTGTCATTTCTTGTTCTAAATTGCCGAAGTGTTAAGAATAAAGTAGAGGAGCTGCATGGTCTAATCGACATGACGAAACCGTCGGTTGTGATTGGAAGTGAATCATGGCTAGATGGTGAGGTCATGGATAGAGAAGTTTTTCCCAGCAACTATATCAGCTATCGAAATGATCGCAACAGTCACAGGGGAGGTGTCTTTATTCTTATAGACCACATGGTTAGCTCTTGTAAGATCGAAATTGATGTAGGGATAAGTGAGGCTATATGGGCTCAAATTGGACTTCTAAATGGTAAATCCTTATCTGTGTGCTCGTTTTACAGGCCACCTGGAAGCCGGCTTCATGTTTTGAGCGACCTAACTGACATGATTGAAACTGTTAAAACTGACTGTTTAGTTATAGGGGGTGATTTTAACATTCTTGAAATAAACTGGTGCTCAGAGAGTGTTTCATCTCGAGCCACTACTGCATTAGGCAAAGGAATGCTAACTCTCTGCAATTCGTTTAGTTTATCCCAGTTAGTGCTGCAACCAACGCGCGGCAATAATGTTTTGGATTTATTATTGACTAATCAACCATCGGTAGTTCAGTCCACCCTTATATTGCCTGGTATCAGTGATCACAGTTGTATTCTGGCGGAAATGAATTTTCAGTATGTTAAACTTGAGCACTGTGGCAATCGGCGCATTTACAGTTATCGAAAGGCACGTACTCTCGAGATAACACGCGCATTAGAATCTTATATTGATGTGTTCGAAACTTTGTCTGAATCGCTCAGCGTAGATGAACTGTGGAACACGCTGAAAGACAAACTTTTCGATCTACGTGAACAATATGTACCATCGTGGGTTATGACGAAACGTCGCAGCAAAAGCAAGCCATGGTTTACAAAAGAGGTGCGTAGAGTCGTTGAAAACAGACAACAGTTATATGCGCGTTTCAAAAGGAACCCATCGCACGAAAACAAGAATCAGTTATGGAAGATCACAAATGATATGAGTGCTTCGGTTAAAATAGCCAAATTTGCCTATTTTCAGTCCTTCGACTTGCGCATCCAAGATCGCCCTAAAGAATTTTGGCAGTACATAAAAAGAAATAGAAAGGATGACTTGTCCTTCCCACCACTCGATCATGACGGAATTATCGTTCATGCTAATCTGGAGAAAGCCAAGTGCTTTAACGCATTTTTCAGCTCGGTGTTTTCAACTGCTGAAATCAACATTAGCCCTGCCGAATGTCGCCCTGACTTTATCAGTGCTGAGCCCATGGCGGACGTTGTATTTGATCAGCGAGGAATTGTGTCGCTCTTAGAAAGATTGAAAGAAAACAGTGCCACTGGACCAGATGGCATACCCCCGATCCTGCTCTCTTCTTGTGCGTTCTCTCTGTCAAAGTAGCTGCAGATTCTTTTCACCAAGTCATTACAGGACGGATCTCGACCTGATGAATGGAAACTTGCAAACGTTGTGCCTATACACAAATCTGGACCTAGAAATATTGTTTCAAATTATCGACCAGTGTGATATGTAAAGTTTTAGAACACGTGTTTTATACTAACATTATGAGCCATCTTAGTGCATACTCATTATTAAATACCCATCAGCATGGTTTTCGCAGTGGTTACTCATGTGTCACCCAGCTTACCGAATTCGTTCATGATTTAACAAGCGCACTGGATAAAGGGCATTCTGTTGACTGCTTATTTCTTGACTTCCGCAAAGCATTTGATGTTGTGCCACATTCGTTATTAATAGAAAAATTGTCTTGGTACAACATAAATGAGAACGTTATTAGATGGATAAAGGAGTATTTGAGCCTGAGGCGTCAGAGAGTTGTTATCAACGGGAAACAGTCGCATGACGTTGATGTGACCTCAGGGGTGCCTCAGGGATCCGTCCTGGGTCCTTTACTGTTCATAATTTACATGAACGACATTGTCACAGGTATTTCTTCACGCATGCGACTTTTCGCGGATGATTGTGTTTTGTATAGAATATCCAACGATTGAGGTGACTGCGAAGCATTACAACAGGACTTGTGTACAGTAGCTCAATGGTGTGAGGATTGGGGAATGCATATTAATTTACAAAAGTCTGTACATATGTGTTTCACTAAAAAAAAGACTCCTCGTGATTTCACGTATAACATTAACAGTAGCAAACTGCTGTCAGTCTCAGAATTTTAATATCTTGGTGTATATTTGACCAGTGTAATGTCTTGGCACCGCCATGTCGATTTTGTTACTGCCAAAGCCTGCCACGCTTTGGGCTTCCTGCGTCGTAACCAAAGAACTGTTATATATATCAAATGTTAGAAGCATACTTGAGTATGCTTGCACAGTCTGGGACCCGAAATCTCTAGTTGACATACAAAAGCTAGAAAGAGTTCAGAATTTGGCCGTTTGTTTCATTTTTAATGACTATGGTAGGTTTTTCAGCGTATCGGGTGCGAAAAACACTTTGCGCTGGGACACACTTCAAAATTGTAGGGAAGTTCTTTGGTTAAAATTTTTTCATAACATATTTCATTCAAGAACTAGAATTGACCGAAACCAATATATATTTAGCCCTGATTATGTGTCCGTCCGAAGAGACCATTCGCTCAAAGTTAAAGAATACAGGTGCCGGATTAACCTCTTCAAAATGTCTTTCTTTCCCAAAACAATTTCTGACTGGAACAAATTGCCTGAGTGTCCATAACATCAAATGACTCATTTTCTTACTTGCTGTGAAATTTTTATGTTTAAAAATTTGGTGTTTTTCCTATCTCAAATGGCTGGTTATTTTTTATTTTTTCGCCGCCTGAGCGCGGTAGTACATGCACCTTTTCCTTCTTCAACCCCCCAATGCCAGAAATGGCGCTGTGGGTACTGTGATAAATAAATAAATAAATAAATAAATAAATCTTTCACCGGTGACCGCTGTTCACCGGCTAACAAGTGTTACACGTTATCGCTAGGTACAGGACGCACCTGCATGTATCGGAAGTTTCTCAAATGTTATCGATGTTTCTATCCATTGTCTGTTGTCATCGACGCTTATGTAATCTGATTGTATGTGCGACGTAACTTGTCTAGTACTTTCTGGAAGACAACGCGGGCACCAGGGATTAATCTGGAACCTTTGATGACTCATGTATGAAAACCGACGCCTTTCGCCGCTGATGAGATCTCGACGATCTCCAACTGTGTTCGCCGCTATCGTTGTGCTTAGAGTGCAACTTGCTTTTGTGCGCACATGTTCGCCCAATAAAGAATAAGTTTCGTCATACACAGTTTTACGACTGTTTTCTTCACCGTCACTACTACGTGGCAATATATGTTCGACCTTTGGCCTCACCCAGTTTGTTAAAGAGCCTACCCGTGTCACTGCAATTTCTGCCAGCATCCTTGACCTCGTCTTCACCACATCTCCTGATTCAATTTCTTCATTATCAATTATACCTGGTTTAAGCAATCATTCCATGATTCATTTTGCAATCTGCTTACGCTTGCCCCAGCGTCTAAAATACTGTAAGAAAATTTTGTCACTACAGTACAGCAGATTTTTCCTTGGTCAATAAGGAGTTACAAAGTTTTGCCGATTTCTTTTTTCCACAGTTCTGGCAAAGGTCTATCGCAGAAAACTGGCTTTTTTTCAAAAACAAGGTTGACACACTAATTGAAAAATATATTCCGACTCGCCTATTGTCTCCATGCAATCGGGCTCCTTGGTTTAACATTTGATTAAAATGGCTTCTTAACAAGAAAAAACACATTTTTCGACGCTTCAAGCTGTCTGGGGAAACCGAAGCAAAAGCAGCCTACGTAGCTACCGCATCTGAATATAAAATGGCTCAGCCAAGAATTACTTTTTTTTCTGAAACACTACAACATCTGTCCACAACTAATCCTAAGAAGTTTTGGAACGTTATCAATGTACGCAAACCTAAAGAAATGTTTCTGAAAACTGACGCTGGATTTCCTGTCCCCCGTGAGCTTTGCTCAACGGCTGTTAACAACACATTTTTGCTATCTTTTTCTGACGCTCTAACAGATACTTCACTGTCCGCACGTGCCTTTACATTCCTTGAGATGCAGCCGGTTTAGATCAATGTTGATGGCATATAGAATTTGATTAAAAAAGCAAAACTTTCCTCATTGGCAGGTGTTGATAACATAAATTACAAATTACTTAAGGGTACTGTAGCGTATTCATCTGCTTTCTTGTCATATATTTTTACTATCCCCGTTTGTTCTATGATCCACACCGCTCTCTTCCTGTCTCTTAACGTTACTCCTAAAATTTTTCTTTCCATCGCTCTTTGTGCGGTCCTTAACTTGTTCTCGAGCTTCTTTGTTAAACTCCAAGTTTCTGCCCCATATGTTAGCACCGGTAGAATGCAATGATTGTACACTTTTCTTTTCAATGACAGTGGTAAGCTCCCAGTCAGGATTTGGCAATGTCTGCCGTATGCACTCCAACCGAATTTTATTCTTCTGTAAATTTCTTTCTCGTGATCAAGGTCCCCTGTGAGTAACTGACCTAGATAAACGTACTCCTTTACAGACTCTAGTGGCTGATTGGCGATCCTGAATTCTTGTTCCCTTGCCAGGCTATTGAACAAATTATCTTTGTCTTCTGCATATTCATCTTCAACCCAATTCTTACACTTTCTCGATTAAGGTCCTCAATCATTTGTTGTAATTCGTCTCCACTGTTGCTGAATAGGACAATGTCATCTGCAAACCGAAGGTTGCTGAGATATTCGCTGTTGATCCTCACTCCTAAGCCTTCCCAGTCTAAGAGCTTGAATACTTCTTCTAAGCATGCAGTGAATAGCATTGGAGAGATTGTGTCTCCTTGCCTGACCCCTTTCTTGATAGGTAACTTTCTACTTTTCTTGTGGAGAACCAAGGTAGCTGTGGAATCCTTGTAGATGTTTGCTAAGATATTCACGTATGCCTCTTGTACTCCTTGATTATGCAATGCCTCTATGACTGCTGGTATCTCTACTGAATCAAATGCCTTTTCATAATCTATGAAAGCCATATAGAGAGGTTGATTGTACTCCGAAGATTTCTCGATTACCCGATTGATGACATGGATATGGTCCATCGTAGAATATCCCTTCCTGAAGCCAGCCTGTTCTCTTGGTTGGCTGAAGTCAAGTGTTGCCCTGATTCTATTGGAAATGATCTTGGTGACTATTTTATACAATGCTGAAAGCAAGCTAATGGGCCTATAATTCTTCAGTTCTTTAACGTCTCCCTTCTTATGGATTAGTATAATGTTAGCGTTCTTCCAGCTCTCTGGTACACAAGTTGTGAGGCATTGCATATAAAGGGCCGCAAGCTTTTCAAGCATGATATCTCCTCCATCTTTGATTAACTCTACTGTTATTCCATCTTCTCCAGCAGCTTTTCCCCTGGTCATGTCTTTCAAGGCCCCTTCTAACTTCAGCGCTAGTTATAGAAGGAGCCTCTGTATTCGGTTCATCACTATTTTGAATGAAAGTAGCTTGGCTGTTTTGGGCACTGTACAGGTCAGTATAGAATTCTTCCGCTGCTTTTACTATGTCATCGAAATTGCTGATGATATTACCATGCTTATCTTTCAGTGCATACATCTTGCCTTGTCCTATACCAAGCTTTCTTCTTACTGATTTAATGCTGCGTCCATATTTTACGGCTTCCTCAATCTTTCCCACGTTATAATTTTGAATATCCCTTACTTTTTTCTTGTTGATTAGTTTCGGGATAGCCGATATTCTAGTTGACATTAAGCGGAAGAAATGGAACTGGGCAGACCATGTAATGCGTAGGATGGATAACCGGTGGACCATTAGGGTTACAGAATGGATACCAAGAGAAGGGAAGTGCAGTCGAGGTCGGCAGAAAACCAGATGAGATGATGAAGTTGGGAAATTTGCAGGCGCAAGTTGGAATACGCTAGCGCAAGACAGGGGTAATTGGAGATCGCAGGGAGAGGCCTTCGTCCTGCAGGGGACATAAAATATAGGCTGATGATGATGGTGATGATGATGATGATTTTTACTGAGTCCTTGCAGAGTTCAACACTGCCGGATGACTGGAAGATGGCGGAAGGTGATTCCAGTCCATAAGTCTGGTGATATTCATAACCCCTTAAACTACCAGCCGATCTCCTTAACTTCTATTCCATGCAAGTTATTAGAGCACATAATTTACAGCAACCTAATTAGTTTTCTCGAGTCTAATAACTTTTTTGCGTCACAGCAGCATGGTTTTCTTAAAAATTATTTATGTGAGACTCAATTATTAACCTTTACTAATAATTTGTCTTACGCTTTAGATTGAGCTTCAGCTATTGACTACTTTGACTTCCTTGACTTCCTTGACTTTGCAAAAGCTTTTGATACCGTCTCACATTGACTACTATTGCTGAAACTTGGCGCACTCCATCTTGATTGCAGCTTGCTTAAATGGATTGAATGTTTCTTGCAGAATAGAACACAGTACGTTTCTGTTAATGATCATGACTCTATATCATGCAATGTAACATACGGTGTTCCTCAGGGGTCAGTCCTTGGGCCTCTTCTTTTTCTAATTTATATTAATGACCTGCCTGATTCTGTAACTTCTAATATAAGGCTCTTTGCAGACCACTGCGTTCTGTACCGCGTAATTTCTAATGAGTCTGACTCCTCCGTTCTTCAACCTGACCTAATTAAATTTCTTCTTGGTGTGATACATGGCTTATGAAACTAAACATTAACAAATGTAAAGCAATGAGGGTGTCTCGAAAAATTAACCAGTCCATTTCTCACGGCTATGATCTTAACGGCTGCCCTCTTCAGTTCGTCGACAGCTACAACTATCTAGGCATCCATATCACGAATAACCTGTCATGGCGGAAACATATCCACCATGTTATTAACAAAGCTAACAGTACCCTTGGTTTTCTTCAGCAAAATTTCCGCCTCGCTCCAGTTCCGTTGAAACTACTACTATATAAAACACTCGTGCATTCTAAACACAAGTATGCTTCACCCATATGGGACCCGTAAACTAGCTCGTTAACACAGTCCTTAGAATCAGTTCAAAACCACTCAGCTAGGTTTATCCATTCTAACTACTATCGCTTAGCCAGCATTTCTCACATGAAGCAAAAGCTTGACCTACCTCTCCTTTCTACTAGATATCGAATTTCCCACTTATGCCTGTTTCATAAAATATACTACACTAATAATGACCTAAAAATGACACTTTTTTCGCCTCCGAGCCATTTGTCATCCCGTATTGATCATCGAATGAAGGCTGGGGTGCCTCAGTGTAAAAGCAATGCATACCTCGAAGCCTTCATACCGAAAATAAGTCAAGACTCGAATCACCTTCCCGCCTCCATCGTCACTATCACAGATCATGATGTGTTCAAGTCAGCTATCTGTGATCATGTACTAGCTCATTAGCCATTTCTTCTTTTTCTATTGCCACTCCTCTCTGTATTGCCTGTACGGCCTTGAGAGTAAATAAATGAAAATAAATAAAAATCAACAAAAAAAATTATTTGCGGAAATTTTTTAAGCAATAGGGGGAAAAAAACCCCAGGCTGGAAACCGGAAGTGGGCATCACCCCAAGCCACCTAAGACTTGGTTTTTAATTTGTTTAGACAGCTCTCATCATATGTGAACATTTCATTTCATTTACATCACATGTGTATCTTGTCTCCTCTGAGCTTGCTTTCAAAAGACAGTGGATCGCGTGCCAAACTTTTTCGTCCAACTTTCCCACTCTGAACAAACAAATAACACTTGCTGCCTGTCTGTCATTCAGTGTTGGCTGAAAACATTTAGCCAGAAACTTTGTACTCAATACTGAAACAAGGCAAGAAAACATTTTTTTCCTGGCATGTTGCCTGTAGGCAACACTCGTCAATAAAAGCTTAAAGAAAGCCCACGAAATACAAAAAACCGCGTGATAGGATGGATGGATGGACGGATGCTATGAGCGTCCGCTTTGAAAAGGGGCAGTGAGTTGCGCCACCAAGCCCTAATTATTTTGCCCAATGTCCTACCTATGTTTAAAAAAAAACAAAAAAACAAACAATTCCCATCATCAGCTACAGTTGAACCTATTTAGTGACTTTGGATCGTACGTTTTCTTAATTACTACGGTTTTTCCAGCACTTTTTCCCAAAATGCACGAACGAAGTCCTACTGGATGTGGCTTACTCTATTACCGAGCGACTGCGTTTGTCTCATTCTTCGCACATTCCCCCGGAATGGGTACGTGCCACCGTGAATCAAATATTAGGGGTGTGCAAATATCAAAATTTAGAAATATGAATCAAATATAAATACATATCAAATCAAATATTTTAATATGTTGGAAAGATTGTGTATTTTGCTCATGTTAACTTGGAAAATTGAGTAATTCCCATTAGCTGTCTGTTCTCGCAACCTGTTTATACAACATCAAATGTCTGTAAACTCATTTGACTCTGTGCTAGCCATCACTCGTGGCATTGGCTGTCAAGCAATAAACTCGGGATTGGGAGCGGCACTGCAAAAGTAACGAATAAGCAAGGCAAAAGCTGCACTCACATCCACCCAAAACGAAGTGGTGTTTGCTATAACCATTGCTCAGAAAAGAACTGCAGTGCCATGTTTTATCCCACACGCAAGCAGGACTTGTGCAGCACAGCGTGCGCAGCAAGCGTTGTTTGCCTTCAGTGTGAGACACGTTGTTGTCGAGGTACTGCATTTGCAAGAATATAGCGCAGCCACCAATATAGAGCGAGTTATACTACACCACACTACAGGAAGAAGAGAGCTTTGACGGCATGAAAAGAATATTTCAATTATTATAACTACAATTAAACATGTGTAATGCATCCACACTCGTTTAGAATAGCTCCTTTTAGCATACCGCAATATGTCGTGGTAACACCCATTGCCTGAGAGATCTGCACAAGTCCTGGGTTTCGCTTGTGCGTGTATTGCGGTAGAGGATCGGCCATCACTCTATCCTGAAATATAACAGGCATGCGATACGCTGCACTAGAGTGTACTAGAATGGGGGAGTGGGTCCAGCTGCCTTGGCAAGCGCTGAGGGTGAAGCAAAAAACGTTGAAATTGTGGCGGTACTGCCGTTGCCTGGCCAATCAACATTGGCTCTGGCAGCGCTCATTGGCTGAGGCAAGCTCACGGGCTGAGTAGCTGTCATCTGTTCTTCTTTCTGGGGTTTTATGTGCCAAAACCAGTTCTGATTATGAGGCACGCCGTAGTGGAGGGCTCTGGATTAATTTTGACCACGAGGGGTTTTTTAATGTGCACTACAATTGTAGCAAGCACACGGGCGTTTTTGCATTTCGCCTTCATAGAAATGCGGCCACCGCGGCCGGGATTCGATCCCGCGATCTCGTGCTCAGCAGCGCAACGCCTTAGCTGACTGAACCACCGCGGCAGATAGCTGTCATCTGCTCGACACACCGTCGTTGTTGCGTCGTTTGCATTCTTTCCGCCGCTATTTTTCCATTTTATTTACAATAGATCGGTGGGGAATAATACCAGTGTTGCCGCCACCATGCCTGTCAAAGCTCCATGTAGCTGCGGCAGGGTCTCCGACGCGACAAGCGTTGGCCAGCACGGGGGGGCCACTCATTCGGGAGAAAGCGACGGTGGCGCCACCAACTTTTCAATAAAGAAACCCTCAGCCTGCGTTGGACCCACTCCCCCAATCTAGTACACTCTAGCTGCACGGAGGTGCGACATGCGGCAGGGAGCTGGCATACTTGCATTGTGAGGCCGTGTGGATGGGCATTTCTGCCGAGGATCCGCCCATACTCCCAGAAGGAACATTCTTATTGCAGTTGGATTCAGTAGCCCCCCTTTCGTTGCGCTCTAAGTGCACCCTCGCTGTCTGCAAACCCGTGTCCCTTGCAACAAAGAGGCTGGCTTTCCCGCAAAGCTTAGGCGCTCAGTGGCTGAGCACACTTTACAGGCAAGATTTTGCCAGCAGCACGAAATCGTCACAAAATTTAGCACAAAACCACACACATATTCTTAGATTAGACAGAAGAAACACTAATAACTGTGTTTTATCCCACACGGCTAGCAATATATTCGATTTGTTGCAAATATTCATACCCCCAACCAAATATTCAAAAATTTAGAAAGTTGAAAATATAAGATTGGGTAATATTTGAAATTTTTGAATGTTCGCGCACCCCTATTGACACATGTGTGCTGTAGCATGTGGGTTCTTGGTGTCTCACAGGAGACCAAACACCGCGGGTTCGAGCTTAGCGAGCCCCAGGGCCGCGTCAGCCGTCGCCTCCAGCACCGCTCGCGCGCGAACTCAGAGGCCACAAGGGGCTACCGAGCGACGTACGCAAAAACACAGTAAAGCCCTGAGTTGACGGAAACCGTTTACTGAAACTGTCGGCACCAGCACTGCACAAACGCCCGCGCAGCGGGGAGCCAAAGGGGTCCCGCACCAGGGCGAAAATACAATAACAGGCGCCTATATAGCATGTCGCGGCGAGAGCACAGGCTCAAGCTGGGACACGCCGCTAGGAAAAGTCCCGGCGGCTATGCTACTTGCTCTGGCGATAACCAATGGGTCAACTCGCGAGAGCACAGGCAATATCCTTCGGCTTAGGCTTCCGGCAAGTGCGGCTCGGTGGGGTACGACCTCGCGCGAGCACTAATGGCACCGCTCATCGGCTTAGCGTCGGGAAAGGATCAGCACAAAGTACGCGCTCCCCGCACGGGCAAAGGCACCGTGCGCGAGCTCCAGTCCTAGTCACAAAGGTGTCGGCGGACGAGAGGAAAGCATGAACGTACCGTGTGCTGGTCCCAGAGAGAAGTCCCAGGCACGCTCCGCCGCTAGCAGCCGAAAAACCGGCCGCCTCGTGACGTCAGCGCCCCGCCCTCAGCACAACCGCCGCGTGCGCAGCGCCACCGCGGGAACCGGTTACGCGGAGGACGGGGAAAACCGGGGGACGGCAGAACAGGTGTTTGCCCGCGCAATGACGCCGGCGCAACCCTCAATCCCCACAAGCACAATGGTGTGGCACCTCTCTTCCCCCACCAAGGATCAAACATTGCTCTCGCTGCGTCATAGCTTGCGAAACGTGTAGTGCATAATAAATAATGAATCACATTAAAATTGTGCTACACACTGAATTGCATAAGATGAAAATAGAGACAATCGCATGCTTCACATGTATGGTATTCACTTAACCGCATTACCTTTCCTTCACGCATTTCTAAATAACTTGTTCATTTTGTAATCTCTGGCCACATTTCTCGTATGCACGGTACGCGCCCAACATCAATTTATTATTTCCTAGTGAGGACTCACCGTGAGGGAGAGAATGGGTGCCAGCAGACTGCCTTCATCGTAGCGGGACAGCTTGGCCAAGGTTACCTCCAGCATGCTGGTCAGCTGCAAAGCAATAATTCCAAAGTAGCGCGTCGCCATTTGTGCTTCCACAGACACCAAGCATACAGGGGTGGTATTCTCTAGCAAGCACTTCTAGAGATACTGTTATCACTTATGTAACTCTGCATCGGGCTTGTACTCTGCACAGCTTGGCACAGCACTGGTGGCTGCACACACCCAAGCATCTGGTGCCGAGTCGCATGAAATTGCGCTAGCATATCTCCGAAAGGTATTCCGTGCTCACGTTGGTTTCGACGGGAATTCAGGGCGCAGGCTCCTTTCCCAAGCGTATCACCCCTGAAGGAAGCCGAACGCCAGGCCGGGGTACGCTTGCACCCTTTTGAACCAGTGGGTGCCCAGCGGCGGTGGGAATCGAACCCACAGCCTCCCGCAGCCGAGGCGGGCGTTCTACCACTAGGCCACGGCTGCGGTATGATCAAGAATACAGCTCCAGATCATAGTCGAGCACAACATGAACCCACGGCAACCTTCTCAAAAACCTGCTTTGTGACGCAGCCTCAGGCAGCTTTGATGGTATGCTGTTGCCAATGCCGCGAACATAGTTTTGATTTAGTATCCGATTGTAACTTGCCGGCAATTTTCGCACCCATTTTCTCGGAAAAAAGGCGCACTTTAGATTCATATAAATACAGTACTTTTGATACAATGCTTTGGCATGGCAGACTCTACACAATTTGTGCATTCAGAGGATGGAAGGGGCTATTGCTACGTGCTGTTATAAGAAGATGATGTTGACAAGGAGTTGCTGCCTTGCAGCATGATTTTGCAGCGCTATTCGGTAGACGCTCAAACTGTAGCTAGATGCGCTGACATTTTGCTTGATGTCGGCACTCTTTGATGACACTGTCAACAGTGGTGAAGACGAGCAGATTGAACGCGTCATCTGCGATACCTTTCACACCTGGTGCTTTTCAGCAGTGGGCTTCTTCGATTTTCCACTTCTGGCTACCCGCGGGCTGCCAGAACCAGCCAGTGCGCCTTCGTTTTCCGCCGCGCGTTCCGCCGCGCGTTCGTTTTACTCGGGCTGGACGGTTCTGGCTACCCGCGGGCTGCCAGAACCTGCCAGGACGATTTTGTTCTGGCTGCTCTCTGGAAGTTCTCTGGCTAGCAGACGACAAAAAGAGGCGATGAGCGCTCGCCGCCATCTTTGTGGGGACTTGACGGTTTGCAGTGCGGGCACTTGAGGACTTTTACCTCGCTCAGTCAACTGGCTTGCGTCGAACGCTTGCGCGCGCCGCCCCGGTTGTTGTGGTTTCGGACTTCGTCTCGCGTACTCGTCGGCGTGGTGCGTGGATCGCTGATTGGGTTGCTTCTTGCGTTATCTTACTAAACGCACCGTTCCGCCTTGCGAGGCGGTGCCATACGAGCGGCGGCGAACCATACGAGCGGCAGCGAAGCTTTCTTTTATTGCGATAGCAATTATATGGACACTTGAACCGGATTTCTGCCGTCGGCGTCGCCGTCGTCGTCGTCGTCGTCGCCGTCGTTGTCGCCGTTGTCGTCACCGTCGCCGTGAGGTTCCCTATAGATAAAATCTTCGCCGCGCGCCGTATGCCCGAGAGGAAGCGTGCGGAGACGCGCGCTATCACGGAGAGCGAACGCACTCAATCTCCCACGCGCAAGCAAGGAAGCAGGAAGCCAGCGCCAGAGGGAGCAAGGGGGGGGGGGGGGGGGGCGCACTTCTCTGCGAAGAACCGCGCTCGTCGCTCGCTCGCACCGTCTCTTATCTCCACACGGCTCTGACCTTTAAGTGCATTCGCCGCTCAGTTTCCGTTGAAGCGATAGACCGCACGTACCTTCGCCCGCTGCGGCGTATGCTTGCTGCCAGCGTTTTGACAGTCGTTGTCTGCTGTCATTCAGTGTGATCTCTTCGTGTTTGTGCGCGCTCACACCATGCTTGTTCATAGTTCGTAATAGTCGGGCCACATTTTCCAACGCACGCTACACACGCAATGCTGCCCGGATCGGCAGTGCAGCGCTACAGGTGTGTCCCTTGGCACGCACTGCCCACGGGAAGCGCTTCTCATGAACACCACCGTTTCACACGCGCCTTCTCGTGGTCATCGAGTCTCTCTTCATGTCGGTCTACTTACGCCGCAGCACACCTGCTTACTTAATCAGCTCATGTTTACTACAATTCATATTGCTACCAAAGCCGCTCACCTTACTTCGTATGACATTGCTGTGTTGCTATCGCATTCATTGCTTCGCCCTTAGGGCGAAACTGTGACATTTTTTTTGTGTGTGTGTATGCCGTGAATCCTTTTTCACCGCTGTAAACAGCACGCACGGATGCTGTCACCGGCGCTGTCGATTATGCTTGCATGGTATTTTCATCGTGTTCCGCGCAAGTTGTTCGCGAAGTTGTAGACGCACATTGCGATGCATTTTCGGTTCATCTTTCTCTAGTGGTATCCCTTTTCACATCGCTCGTGTATATGCGGCGATATACTTTTTTCTGCAGTTATATAGCGAAGGCGTCGCATCCAGGGTTGCCACTGGTGGCTACTTTTCGCCAAATTGGCGAATTTCAGAGGCCCGTGGCGACCAAAAATTATGAATGGCGACTTGGCGAATTTCTGGCGATTTTCGGCTAAGAGCTCGATCGAGTTATGGGTTCTAAGCTCAGTGTCTTCTAAACAAACGAGCGACAACATTCAGCCCGTCCACTACCTCCTAAATTTTTCTATGAGGTACTGGCACGTCTCCTAGCGAAATGTAGGTTAGCGAACTGCTCTGCATGCCGCGAGACGGCAGTGTTGATGGGTTGGCGGCTTTGTGGCGCAACCCACCACTCCGTTTCAAGGGGGGCGCTCATAGAATCTATCCATCCATCCGCTTGCTACGATCTCCTGATTCCCATTTGGCGACGGCGGAGCTTGTGGAGCTGCCTGTCTTCGCTGCTGTAATACCTACTTTTTAACTGCTGGAACATGGGGAAGCACGCTAATGCGAAGCGAAGATTTCGTGATGAATGGCTCCGGGATCAAAAACTTAAAGGTATGTGTTATATGTACAGGGGATTTGTGGTTATGTTAGTCTTGGATGATCGTGTTGCATTTATGAATATAAGCGATCAGGCGGGTTCCTTTGTTTCTATACTGACACAGGCCATACATGGCTTGTTTTACGTTGTCGTAAAGCGGACGGAATTTATTATTTCGCCAAGTTGCATGAAATCATTGCCGCAGTTTTATTTTTTTTCTACACAGAGCTTGTGAGTTTAAGCCATTACGTCGGTCGGGCGGGTTCCTTTGTTTCTATACTGACTCAGGTCATACATGGCTTGTTTTACGATGGCATAAAGCGAACAACGGAATTTATTATTTGGCCAAGTTTCATGAAATCATTCCTGCAGTGGTTTTATTTTTTTTCTAAACAGAGCTTGTGCATTTAAGCCATTAGGTTTTCTTTATTTCTTCACTTCGAAATGTTTTCCAGACTGGATATCGCCGACTGAACATGGACAAGCGGTGAAGTGCAAATACTGCAACTGTGTATTGAGGCCTCATTACACGGACCTCCTAAAGCACGCCGACTCTAAGAAGCACAAAGACTACGTTGTGCCTGCCCCACAGCAGCTCAAGCAGTTCTTGGCCCAGGTCAGCAAGCCAAATTTTGACCAAGCAAGGCGGGAAGTTCGAATAGCATTGTTCACCGCTACGCACACACCTGTAAGTGCGATTGATGAACTTGGTGAAATTCTGCAAGAAGAATTCGACGGAAAGTTTCGGATGCACCGTACCAAGTGCGCAGCTGTCATCAAGAATGTGTTGGCACCACACTTCAAGCACAAGCTGGACAAAATGGTGAAGGAAGCCCCGGGGTACTCCTTAATGCTCGATGAATCTACGGATGTCTCCACCACAAAACAGCTGTGTGTTTCTGTTCGCTTTCATAACTCTGAAACGAACTGTATCTCGGACACGTTCCTCGACTTGAAAGAAGTAGCGAATGGAACAGCAGAAGTGATGCATCAGTGTGTCATGGACATATTGTCTGATCACGGGTTGAGCCTTAAAGACTGTGTCGGAATAGCGACAGATGGTGCAAACTCAATGTGCGGAGAGCACAACTCTCTGTGGAGCCGGCTCAGGGAAGGGAATCCAGATTTGATTTTAGTAAAGTACATGTGCCACTCGCTAGACCTCGTTGCCGCAAAGTCAATGCAGACAATGCCTTCAGCGCTCGAGTACATGGTACGAGAATCTCACAATTACTTTGCTCACAGATCCACCAGGCTCGCTGCATACAAGGGATTGTATAACAGTATGCTGGAAGACACCGACAAGGTAGAGCCACCAAAACTCCTGTCTCTGTCTCCAACAAGGTGGTTGGCAATGTTCGACTGCATCGAAAGAATTTTGGGTCAATTTGAGAGCCTGCAGAAGTTTTTTTCACAGTATCGACAGCCGCAACTATAACACGCGTGTTCTTCGGGACATGTACAATGACACTCGGAACCACGTCTATTTGATTTTTCTTGCAGCAGTGCTTCACAATGTGAAACGAGTGAATCTGTTGTTTCAGAGCCAGACAGCCGACCCCTTGAAGCTTTTTCAAGAACTAGAAAATCTATACATAGATGTGCCGTAACACGGCTGGTTTCAAGATCTGCTTAAGGACAACTCCAACAGTGACCTGCTTTCCCTGGATTTAAAAAACATGGAGAGCATCTACTTAGACTGTGGACAAGCAGACCTCGGAGCAGCATTTGCAGAACGGCTCGCGGCAAGTGGATTACCTGCCCAGGAGCAGACCTGCATTAGAGAGCGGTGCTTCAATTTTTTGCAGAAATTGGCAACAGAGCTACAAACACGAATTCCAAATGCAACATCTGCTCTCCGCAGGCTTCAAGCTGTAAGTCCGGAAACTGTATTGGGGCCCAATGCTTGCCGGGAGATCTTGAGTTTGCCATCATGCCTGTTTGGCATACGTAACAACCAACTGGAAGCGGAGGTACGACTGCTTCGGTCTGCATTCGCTACAACTGAAACTAGTTCTGCCACAAGTTTCTGGTATGAGGCGCTAGCATTCAGAGACGCTGCTGGTGTATGTCCCTTCCCAGCACTCGCCGCTGGAGCCATCAGGATCCTGACACTTCCGGTCTCAAATGCCGAAGCGGAGAGAGTCTTTTCTAATGTAACCTTAACTAAAACAGAACTTCGCAATAAGATGAAGATGGACCTTTTGGAGTCCATCTTAAGGGTCAAATTTGGCCTTCGTCTGAAGAAGAAGACATCGTCAAACTACATCGTTCCGGAGGAAGTGCTTTGTAAAATGACGGCAAACTATTCTGGGGCTTGCAGTATCTACAATTAGTGTTCCTCAAGAAAGCGCTTCGCGATCACAGGGTGATATTTGCGGCCGAGAGGCTGATGCAGGGTGTTTGTGTGCAATAAAAGTAATTGTTTAACACATTCTCAATTCTTTGCATTGCGTGTGTGCAATAGAAACAATTGCTTAAGACAATTTACATTGTTTATCGGTTCATTTATTATATGCATCAGATAGACGCGCGGAGATAATTGTGACTATAAGAAATGGACAGTGGAGATTTTAGCATGGTGGAGCCGATGGTGATACGTCTTCTTCCGTTGAAACGAGCGGACACATCCTTACATGCCCTTTGAGTTACTGGAGCTATAGTAACTCTACATGATAATGATGATGGTGTGGCATTACGGTGCCATCTAACGGCTAGTCGGAGAACCAGGCGTATCAAGCTCCCATTCTGAAGCGGGCGATGCAACTGGCATTGGAGAACGTCAATATAATTTCAGGGTTTTGGATGGTACTGTATTCTGCGAGGTTATGCAAAATTGGAAGAATTTATTACTAGGTATTGCCGTACATATCTAGTGTGGCGACGTTTTTGGCGAAATTTACAAAAAAATGGCTACTTTTGGCTACTTTTTCCTCGTCGTCTGGCGACATTGACTCAACACTCAGTGGCAACCCTGGGACTCGCAGCTAGCCCACGTTCGCTCCGTCTATCCGCCGTATGCTTGGGTGGCAGCTCGAAACTGCCGTTGATGTTAAAGGAATGCACTGAGATGAGTAGTGGCCACACGTATATTAGGTTAATTATTGCTCTCATGATAAAGCTTTTTGATGGTCACAGGTGTCATACATTTTCATGCGCCAGCCCAACGCCTCGTTGGCCAGCCGCAGCCCCCAGCTCCTTCAGCACAGGAGCAGAATTGAAAGGAGCACTATCAACCGAAACAAACTTTCTGAAATCGAATTCAAGCATGTCTATGGGCACGAAATTTTACGCTTAATGACCTACCCGCTTTTTCGTGTCTTGTCAAATGACTTCAAATGTCGCCGGTGGCCGACCTCCTCGAGGCATCCTTGAGCGATTGCTTTTGCGCGATTATTTACGTGCGATTTTGCGTCTTGGCATCGGACTCGTCGCAGGCCGTTTGTTACGCTGTGCAAAGTGAGATGCCCAGTCGCGCGAACTCTCGCAAAAGTGTTTTTCCGAATACAGCTGTATATTTTCACGGTGGCAACGCAGAAATGGGCTGACTACGCCACGCGCACGCCGCCCACGCCGGTCGCTGCCATTTTGGTAGCTTGTTTACATTTATCCCGCGGCCAGCGCTGTCCCGGCGTTCGATTTTGCAAACTTCGGGCAGCTCCGGGTTGTCTTGGGATCCCAGCTCATGTGACTTCCTATCACAACCGGAACTAGCTGGCTGCTGTCTGGCTGCCAGCGGGCTGCCAGAACTCCGAAAATCGAAGAAGCCCATTATGAAAGGACCAAGCCCGATGTTATGTTGAAAATGATAAACAAATTAGTGGGTTGCTCACATACCACATAAACTATTAAAGAATTGATGCTAAACAATGTAACCGTCAAGGGTGCAGAACTTAGTGAGTCATTTAATGATTTTTTTACGAGTTTAGTGGTCAGTACACATTACCCAGAGGCAGCAAACGAAATAAATAAAAACGTAGCAGTATATATCTCAGACCCACAAATGATAATGAAATCTTTGGCATATTTATCTCCTTTAAAAATAGTGCAGCTTGTGACATAGATGGAATACAGATAAGACCAGTTAAATATGTAATAGACATTATTTTACCACATCTTTGCAATACTTATAACTTAGCGCTCAGTACAGGTGTCTTTCCAAAGAAAATGCAGATATCAAAAGTGGTTGTGATATTCAAAGGAGGTGACAAAAATAACTTTTCTAATTACCGACCAATTTCCATATTACCCATTTTTTCTAAAGGCCTTGAAAAAATAATTTTGACAAGATTAACGAAGTTCACTGATAAATTCAGTATACTTAATGGCGCCCAGTTTGGCTTTCGCAGTGGCCGTTCCACAGAACTTGCACATTTAGCTCAGAAAGACTTCATTCTCAAAGCATTCACAGGCAATTACATAGACTTCTCGAAGGCATTCGATAGACTGAATCATTAAACACTGCTAATAAAACTAAAGTTGTATGGTGTCCGTGGTTTACCATTAGATCTCATAGCATCATACCTCTGGAATCGCATGCAACGTGTAGAAATCAATGGATACTCATCTTCATGTAAACCCATAAATACAGGGGTTCCCCAAGGGAGTATTTTAGGTCCCTTATTGTTTGATCTCTATATAAATGACATCACAAGTATTAGTAAAACACCTAAATATTGTTACGGGGAGAAAATATATGTATTTACAATATATACAGAGGGTTGTAGCTCTGTGGCCAGGGTGACACCATCTACCGAGCTCCGAGATACTTCTGCCTCTTCTTCCCCAACCAACGTCATTTTGTCCACAGCGGTACAAACTCGTACGTGACATGAACCCCCCGGCGGCAGAAGCATCGTCTCGATGCTTCTTAGGGTGTCGAATCAGCGTGCGAGTTATAGGGCTTTAGTCGCGAAACGTGCACGATATCAGTTCCTGGGGTGGTAGAAGACTTTGAATTCACAGGTGAGATCTCATATGTGAGGCTGGTGACTTGGCGAAGAACTTGGTATGGCCCGACGTATCGTGGCAGCAGTTTTTCGCAAAGGCCGACGCGGCGGGAGGGTACCCAAAGCAGAACAAGGGACCCAGGGCTGAAATGAGCGTCCCGACGATGACTGTCGTAACGGTGCTTCTGGATAGTCTGAGATGCCAGAAGACGGTCACGGGCAATACGACGTGCTGCGGCCGCGCGAACAATGGCGTCGTGAGCATAGAACGTGGTAGTGGTGGCGTCAGAAGGGAGCAGTGAGTCAAGAGGCAGGAGAGGGTGACGGCCATATAGTAGATAGAACGGGGAATAACCAGTAATATCGTGACGCGACGAATTGTATGCAAACGTCACGAAAGGTAAGGTGCAGTCCCAATCCCGGTGATCATCACTCACGTACATGGAGAGCATGTCCGTAAGTGTACGGTTGAGACGCTCGGTAAGTCCGTTTGTCTGTGGGTGGTAAGCCGTCGTGAACTTGTGGGACGTTGAGCAAGAACGAAGAAGGTCGTCGACAACCTTAGAAAGAAAACAGGGGCCTCTATCGGTGAGTAGCTGACGTGGGGCACCATGATGTAGGATGACTTCATGGAGGAGAAAATCAGCCACATCAGTTGCGCAGCTTGTAGGGAGGGCCCGCGTTATGGCATAACGCGTGGTATAGTCCGTCGCAACAGCCACCCACTTGTTGCCCGAGGATGAGGTAGGAAATGGGCCAAGGAGGTCCAGGCCGACGCGGAAAAATGGCTCACTGGGGATATCTATAGGCTGAAGGTGGCCAGCGGGAGACAATGGAGGCTTCTTGCGGCGTTGGCAAAGTTCGCAGGCAGCGACGTAGCTTTGAACAGAGCGATATAGCCCAGGCCAGAAAAATCGTCTGCGCACACGGTCATATGTACGGGAGACACCCAAATGACCAGCGGTAGGCGCATCGTGTAACTGCGAGAGAATTGTCGAGCGCAGATGCTGGGGAACGACGAGGAGCAGTTCAGCACCATGAGGATTCATATTGCGTCGATATAAGGTCCCGTCCTGGAGAACAAACATACATAGAGAAGCGTCCTGTTGCTCCGAGGTAATGCGTTCGATGATGGATCGCGAATATGGGTCACGACGCTGCTCGTCGGCGATGCGTGAGAAGTCGGAGATCGACAAAACGCAGGTATCTGTATCGGTTTCGGTGCCATCCGGTGGGTCGACAGGGTAGCGGGAGAGGCAGTCGGCGTCCTTATGTAACCGCCCAGATTTGTAGGACACGGAAAACGTGTACTCTTGCAGGCGTAAAGCCCAGCGGCCAAGACGGCCTGTCGGGTCTCTGAGTGAGGATAGCCAACATAAGGCATGATGATCTGTCACGACGATGAAATGTCGACCGAACAGGTAAGGGCGGAACTTAGCAATGGACCAAAGAAGGGCCAAGCATTCACGTTCTGTTATCGAGTAGTTTCGCTCTGGTGCAGAAAGACGGCTAGCATACGCGATCACGCGATTGGTGTCCCGCTGTCGTTGGGACAAGATAGCGCCAATGCCATGACCGCTTGCATCAGTGCGAACTTCGGTGTAGGCATGCGGATCAAAATGACCCAACACGGGTGGATTGGTAAGGCGACTGATAAGCGTTGAAAATGCTTCAGCCTGGTCGGGTCCCCAACGAAAAGTGGTGTCCTTTTTCAGAAGGTCTGTGAGAGGACGCGCGATTTCGGCAAAGTTCTGGATAAATTGCCAAAAATAGGAACACAGCCCTAGAAAACTGCGGACATCGGTAGGAGAACGCGGAAGGGGAAACTCCCCAACGGCACGAACTTTGTCAGGATCAGGCTGGACGCCAGAAGCGTCAACTAAGTGACCAAGTACTCGTATTTGGCGGCGGCCGAAATGGCATTTTGCAGAATTGAGTTGTAGGCCGGCACGTCTAAAAACATCAAGGTAGCTGAGAGTCGGTGAAGGTGGCTCTCAAACGTCGGTGAAAAAACTATGATGTCATCAAGGTAGCAGAGGCATGTGGTCCATTTGAATCCGCGCAGAAGAGAGTCCATCATGCGCTCGAAGGTAGCAGGGGCATTACACAGTCCAAAAGGCATCACTTTAAATTGGTAGAGACCATCTGGGGTGACAAAGGCGGTCTTTTCGCGATCTCGTTCATCGACTGCGATTTGCCAGTAGCCGGAGCGCAAATCAATCGATGAAAAATAACTGGCACCGTGTAAGCAGTCCAGCGCGTCATCAATACGCGGAAGCGGATACACGTCCTTTTTCGTAATCTTATTCAGGTGTTGGTAATCGATACAAAATCTCCAGGTATTGTCCTTCTTTTTAACCAAAACGACAGGTGACGCCCACGGACTGCAGGAAGGCTCGATAATATCCTTGGAGAGCATTTTGTCCACCTCCGTTTGGATCACCTGGCGTTCAGCTGCTGACACACGGTAGGGCCTCCGGTGTATAGGAGGAGCGTCACCTGTGAGGATGGAATGGGTGACGACACGAGTGCGACCTAGCGGGCGATTTCCAAAATCAAAGATGTCTTCATAGGACATCAGAATACGGCGAAGGGCGTCGGCGTAAGCAGGCCGTAGGTCAGTAGCTATCATGGGCGTAAACTTGTCGTTGCTTGAAGTAGGACGGTCGGAAGCTGCAGCAGTGTCGAATCGTGGTTCGGGCGTAAGAGCAGCTACTCCACACTCTTCCAAAGGGGACAGCAAAGCGAGAGATACACCCTCAGGAAGCACTTGCAGACACGAACCAAAGTTCAGAAGGGGAAGCCACGCTCGGTTGTTAACAAGAGTGACAATGGAGCTGGGTAGTGCGATTTGGCGTGCCAGGAGAACGTCGCAAAGTGGGGACACCACGTAAGGACCATCTCGAAGTGGAGGAGAAGGCGACATGAGGACGTAGGTCGCAGCATCAGGTTGCAGGCGAACAAATTCAGCAGAACGAAGTCGGGACTTCTGGTCTTCGGTCGGGTCGGCAAAGTAATGGGGCAGTTCAAGGCGAAGGGTGCCGGTTGCGCAGTCAATAAGTGCTGAATGAGCAGTCAGGAAGTCGATTCCAAGAATCACTTCGTGGGGACACTCGGCCAGTACAGTGAACAGGACTAACACAGGACGACTGGCAATGGTAACACGGGCGGCGCACATTCCCATCACGGCTGTTGTACTGCCATTAGCCACTCGGACGGCAGGCGACTCGGCAGGTGTCAGGACTTTACGGAGACGGCTACGAAGATCTGATCGCATAACCGACACCTGAGCGCCAGTATCGATGAGGGCTTGAACGGGTACATCATCAACAAAAATTTCAACAAGGTTCGGTCGAGCAGCAGGGTTCAGCAGAGGTTTTGCAGTCAGAGTCGTCAACGCAGCCTCACCTCCGGGGGCTGCATTGCTTAGTTTCCTGAGAAGCGGCCCGCGTAGGACGGGGACGAGGGGCGTCGAGGTGTAGGCGAGCGGGACTGACGGCGTTGCGGCGAGGGCGAGCGGCTAGTGGTGTTTCCCCGAGAGGGAAGGCCGGCATGGTATGGTTCAGAAAGGGGCGACAGAGACCGAGGGTCTCGGTTGAAGCGGCGATCAGCGTATGGTTGAGGCGAGGAGTACCAGCGGCTACTACGGCAGTGGCGGGAGATGTGACCGACCCGGGAGCAAGCAAAGCAAATCGGCCTGTCATCCGGTGTTCGCCACTCAGATGGGTTCCGATATCGACTCTGGAACGACTGGCGAGGTGCAGCAGAGGCAATGACAGGAGTGGTAGGGGTGGGACGTGGGCGGACGGCAGACTGGATGTCCATGTTGGCAATTTCTTGGCGGACAACAGCTTGAATGAGCGAGATGGTCATGTTGTCGTGCGTATGGGGACAGTGAGAACTTGGAGCCATAGCCTCAAGTTCGCGGCGGATGACCTGTGTCAAGCTTGGCGTGGCAGGCGGATGTGATGCCGGAGGGTCGTTGCAGGAGGAAGTGGCAGCCGTATTGGGAAGTCGGTCGAAGCGTTGTACGATGCGTTTGCTCTTCGCTTGCTCAAAATTCCGGCATTCCTTTATTATGGATTCAACCGTTGAGCAGTTCCTGCAAAGCAGGAGGTTGAACGCATCGTCTGCGATGCCCTTCCAAGATGTGTCCAACCCTATCGGCCTCTAGCATGTCCGCTTTACGGCAGGGAGCCAGAACGTCTTGAATATACGCGACGTATGATTCGGTTGGTGTCTGGACACGTGACGCTAGCTCTTGCTTGGCCTCCATTTGACGTCCCACAGGCCTTCCGAAAAGATCGCGTAGCTTTTCCTTGCAGGAGTCCCAGCTTGTAATTTCGGTTTCATGCGTCTCGAACCATACCTTCGCGGTTCCTCCCAAGTAAAAGATCAGGTTTGCCAGCAAATGTGTGGCATTCCACTTGTTGTGCTTACCGACGCGCTCATACGACGTCAGCCAGTCTTCGACGTCGACCTTGCCAGTGCCAGTGAAGATTCCCGGGTGACGTAGCTGGGTTAGTACCACTTCCGCCGGTGTCTGAGCGGCGGAGGCAGCGTCAGCGTCGGAGGCAGCGTCAGTAGCCATAACAGCGGAACCGATGTGACGCCCGCTGCGAAGATCCAGGGCCAGCTTGTGGCGAGATTACCCAGCACCTCCACCAAAATGTTACGGGGAGAAAATATATGTATTTACAATATATACAGAGGGTTGTAGCTCTGTGGCCAGGGTGACACCATCTACCGAGCTCCGAGACACTTCTGCCTCTTCTTTCCCAACCAACGTCAGTATGTCCACAGTGGTACAAACTCGTACGTGACAATATGTCTTATATGCACATGATACGACACTATTTCATTCACAGAATTTACATAAAACAACTATAGCCGGGTACAACTTTAGAAGGCAGCGGCATTTGCTCCCTCAAAGGCAGATGCATACGAGCCTCCAGCAATGGGCGCGCACTGAAGACTTGCCTCATGAACCGGACGGCCGGTGTCCCCGCTGACGGAGAACATGGCAGCCCGCGATTCAAGCCGGGCGAGTCGCGTCAGCGGGACTATTTCTTTAGTCGCGGAGGAAATCGGCTGCTGCGCTTCGGTCATCTGGCCGGTGCCTCTCCTGTCTTCTTAAGTTGTACCCGACTATAGTGATATAAGCAATGTTCTCAAAGGTCTTAGCACATGGTGCAATTTGAATTTGTTACAAATAAATGAAAACAAAACAAAAGCTATCGTATTTTCACTACACGAAATAAATTTCTCACTAACAGACACATTAGTTCTCCATAATTCCATCATAGAGATTGTTGACACTGTCAAAACTCTTGGAGTTTACTTTCATAAAAATTTGTCGTGGGATACACATATCAACCACCTCGTTGCCCGCCTTTCCAAAACCGTAGGTGTCTTCGCAAAATCACAATTTTCACTTTCGAGTAGTGTCAAACCACAGCTGTATCATGCATTATTCTCCTCTCAGATGAGCTACTCTTTTCTTGTTTGGGGCACCACGTCACTAACAAATATAAATAGATTACACGTACTGCAAAAGAAAGCTATCCGTCATATAGCTGGAGAACACTACAGAGGACACACAGGACCGCTATTTACTCGGTTTTGCGTAGTTCCTGCTCAAAACTTCTACACATACAATTTAGCCCTCAGATACAAACAATGCCCTAAATTTTCTGATGGAACATTACGTACATTAGCTGAACTTAAGGAAAAAACTCACCCTTATCCTTTCCGTAATACTGAAAAGTGGATTATTGCATACACTCGATTAAATATGAGTGAGATGCTTTGTTACAGACTGCCAAAACTCTTACACTACTTGATTGAACATGAAATATTCATTGAATCTACCAGTAAGAAAACACTAAGAAAATTTTTTGTATCTGTTGAGTAGTGCACATCTGTGAAAAATATACGTTTCTTCTATTTTCATTTTATATATGTTTCTATAGTGTAATGAAACTGTGTACAAGTGTAATGAAACTACTGTAATGAAGAATATTTAATGTTTCTTTTAATACTTAATGTAACATATGGTGATTTGTGTTTTTTCTTTTGTGTGTATACATACTAAGTGTTTTTTTATATACATATAAAAACAAAAGGACACAGGATGCTTTGTTACTGTAATTACGCATAAGGAGTGTTTCTTTCTTTGGTGTTCCACATCAACTGCTGTGCCTTGTAAAGGGGGCCTGAATCCCTGTCAAGTGAACAGAGTTTCACTTTTTGTTCGGGCCTCCTCCATTTTTTTTCGTATATCTCAAGAAAAATAGAATAAACTTGAATTGAATTGAAAAATGTGGGCGATCTTGGGAGCCTCAGACATCTTCTGGTCAGCTTGTAGATGCAAGGCCAGCACGTCCCGTATGTACGACAAGTACGGTTCAGTTGACGTCTGGGTACGTACCACCAATTGTTCCTTGGTGGCAAGTTGTCGACCAAACGGGTTGCCGAAAAGGTCGCGGAGCTGTTGCTTGAACATGTCCCAGCTGGTGAGATCGTCCTCGTGGGTCCAAAACCAGATGAGAGGGGTGCCGCCGAGCTAAAATATGACGTTTTCCAGACGTTTGACAGTCGGCGGCAAGGCTGTACCATGTATTGATCCATTATTTTGCTGTCGACACACTGTTCGGTTGCGCACGCATTCGAAGGAACCGATCCGGTTATCAGGGAACACGCATCGACACGTGCTGGCTTCCCGGATCTCCGATCTTCACATCAAGATACCAAAGGACCAACATCGGCTTCATTCTCTGTCGCCCACCATCGCTTCCATTGCCTTGGTCACCTGGTTTCGGCCAGCCCAATCAAGTCTGACTACCGTCTATACAAGGACTGCTCCCGCCGACTCCCGTCGCAGTCGGTGGCAAGGCTGTACCATGTATTGATCTGTTATTTTGCTCTCGACAGGTGAGTTCAGACCTGCCTGCGTTCCTTTTCTATTTTGCTCTCTGCCGCCGACTGCACCACAATGCCCGATTGTACTATTTGTGCCGAGCCATTGCCGCGAGACGATAAGTTTCAGACGTGCTCTGTGTGTAATGAAGCTTATCACTTGGGTAAGAACTGCTTGACGGTTGCCGAGTCAACTTTTTCAAAAATGTCAGCAGTAAAATGGGGATCCTGGGTCTGCCCCGCATGCAAGACGCAAGCCGTCAAGCAACCTGTATTGGGTAATAAATTGGACGATGGAGCACTAGAACAACAACTTTTGACTGTAAATGATAAACTGGACCGGCTGACGACTACAGTCGAAATGTTGGCTAGTCGAGTGGAAGAACTACCGACCTTCAAAGCTACCGGAGAAAAAACTACACAAACTGTTCTGCAGATACAGGGGTCGCTCGATTCCCTTGCCGCTAAATATGAATCGGTGTTGTCCACAGTAACTGCGAACCAGATACCAGTCGGCGAGCTAGGCACGCAAGTAGATACACTCTGCGCTAAGATTGTTGCCCAGGCTGAGCTGCTTGCGAAGGTTGGCGACTTAGAGCAATACAGCCGACACTGCAATTTTGAGATTCATGGCCGGCCATATAACCCCAACGAGGATTTGCCTTCCTTCTTGTCAGAACTGGCCGCGAAGCTAAACATTTGGGCATTCAAAACGACCGATGTTCACCGACTTCCCGCACGGAGCAATACCATTCCGGTGTGCACACTGTCTAGGCCAAGCAGGAATGGCTCGCTACACGCTACGTGAGCTTGCTCGTGAGAGCACCTTTCCGTGGCTTTACTTCAATCACAATCTTTCGCGTGCACAACGGGAGCTGTATCGGCTGGCAAGGCTGAAAGGCAAAGAAAAAAAATTTAAATTCGTCTGGACCGAAAACGGCAGGATACTGGCTAAGAGGGACGAAGATGCACCTATTCTGTATATTGTGAGACGACGCCCGGGACGAAGGCAGAGCTCTTGTATTGTCACACAGGGCGAGAGAGCCCACGAACACCAACCCAACAAAATTATGATGATTATGAGGATGGGTATATACACATGAAGACGATGAACTGCACAGTTAGCGCTCACACTAACTTCCCCCCCTCACGAAAGCGGCCGGTAAGGCAGCGAGTCAGAAACGGTCCTAACGCCGAAGATACGGCTTCAGGCGACAGACGTGAACAATTTCAGTGCTGCGGCAATGGCAGTCAGTAACCGAGGTAACAGGAGCTACGCGATAGTTCACGGCAGATGTTCTTTCAAGCACGGTATATGGGCCCCGATACCTGTGAAGAAATTTTTCACAGAGCCCTGGCACTTGAACAGGAGTCCACAGGAGCACTTCGTTGCCTGGGCGGAACGAAATGACACGACGGGTCACATCACAACGGACTTTCCTCTTGTCCTGAATGGTCGCGGTGTGGGCGCGCGCAATTTCGCGGCAGTGGGCGACGCGGGCGGCGAACTCCCTGGTAGAGATGTGGATGGAACAGAAGGTGTAGAGATGAAGGTGGTGTCCAAGACAAAAGACGGTGCACGGCCGTACACGAGGAAAAAGGGGCTGCAGTTTGTTGTGCGTTGAACGGCAGTATTATATGCAAATGTGACGAAAGGAAGTATAGTGTCCCAGTTTGTGTGGTTGGGTTTCACATACTTGGAAATCATGTTGGAGAGAGTTCGATGGAATCGCTCGGTAAGACCATTGGTCTGGGGATGGTACGCAGAGGTGGTCTTATGGATGGTGTTTGAGGCTTGCAGGACTTCAGCAAGAACATGGGAAAGAAATGTCTTGCCACGGTCACTTAGAAGAACACAAGGCGCACCTTGCAGGACAAACTTGGCGACCTCAGAGGCCGCACCAGAAGGAAGAGCTGCCGTCTCAGCGTAGCGAGTGAGATGGTCCACGGCGGTGACAATCCAGCGGTGACAATCCAGCGATGACAATCCAGCGGTGACAATTCAGCGGTGAGCCGCGGGTGTAAGCGGAAGGGGTCCATATAAGTCAATGCCCACGAATTCAAAGGGAACAGATGGGCACGGCAATGGTTGCAAAGGGCCGGCGGGAAGAGAGGTCGAAGGTTTTCGATGTTGGCATGATGCACACAAACTGACGTACTTGGCAACACTAGTAGACAGGCCAGGCCAGAAACAGCGAGTCTTAATGCGGTCGTAGGTTTTATGAAATCCTAAGTGACCAGCCGTTGTGTCGTCGTGAAAAGCTTGTAAAATTTGCAGTCGAAGTGAGCGAGGGACGACTGGGACCCATCGGTGACTGGTAGGGTGGTAAACTTGCCGCAATAATGAGCCATCATGAAGTTTAAACTGTGCCAGTTGTCGTCTTAAGTGGCTGTTGGGAGGACGGGATAAGCCAGTGAGCTGGTCGATAATTGTGCGGCAGTACGTATCTGCACGTTGGAGGGAGGCGAGGTCTTCTGAGGACAGAATGTCGACCGAGGTCACGAACCGTACCGGGGCCATGGTTGTGGTCGGTTGGCTGGGCGGTGCCGAACGGAGGGAAGGTGAGACGTGGGCATTTGGCGACAGCGGGCAACGAGATAAAGCATCAGCATCTTGATGTTGCCTGCCAGACCTATATGTGACAGTGTAGTCGTACTCCTGCAAACACAGAACCCAACGGCCGAGGCGTCCGGACAGATTCTTCAGGGAGGACAACCAACACAGAGCATGGTGGTCAGTCACAATTGTGAATTGGCGGCCATATAGATAGGGGCGAAACTTTTGTACGGACCATACGATGGTGAGGCATTCTTGTTCGGTGATACAGTAAAAGCTCGATGATACGATCACGGCTAATACGAATTTCCGGATGATACGAATTTTTCTGTGGTCCCGGCCGAGCCCCATTACTTTGCAACGTGCTAGAGAACGGTTGTTACGAATCGATTTTCAGCCTGCGTCAGTTGATACGAATAAACGCCGCCCCACCGACGGCCGCGAAAGAGAACAGCGCGCAGTCACGCGCTTTCTCTCCTTCTCTTTTGGTGCGGAGGCGCTGCGCCGGACAGCGCGGACTCCGCGACTGGGCGTGAAGAGTTTGAAGCGGTGGCGCTTCAAGAAATAAATGCTTTTTACGTGCATGTGCCTGAGTGAGTTCACCTCTGACTCTTTAATTTAGCTACAGTCGAATCTCGTTAATTCGAACACGCTTATTTCGAACATACCGCGTACTGACAATGCTCTTAGCAGCGCGCCAAATAACGCGGCGGCGCCTCCGACCGGCATTGCTCCGACACCGCCATAGAGCAAAAGCTCAGGAGAGACCCCTCAATGCCGCGCGCGAAGGAACGGGGGGAAAAAAAAAGAACCCACGGCGGAAATTTCCCCCTCTCTCAAATTGCAAGGTCGCGTTTCTGCATCGCGCCGGAACAAGCGTGTACGTGCCGACTAGAGTGTTCTAGACAACTGTATTCTAGCACACACTAGTGCCGACGTCTCAGCCACGCGGATAAAATGGCAGTGAACCCTTCTCCTCTATTTTCTAGTCACATGTTGACCTTGCACGCTGCGGCAGCAGCGCAGAGGGAAGCAGCGGCGGAGGCACAGTCGGGCCAACGAAACTGCCACGCCCGCAAACGCTCGCTTCCCGATAACGGCAGAAAACGAAACTTCAGGGGGCGGCTAAAATAAGCTGGCGCCAGCACGGCGGCGGGCGCGCACAGAGATGTGCGCACGGAGTCGAAGGTGAGAGAGCTACGAGGGAGTTGAGAGGGAGGGCGAGGGGAGCCACCGAAGCGGCGGAGTTGACGCGGCCAAATCCACTTCCCTGCCGCACTCCTCCCTCACCTTCGACGGTCTCCGCGCGCACCCGTGTGCCGGCGCCGCCCGGCTCCCTGAAGCTTCGTTTTCTGTCGTTATCGGGAAGCGACCGTTTCCGGCGTGGGCAGTTTCGTGGCCCGCGCTTGCTATGCGCTTGCGCGCTGCGATATTTCACGACTTTTTTTTTTTCACGAAATTTTCGGGCCCCTTCGAGTTCGAATTATCGAGATTCGACAGTAGTTTTAATTGTGTTTCGATGATACGAATTTCGGACAATACGAATATTTTTCGTGATCCCGTGAGATTCGTATCATCGAGCTTTTACTGTAGTATAAATTCGCTCAGCAGGAGAAAGAGTACGACTCGCGTAGGCCACGACTTGCTCTTCAGACGCGTGGTTCCGCTGCAGCAGGACAGCGCCTATTCCATGCCCACTTGCGTCAGTGAGGAGGATAGTAGAGGCTGTAGGATCAAAGTGACGAAGCACTGGTCCTGATGTGAGGCATCACTTGAGGGTCTGAAAGGTGGCTTCACATTCATCCGTCCAGGTAAAGGGTGTGGTCGTGGTCAGGAGTTTATGAAGAGGAGCTGCGATAGTCGCGAAGCCACGGACAAAGCGGCGGAAGTACGACGCTAATCCGAGAAAGCTGCGAAGGTCTTTAGGTGTGGTTGGTGTTGGAAAATGCTGTACAGCAGCGACCTTGTCGGGATCTGGCTCAATGCCGTGCTTGCTGACCACGTGACCTAATACTTTGATGCTGTGGCTCACAAATCGACACTTCTTAGTATTGAGCTGGAGACTGGCCTTGGCTAGACACGTGAGAACGTAGTCTAAACGTTCTAGGTGCTGGGAGAAGCTGGATGAAAAGATGACAATGTCGTCCAGGTAACATAGGCAGGTTTTTCATTTGAGGCTGCGTAGTACGGTATCGATCATTCGTTCAAATGTGCCTGGCGCATTGCACAGACCAAAAGGCATTACGTTGAATTCGAAAAGGCCATCAGGTGTTGCAAACGCCGTCCTCTCTTTGTCGGGCTCATGCATCAGGATCTGCCAATATCCAGAATGCAAGTCGAGGCTCGAAAAGTATTTGGCACTTTGTAAGGTATCCAAAGCATCGTCAATACGGGGCATAGGATATACATCCTTACGGGTAATTATGTTTAGTGCCCTATAATCGACACAAAAGCGTACCGAACCGTCCTTTTTTTTTTACTAGAACAACAGGAGACGACCAAGGGCTTGCTGAAGGCCTTATAACGTTCCGTGCGAGCATGTCGTTGACTTGGTCTTCCATAACTTTCCGTTCAGCAGACGATACACGGTAAGGGCGGCGACGAATGACGCGGGATCCGTCGGTTTCGATGTGATGAGCGGCCACTGTTGTTTTACCCAAGCCATCCGAACACACATCAAAGCAAAGTTGGTGCTTTTTTTAAGATGGTCAGCAAGGCATCAGACTGAGTTGGGCTCAGATCTGAACTCACAGTGGCCCTGAGAGCACTGGGTGAACCGTCTGTGTGCGTACACTCGGCGAAGAAGGAAACAGGCGAAGCAGTGACGACACATACTGGTGCTGCGTCGATAGGCATGGCAACAGTGGACCCCTCCGGCAGCAGAAGTGGCTCTGATGTCGTGTTGTAGGCGGTCAGACTGGCGCAGCCGCGTGAGAAACGCACTAGACAAGAAGCGATAGCGATTCCCCGAAAAATGCAGCGCTGAGAAGGGGAAACCACTGCGGCACTGTCGATATTTTCGCTAGTAAGACGGCTCTGTTGGCACGACGTTTATTCGGCCCGAGTACTCGGGAGCGAACCAGCAAAGGCACACACCCGATGATGATGATCACACAAAACTGAAGATGAGGATCGAGCAACGTAGAATGATGATGATAATATATAGATGAAGAACACGTGCGTAATAAACGCCCACACTAATTTCCCCCCCATGTGGAAGCGGCCATCCTGGCTGCAGGTCAAGGTGACAAAGAACGCCGCCTGAAGGGTTTCATGCGGGAGACATGAACGACCTCAGTGCTGTGACAACGGCGGTCTGTTGCGGCGACAACAGGAGTCACGCGATAATTGACGGGCGATGTCTGCTCCAGGACTATGTAGGGCCAGATGAATCGCGGCTGGAACTTTTCGCACAAACCAGGCGTGCGAAGGGGCGTCAATAGAAGTATTTCCTCACCAGGTATGAAAGACACAACACGATGGAAGGTGTCGTAAATGATCTTCCGGTCTTGT
Source organism: Dermacentor silvarum (assembly GCF_013339745.2). NCBI lineage: Eukaryota > Metazoa > Arthropoda > Arachnida > Ixodida > Ixodidae > Dermacentor > Dermacentor silvarum. Next base: position 144,401,219 of record NC_051163.1, on the reverse strand, counting down.
TGCCTGGCTGCTGTGTTTACGCGAGCACGCTGGCGGCACTGGGCGAGTCGTGAAACGAATTCTTTGCTAGATGATGCAGATGGGTCGACAGGAGAATTGAAGAAAGAAACGTCTAGAAGGGAGTAGGCGACCGTCCGTAAAATAGGTAAAATGGCGGTGGTACGCTGAACGGCCGTGTTGTAGGCGGAAGTGACGAATAGTGGAAGCTTGTCCCAATTCTTGTGATCAGGCTGAATATATACGGCGATCATGTCGGCAAGCGTGCAATGAAATCGCTCTGTCAAGCCGTTAGTTTGTGGATGGTAACTCAACGCTGTTTTGTGGGTGGTACTAGAGGCACGCAGGACTTCGTTTAAAAGTTGTGAAAGAAAGACGTTTCCACAGTCGCTTAGCAGTACCCGAGGAGCACCATGGCGCAGAATTATAGCTTGAAGGACGAAGTCGGCAACCTCCGAAGCCGAGCCAGTGATCACTGATGTTGTCTCAGCGTAGCACGTCAGGTGGTCGATGGCGGTCACTATCCACCAATTGCCAGCTGCAGTAACAGAAAGGGGCCCATAAAGGTCGATGCCAACAACCTCAAATGGTGCGGTGGGACACGGAATAGGCAGTAATTCGCCGGCAGGAGCAGATGTTGGGAGTTTGCAACGCTGACACACAGAACAGGAACCGACGTATCTCCCCACACTAGTAGAAAGGCCAGGCCAATAGTAACGGCTTCGAATGCGATCGTAGGTTTTGTGGAAACCGAGATGGCCAGCTGTCATGTCATCGTGGAATGCTCTGAAGACATCGGCTCGAAGAGAGCGCGGTAAAAACGGGCACCCAGCGTTGACCGTCAAGGTGGTAAATGCGCCGATACAGCACGTGATTGTCCAGCTTGAATTGTGCGAGTTGGCGTCGAAGCCCGCGTTAGGTGGGCGAGAAGCACCAGAGAGGTGGTCTATCATACGCCGACAATATGGGTCAGCCCGTTGGCGAGATGCAAATGTTTGATCGTCGTCCTGAGAAAGGTAGTCTATTGAAGTTAGAGAGGAAACCGGCGTAGAAGTGACATCCGAAGAGCTGCTTTGCGACACAGTTGCCGAGGTGTCGAGTGGGTGCGCAGGAAGCGGGCAACGAGAAAGAGCGTCAGCGTCTTTGTGTTTTTTGCCTGACTTATGAATAATGTCAAAGTCATATTAATGCAGGTGGAGAATCCAGCGACCCAGGCGTCCAGCCAAGTTCTTGAGAGTGGAGAGCCAGCATAATCCGTGGTGGTCCATAGCAATTGTAAAATGACGCCCGTGCAAATAGGAATGAAACTTCTGTACGGACCAAACAACAGCCAGGCACTCCTGCTCAGTTATCGTATAGTTCTTCTCGGCATCGCTGAGTACGCTGCTGGCATATGCAACGACTCTCGCGCGAAGAGTTGTCGCGTTGCAGAAGAATGGTGCCGATGCCGTGGCCGCTAGTGTCTGTGTGCAAGAGAGTCGGTGAAGTCTCATCAAAATGGCAAAGCACAGGTTCAGATGTGAGGGCGTCCTTCAAAATGTCAAAGGCTGCTTCACATTCTTGAGACCAGTGAAAGGGTACACCGGAAACAAGTAGCTTGTGTAGCGGCACAGCGATGGAGGCAAAGTTCCGTATAAAGCAACAGAAATAAGAAGCCAGGCCAAGGAAGCTTCGCAAGTCTTTAGACCTTTCTGGGCGAGGGAAGTGAAGGACCGCAGCAATCTTGTCAGAGTCAGGATGTATGCCCTCCTTGCTCACGACATGCCCCAGGACCTTAATAGATGTGCTGGCAAAATGGCATTTCTTCGTGTTGAGCAGAAGACCAGCGTCGGCAAGGCACGCCAGAACTTCATCTAAGCGTTGCAGGTGCTGAATAAATGTTGACGAAAAGACGACAATGTCATCCAGGTAGCAGAGGCAAGTTTTCCATTTCAGGCCATGCAGCACGGAGTCAATCATGCGTTCAAAAGTCGCAGGTGCATTGCATAGCCCGAAAGGCATGATGTTGAATTCATAAAGCCCATCAGGGGTGGCTAACGCTGTTTTTTCTTTATCGTCTTCGTGCATTGGGATTTGCCAATAGTCTTCCCCAAGTAAGTAGTCGGTTTCCGTAAGATGCACGACGCGTTGACCACAACAAATGGCCGCGGAAGCAGAAGACAGAAAATCCCACCCTAAAATAAGTTGATGAGCGCACGGGGACAGCACAGCTAATTGTATATGGTGCCGAATATCATCAATCACAACACGGGCAGTACAAAGAGCGGAAGGTCGAACAGTGTCCCCTTGGGCTGCAACTAGCGTCAGTCCGTCGTATGGCGTCGTGACTTTCCTGAGATGGGAACATAAATCTGGGTGAATAACGGAAATTGTCGCGCCTTTGTCCACCAAAGCATCGACGGGCACTCCTTGGACAAACACCCAGAGCATATTGGATGGGTGCGCTGGAGGAATTTCAGTCCTGGTGTCGTATGCAGTTTGTCCTTCAAAAATTGCATTGCTTAGTTTTCCGGACGAATGTTAGAGTTGAGGGAGACGGGCCGTAGTGGTGACGTGGAGTGGTGAACGGTGAAGAGGAGCGGTGTCTGGCTGAACGGTAAGTGCTGCGGTCTTCAGTCGATGCGGGTGGAGAAGTAGAGCGGAGCGGAGGTGAAGAGAAACGCTTGCTTTGGGCAGAGGCTCCACTGGAAAAGTTGCGTTCGGGGATGTCGTATCCCCGACGCTCGTCCTGCTGGCGTTTGCGGCAGTAACGTGAAATATGGCCGCGATAGCCGTAGTAATAGCACGTGGGACGTGATGGACGCCATGGCGGATAGTACAGGGGGCTTGGTGCTCCGGGAGTCAGTGCAGTCAAATGGGTCGATGAAAGCTCGGGCGGCATCGACGAGATGTTTACTGGAGGCGCGGCAGCAACAGACGCGTACGTGGGTCCCGGCACCGTGGAGTTGGCGTTGCCTGGAGGCGTGGCAGCAACTTCCGCGTACGTTGGTAGGGGACGAGAGGCGGAGGGTTGCACACGCGTGGAGCAGGTCAAGGACGCCACTTCATCCCTAATGATGTCGCGCAAGGCAGTGCTAGAAGGCGCACTGAGGCACACCGACGGTGACGACAAGCCCATAGGTTGTAATTCTTCACGTATCATAGCTCGTATTATGACACGCAGATGTGGGTCCGCCGTAGAAGAATAGTTGCCAACGTCCAGCTGAAGGTAAACAGACAAGTTCGTCCAGGCGCTGACACGTTGTGACAATGTCAGTGATTGTAGCGGGGGTTCTTGATGGCAAGGGCGTTAAAGGCGACTGATCTATGCCTTTCAGAACGTGGCGCACTTTATCTGACTCTGACATAGATGAACTCACACGGCGGCAAAGCGCAAGAACATCCTCGATATACGATGTGTAAGACTCGCCTGGCTGCTATTGGCGAGTATCGAGGTTTTTCTTTGCGATGGTAGAACGAACAGCCGGTGTACCAAATACTTGGCGGAGCTGCTGCTTGAAGGCAGCCCACTCAGTAGAGTCTATCTCGTGGTTGAAGGACCAAGTCTTCGCCATACCCGTCAGGTAGAAGGAGACGTGGCGGAGCTTGTGGGGGTCGTCCCAATGATTGGCGGAACTTACTCGCTCGTAGTCATCCAGCCAGTCCTCCACATCTTCCCCACGAAGACCAGCGAAGAGATGGGGGTCACGCTGGTGGCTGCTTAAGATGTAAGGGGTGGCTGGTGGTGTAAGAACGGTAGTGGTAGAAGTGGAGGGTGGTGCGTCCTGAGACATGCTAGCGGACAGTGAGCCCAAGCGGCGGCCTGAACGTAGCAACAGGGGGGTAGACTGAGCGGGCAGAGGACTGAGGATCGAATGAGCTACCTCCACCACTTAAGACGTCTCTGTTGGCACAACGTTTATTCGGCCCAAGTACTCGGGAGCGAACCAGCAAAGGCACACACCTGATGATGATGATGATCACACATAACTGATGATGAGGATCGAGCAACGTAGAATGATGATGATAATATACAGATGAAGAAGACATGCGTAATAAACGCCCACACTAGATTTAATGGTGAGAATGCGGGCTTGGCCGGGTGGAAGAACAAAATCTGCCGCTGTGACAAGGTGGGGCGGCGAGGAATCGGCAACGTCAGAGAGCTCAGTGTCCGTAATAGGTATAAGTGGTTGTCCGCACGGAATGATAGCAGATGCAGCTGACAAGAAATCCCAGCCTAAGATGATCGGATCAGCACACGACAGAAGAACAGTAAACTGTATATGATGGCGAATTCCGCCAATGAGGACACGAGCAGTACACTGTCCGGTAGGGTAAATCGGATTGTCATTGGCGCCACATAAGACCGGACCAACATACGGAGTTTGCACTTTTTGTAGACGGAAGCATAGTTCGTGATGAATAACAGAGATGGCGGCGCCAGTGTCAATAAGACTGTCGACAGAAACACCTTCCACACAAACAGCGAGTAAATTAGTCGGGCGAGCAGGAGGAATTGGGACTGTTCGCAAACAAGCAGTTCCTCCTCCAAAAACTGCAGCGTCTAGTTTTCCGGATGGTTGTCGAAAGAAGTGGAGGCTGTACTTCATCGCAGGGGCGATGAAGTACGGGGGAACGGAGACGGGGAACGACGACGGGGTGAGCGAGAAGACCGGGACATGTTTTGGGACAACGGAGGTGAGGGCGAGCGACGTGACGAGGATATATAGGGTGCTGGAACATAGGCGTCCGATCTGGGCACATAGTCTCTCTCATAGGCGGAATAACCACGTCGTTCATCATGCTGGCGCCGGCGGCAGAAACGAAAGATATGACCACGTATGCCACAGTAGAAACATACTAGGCAGGAAGGGCGCCAGGTAGAGTCGTAGGGTGCCACGGGGGCCTTCGCTGCTATCAAGGCCAGGTGGTCGCAGACAACGGTGGCAGGTGCAGATGGAACTGGGACCGCAGGCCACGAAGCAATCTCAGCGTAAGAAGGTGCACAAACAGGCGCAGGGGACCGGGCATGTGTGACAGTTGGCATGGATGCCAGTTCTTCTTTAATGATCTCGCGCAAATTGGGAGGAGGAGCGTGCAGAGACGCAATGGCGGTGTTGGCTGGACCATGGCCGTGAAGCTCCTCTTGCACAATGATGCGGATGAGTGCTCGCAATTCGTCGTTGTCGGTAAGGTGAGCGTCGCAGGAGGCGCGTGGAAGACGAAAGGAGCAGATCGTGGCAAGTCATTGGCAAGTCGTGATGATGTCACTAATGGAAGTGGGGTTCTGAATAACAAGGGCGTGAAAAGCAACGGAGTTGATGCCCTTCAGGATATGGCGGATACGTTCCACTTCGGGCATGTCACTCTGAGCGCGACGGCAGAGAGCCAGAACGTCTTCAATGTAGGAGGTATAGGATTCGTCGGCTCCCTGGATGCGGGTAGCGAGCTTCTGTTTCGCTACTTCGGAGCGCCCAGCAGATGTGCCAAATATCTGTCGCAGCTGCGCAGTAAAGGCTGGCCAATCAGGGAAGTCCCGTTCATGGTTGAAAAACCAAGTTTGGGCGACCTGCCTCAGGTAGAAGGCAACGTTGCGGAGCTTGTTTGACTCGTCCCAATGGTTGCAAGCACTCACCCTGTCGTACTGGTCAAGCCAGTCTTCCACGTCTTCGCCGCGAAGGCCAGAAAAAACCTGAGGGTCACGTTGCGGTGCGGTGACGGACCACATAGGCCCAGCTAGCGGAGCTGAAGTGGTCGCGGCAGTGGATGCGGTGGTTTGTGCCATGACTGGTGTTGGCGAGCACAACCGTCGACCAGAGCGGAGCTCCAGGGGTGCGTACGATTTCCGAATGGAACGCATTACCCGCCACAACTGTCCAACGGTTTCATCCTTTCTTTCTGCACTTTGTGAATAAACCATAGCATTCATCCCGCGTCTCGTCAAATCAGGATTGTTAAAAGGTTTTGCTTGTGTTGTTTGTTATGCAGATTCTTGTTCAGTGTCTGCTATCCTGTTTGGTCATATTTCATATTCATGTTTTGTTTCAAATGCCTACTCCTGCCTAAGGCCTGGTAACAAGGCTGGTAGTACTTGTAAAATAAATAAATAAAATAAAATAAATAAATAAACACAGAAAGAAGAGGGAAAAAATGGCGCGTGAAAAAAGCTGATTATTTTTCAGCCAACATAGACACATTTTCGAAGAACGATGTCGGGCAAGTGATTTCAGCGACGTGGTGGGGAAGGGCGTTCCAGTCTGATGCTGTGCGGGGAAAAAAAAAGACGAAGAAAAAGTAGTTGTATAGGAGCATGGCCGTAAGACTTGTAATGGGTGCCCAGTTCGTAGCGATTTGCGTGCGGGTGGTGTGATATACAGGGTGTTTCATTTTAGCTGCACCAAACTTTTAAAAATTGCCTGTGGCAGATAACAAAATTATAATCCTTGATCTAAACTACTCGATGAGGCGGCCATTACTTCCACGAGAAATCAAAACGCCTAATTGAGTAATTAGCATAATTACGCTAGTTAACTTTTTAATTAATGATTTTACAGCACATCTTTCAATCCACGAATTATAGCCGCTGAGTTCGCAAGGCGTATCCACTTGGGACGAATTCTCAGGACTGAACCAGTTTCGAGATAATAATTTTCAAAGTGTCCGACGAAATGCATGGGCATTCCAGTTAACTTTGTGCTTCAATGCATAAAACAGCGTTTCCCTCAAAAAGTTAACTGGAACGCCCATACATTTCGTCGGACACGTTAAAAATTAATATCTCGAAACTGGTTCAGTCCTGAGAATTCGTCCCAAGTGGATACGCCTTGCGAACTCAGCGGCTATAATTCGTAGATTGAAAGATGTGCTGTAAAATCATTAATTAAAAAGTTAACTAGCGTAATTATGCTAATTACTCAATTAGGCGTTTTGATTTCTCGTGGAAGTAATGGCCGCCTCATCGAGTAGTTTAGATCAAGGATTATAATTGTGTTATCTGCCACAGGCAATTTTTAAATATTTGGTGCAGCTAAAATGAAACACCCTGTATGGCTCGTGAATTAGGGAACTATAAAAGAACTTATGAAAGAGGCAAAGGCTGGCTGTTGCGCAACGACGTGCAAGGGGCTGTAGATCAGATTTTGCTCTTAAGGATGATACGCTTATGTCATATGAGTATGATGATTGGATGTATCTGATGATGCGGTTTTGAAAGGACTCGAGCGCGTTAACAAGATATGGATTCCAGAAGGGTGATGTGTATTCAACTTTTGGTCTGATTAGGGATTTGAAAGCTAGGAGTTTTATGTTCTGTGGGGCGCCACGCAAGTGTCATCTCGTGAAGCCAAAAGTTCTGTTTGCTGATGAAAGTATGTTGGAAATATGCGTACCCGAACTGAGATCATGGGAAAGTGTTACGCCCAAGTACTTAAATGATTCTGCTGATTCTATGGGAACGTTTACTATTGTATAAGAGGACAGGAAAGGGTTACGGCGGCGGGTAAAAGATATATGTTTATATTTGTTGGGATTAAGAGTCATTAGCCATTGTTCACTCCAAGACTGCACGTTGTTAAGGCTTTGTTGTAAGGTGTTTTTGTTAGTAGCATTGGAAACTGGATGGTAAATCCCGCAGTCATCAGCAAAGTTTGTATCTTGCAAGATACGTGTAGGGGTAAGTCATTAATATAAATTAAAAAATACATGTCACTACATGTCAACATCAGCTTCTTATAACAGCAAAATGGCAGGACACATCCAGGTCTATATTTTCCTAATTCAATGAGATTTTTATACAACATTACTACTTTGCAATCTGCATTTGACTTGGAAAAGCAGACGCAGCTAAACAGGAATCGTATATGTGCACAAGAATTCGTGGTAAAATGTTTATTAGCAACTAACATCACCAGCCGTATCTGGATATCATTGATGTCACTACACTACTGCTGTTATGGAAAGTTGTAATTATTGACAAAATCACAGTTAAGTGTGAAAGAACATAGACGTGTCATTTTGTTGTTCCAAATAAAGAGATACATCGGACAAGGCTTGTCCACATTCGCGACAAAATTATTGAAAGCATTGGTCAAGTGAGAGCAGCAAAGCACTCAGACAAAGTGTTGCTCTGTGCGGTTCTGTTCCACAACACCTTGAATTTTGCCTCCTTAGACAACATACCTTTCAAATGAATACTAAATCAATATGTTTGTTCATACCTGGAGCATAGAATGCCTAACCTACAGCTTATGACCGTCGTCTGCACTTAACAGAAGCTCGACTTATTTACAGTGGAACCTCGTTGATACCATCTTCGCGGGAACCGGAAAACAAAACGTATCATCTAAAAATCGTACCATTCGAAGCAAGCCCCAAAACGTAAGAAAACAGGCTCACTTGGTGACAAACTCGCTAGCAAAGCTTCCTGCAGCGTGGAGTGATAATGGTCCGCATAACACAGATGTTATGCAGAGCAGCATCATGACACCACACAAACCGAATCGCAGTCAACACACTTTTATTGAGCAACATTAAAACAGGTCGTCAGTTTTTGCTGAACTTTCTTTTTTCCAAAGTCCGTAAACAAGTTATTTTGAAAGATAACAAGTTCTGTGACGGAGGTCACGGCACCACGAGGCCAAGAATTCCAAAACAAAGGAACACTGAAGAACAGAGCTCGACACGAGCGATACGACTGGCGGACGAGGGCAGGCGCTTCATTCAGCCACGTGACCACATGAAGATCTCGCCTGAAAAGCCAACCAAAACAAGCGCGCGCGAAAGCTGACGCGAGCAGACGATACTACGAGCGCGAAAATTGCGGTCGGGCGGGTCCGCATATGAGTTCCACATGCCACGGCCAGTCAGGAGGCGCGCGCTCCCTTCTTTAAAGACCGAGCGCGGGCCTCCAGACCGGCCGCGCCCGTGTGTACATCAGAGGGCAGCTCTGCTGCTGCTAGCGGCTCCTTCGCCACCGGGGCGCGCGGCAATCTAAATTGGTCCAGCACCGATTCCTCCCAACGCACGAAAAACCTGCTTCGCGGCAGCTTTTGTGGCGCGCGTTCTTCCGCTAGTGTCGCCGGCCCTTAACAAGTTGTTCGTGGGGTGTTGGATTGTATTTAATTTAGTACACTTGAATATAAAGCTACGATTTTCAGAAATACCACTTTGAAGTCGTATCATCCAATTTCAGGTGAAAACGCAACCGCATGAAAATACATTGCTCCTATGGGGCGTGGCCGACAAACGAAAAAAAGAAGACGTATCATCTCGAAAAACGTATTACGCAGAATGGTATCAAAGTTGCACTGTAACAGTTTAATAGTTATTTAGTGACTATACAGGTGGCTGTGGCACTGCATTAGCAGCAAATGCCACAAAGGCAGTATTGCCGCCAACAAACTCACCTTGGCAATGAGTCCTGTCTGCATCTCTTGAAGTGTCCCATCCACGAGGCCATCAATTTTGCTGTGGTACTGGTGCTGCAGAATAGCAAATGCGCACAATTCTACAACACTGTTTTTGTAAGTGCAGTGATCTCCTTTTACAACCTCCTAACAGCGCAGTAAATAATTATGCATTGAAAAGTACAACTCTCACTTGACCGACCTTTTTGTTGCGTTGACATCCTAAAACTAATTAAAAACATGCCAGCTGCAATACCTTCTTTTTTCCCTTACCACTGCCACATTCTTTACTTAATGAACTGATCAGCTCAATTTTATACACTGCTGTCTAGTTACATTTTTTTAATGTGTCTACTTATTTTCTATGCAATAGTTGCCATGCATGTGTCAGATACTTATGGGGCCTCTAGACATTGTGTGAGCAGGTATACATGCATGCTTAGCTGTAACAGTCACGTACCGAATAACAAAAACCAATACATTCTGACATATTGAGTTGAAGATATGCAGTAAGAGTAACAATAAGCAAGAGCTTCCTTCAGCCCAACACCAAGAATTTTTCTATGCTACATTGACGATTGTTTTTGTGTAATCAAGTGCTGTGCTTTAGAAGCTTTCACCATGCATTTGAACTGTTCAAGCAGATTTCATTCAGTTCACAGTGGAGATGGAGGCAGACCAGAAACTACCTTTTTTGGATGTATTAGTAAAAAGAGCAACGGTGTACTTTCTTTCAACATTTTCAGAAAAACTTACACACATTGGCAGGTACCTGAACATCACGTCTGGTCATCCTGATGCTCACAAGAGGCCTCCCTGTGGGGCCATGCAAGCTGCATTTGCACGAAACCTGAAGACCTAAACTCCAATGTGCAGACAATCCCTAAGGATCTTTCGAAGAGTGGTTAGCCCACTGCATTCATGATGGAACACCGTTTGTCCAACCCTTCCCAGCTTGCCAGTGCCCATCAGAAGAGAGGCACTCCAATTCCTTACCTGCCCAGGATAAGCGAGACCTTATTACACGTGCTGCGTAAATATGACTTTGAGGCAGCTCACGTGCGAGGTGCGCTCGTGAGTGGGAAGGGCAAGCTGCCAAAAGAAGTCTTTCCTGGCATTGTTTACGAGACCCCCTGTGCAGACTGCAATTGCATCTACATCTGGGAGATGGGCAACCTTAAACAACGGCTGCGCCAACATCAGAACAATGTGGATAAGAAAAGATTGGCGTCAAATGCTTTGGCAGAGCAGGCAGCAACGACTATGCACAATACTGAGTGGGCGAACTCTAGTCTAATCAGCCAGGGAAGAAACTGGAAGTAGCACCTGTACCTGGAGGCCCTCGAGATACAGTCAACAGGACACACGCTCTATCGAAACGACGGAACCCTTCCTTTGTCTTACGCGCGGTGCTAACGTCACGTACTAAAACCTACTTAAACCTTTTTTTTTTTCCCATTGTGAACAAGGCTTCCGTATAGAAGTCAATACGTCCTGCTTTTTAAAGTTCGTTTGAACGGTGTACATCTTTCTTTGGCATTTTCCATCCCGACCAGACGGGCTTCCGTCGAACTCTTGATTACAGTGTTCCGTTGTACCACAGCATCATGTGTTTTCAGCTCACGTGATAGATTTGTCTATGTATCTCTGCATGACAGTGATGCGATTCATTTGGTATACAAGCTTACTATGGGGGGTTTGTCTCTGATAACATGGAAGAACTTTAAGTCTACATCAAAGTTCTGTGGCACGTGTTGACCTGATGTGTAATAATATAGGCTCGCTTTTGTTCTGAAATATAGTTGGAAGTTTCCGCCCGTACGTAGCTTTCTTCTTGAAGTACTAAAGCGCCAAACAGACGACACAAGAAGAGACACGGACGAGTGCTTACTAACAACTGATTCTTTATTGACAGGAACACAAGAAAATATATGGGCAAATCTGGCAGCGCAACTCACACGTGATTGAAAATCACATGGTAACAGGGAACAAGGCGATAAAACGATTATGAATCTCGAATAAAAGATGACGTTCACGACTATGACACGTGGTGTATAGGGCCAAAGGACCATAAGAGATTATGGTAACGCGACACAAGAGCACCGCTGTAGGGGGTTACCCCATTTGAAACTAAAAAATTAAGATTTATCACCAAGCACAGGCGATGCACCAAGGTGCTAATTTCTAACTAAGGGCCTCTAAAAAGGACATTTCACTTTTATACAGTATATTCAACGGTTCGCTGATGCATTCCGGGCCGTTCCTTTTAATGTAGAAGGCTTCCTTCAGCTCACGGGCAACGCTGTCTTGACTTCTATTCAGAACAATGCTATCTCTTAGGCGAGGCTCACACCCGCACTCTTTGGAAGGGATGGCCACATTGGAACCAGTCCCTTTCCCCTACATCATTGGAGTTTAATGTTTTGAAAGGATCTTCTATGTTAAGGTAGGTCACCATGCACTTCAAAAACGCATTTTTTGAAAAAAAAAAAAGATTTTTTGGATTTAGCTCTTCATTTAAACATTGCCCCGTTTCTCCAATGTAAACCTTCTTGCACGAAAGCGGAATTTGTTAACAACCCCTTCCTTGCAACTGACAAGTGGATCGGTATTCTGGGTTCTGCAGGTCACGCATTCTGTTTTCTGGTTGTTAACATGAGAGCACAATGTACAGTGGAATCTTGATGATACGAATCTCACAGGGTCAGGAAAAATATTCGTATTAGCCGAAATTTGTATCATCGAAACACAATTAAAGCTAGCTAAATTAAGGGAGGACGCGGGGATCAGATAGCAAAAATTGCGAGAAAAATTGATTTTTGAAAACCACGCGTTTCGGTATCTGCAATGCCTAATCTACGCTGTATCAAAATGGTTTGGCTGAAAACGTACTAAAAGTTGCCCGAAAAAGATTAATTCGTCAGGGCGCAGGACAACAGCTTTAAATCGCGCAATATCACCCCAGTTCACGGAGACATATCTCGTATTTCCCGCCACCGAGCGCCGCCATCTTGGTATCGTTCGAAAGCTCAAAAATTCGCCGTTCTGCTTCTCAATTCGTTCGTCGTCGCCATCTTGTAACAAACGCGCAAGAAGCGCGGGTCTGCGAAAGGTAGTCACACGGGCCCTCCGATGAAAGCGGGCTTCCGATTGGCTGCCGTGCTGAAAGGAGTCTCTCCATTGGTTGCTGCTGTGGCAGGGGCAAGATGGCAATCGCAGTTCTCTGCTTCGTAAACCATGCCAGCGTCTTCACTTGATACGCAGAATTCAGATTACTGAGAGCTCCCAGGTTAGTGATGGATCGTCGCTCGTTGCAGATGAAATTTTGGACAAAGCATGTCTTCGGAATATGGATGCACAAGCCTCCTACGGCAAGAAAAATACGGCGATTAGCGGGAGAAGCGGAGGAGCACCTGACTGAACGTACTGCGCTACCTTGCACTGTAGATTACGTGCCGCGCTATCTTGCACCGTGTGACTCCAGCAGCAAAACCGACAATTGCCCTGTGCCATCGGCTCCGATAACACAGTCAACGGAAGACACGCCAACTGAGGCTCCCGCGCCTCTGCGTACGGCCGGGCGAATCAGCCGAGATCGTACCTCGGTAGAAATAGCTCGCTGCGACTAGGCAAAATGGCGCAAACACAAAGAACGCGGCCCAAAGCACAGCAGCCACTCCGTCCAATGGCATGCGGAAAAGAAGGAAAAGCACAAAAGCCACAAAAGCGCCACCGCTTCAAACTCTTCATGCCCAGTAGCGGCCTCCGCGCTGTCCAGCGCCGCGTCCACGTGTCCACACCAAAAGAGAAAGGGAGAAAGCGCCTGACTGCGTGCTGTTCTCTTTCGTGGCCGTCAGTGGGCGGTGTTTATTCGTATCAACCGACGCAGGTCGAAAATCGATTCGTAACAACCGTTCTCTAGCATGTTGCAAAGTAATGGGGCTCGGCCGGGACCACAGAAAACTTCGTATCATCCGGAAATTCGTATTAGCCGTGATCGTATCATCGAGATTCCACTGTAGCTAGTTTTGAAGGGGCTGAGAAAACTACTCGGATCTTTGAATTTACTTGCTAAACCTTCTTCAGGTTGTGAGCTACACGGTGAGAGTAGGGTATGACTACGGGTCTTAATCTCCTGGTTTGTTCTTGCGCGTTTTTTCTTACTTTACATTTTATCTTCTGGAGCAGGGACTCGACTACTGAAGTTAAAACTGTCTCTGGGAATCCCGCCTTTCAACCTGCAGTTGGAAGCTGCTTCGTATGCCATGCTTACATGACCATGCTTACATCCTTACATTACTCTTTTTACGGCCTTAGAGTAGGCTGACTCGTAAGACAAGAGCTCTTCTTGCGCTGGGGGGTGGTACTTCTAGTGCACTTCTGCTCCCAGGCTGAGCTAGAGGTCTAAAAACTGTAAGTGATTGTTTTTTGGTAGTTCACAGGTGTGTTCCAAACCATGGCTATATTTTCTAAGAACTTCTAGAATCTCTGTGACAGTCTCTTGATGGCCTGATGGATCCTGTCTGTTTAACACGATTAGGAAATCATCTACTTATCTAAACACTTTCAATACCTTCTTTTTGTCAAGCATGCTGTTCAAAATGCTATCAACAATCGAGAGAAAATTATTGCTTAAGATAGGGGCTACACAGGACTCTATACAGATGCCCGTCTTCTGAACGTAAACCCTATCTTCAAACCGAACTATCGCGGCACTAAGATAAAACTCCAACAACCTAATAAAATTTTCAACTGACATGCCCACAGAATTCTGAAATGGTACAGTGCATTTCTTTTCAATACATGCCTGAACAACTAAAAACAGCTGCTATTGTGGGATAGAATATAGAAAAGATGTTTAACATCGACAGAGAAAACATTACCTATGGTAACGCAGGACTGCAAAAATCCTCCCACATCATTGGAGTTTAATGTTTCAAAAGAATCTTCTATGTTAAATGAACTTTGCAGAGCAGTCCAGGCAGCTGAAACACGGGGCTGGAGTAATCACGTCTTCTTTCCCATGCAGTGACAACTGCTTCGTTCAGCCATGTCGAAGTCACGAGGACCGTTTGTCCCTGGTAGATCTGCTGAGCTATCGCTGCCCCATGGTCTACCCTGGAAACGCCCAATTTGGCGCTTGCGCTGGAGCTGCTGACGTCATGATCCTCGAGCTATAAAAGACAGCAGCTTCGGTTCGCCGTCATTCATTGCAGAGCAGTCCAGGCAGCTGAAACATGAGGCTGGAGTAATGACATCTTCTTTCGCATGCAGTGACAACTGCTTCGTTCAGCCACGTCGAAGTCACGAGGACAGTTTGTCGCTGGTAGATCTGCTGAGCTATCGCTGCCCCGTGGTCTACCCTGGAAACGCCCAATTTGGTGCCGGCGCAGGAGCTGCTGACGTCATGATCCTCGAGCTATAAAAGACAGCAGCTTCTGTTCGCCGTCAATCATTGCAGAGCAGTCCAGGCAGCTGAAACAGGGGGCTGGAGTAATCACGTCTTCTTTTCCATGCAGTGACAACTGCTTCGTTCAGCCACGTTGAAGTCACGAGGACAGTTTGTCGCTGGTAGATCTGCTGGGCTATCGCTGCCCCGTGGTCTACCCTGGAAACGCCCAATTTGGTGCCTGCGCAGGAGCTGCTGACGTCATGATCCTCGAGCTATAAAAGACAGCAGCTTCTCTTCGCTGTCATTCATTGCAGAGCAGTCCAGGCAGCTGAAACAGGGGGCTGGAGTAATCATGTCTTCTTTCCCATGCAGTGACAACTGCTTCGTTCAGCCACGTCGAAGTCACGAGGACAGTTTGTCGCTGGTAGATCTGCTGAGCTATCGCTGCCCCGTGGTCTACCCTGGAAACGCCCAATTTGGCGCCTGCGCAGGAGCTGCTGACGTCATGATCCTCGAGCTATAAAAGACAGCAGCTTCTGTTCGCCGTCATTCATTGCAGAGCAGTCCAGGCAGCTGAAACAGGGGGCTGGAGTAATCACGTCTTCTTTTCCATGCAGTGACAACTGCTTCGTTCAGCCACGTCGAAGTCACGAGGACAGTTTGTTGCTGGTAGATCTGCTGGGCTATCGCTACCCTGGAAACGCCCAATTTGGCGCCTGCGCAGGAGCTGCTGACGTCATGATCCTCGAGCTATAAAAGACAGCAGCTTCTGTTCGCCGTCATTCATTGCAGAGTAGTCCAGGCAGCTGAAACAGGGGGCTGGAGTAATCACGTCTTCTTTTCCATGCAGTGACAACTGCTTCGTTCAGCCACGTCGAAGTCACGAGGACAGTTTGTCGCTGGTAGATCTGCTGAGCTATCGCTGCCCCGTGGTCTACCCTGGAAACGCCCAATTTGGCGCCTGCGCAGGAGCTGCTGACGTCATGATCCTCGAGCTATAAAAGACAGCAGCTTCTGTTCGCCGTCATTCATTGCAGAGCAGTCCAGGCAGCTGAAACAGGGGGCTGGAGTAATCACGTCTTCTTTTCCATGCAGTGACAACTGCTTCGTTCAGCCACGTCGAAGTCACGAGGACAGTTTGTTGCTAGTAGATCTGCTGGGCTATCGCTGCCCCATGGTCTACCCTGGAAACGCCCAATTTGGCGCCTGCGCAGGAGCTGCTGACGTCATGATCCTCGAGTTATAAAAGACAGCAGCTTCTGTTCGCCGTCATTCATTGCAGAGCAGTCCAGGCAGCTGAAACATGAGGCTGGAGTAATCACGTCTTCTTTGACATGCAGTGACAACTGCTTCGTTCAGCCACGTCGAAGTCACGAGGACCGTTTGTCGCTGGTAGATCTGCTGGGCTATCGCTGCCCCGTGGTCTACCCTGGAAACGCCCAATTTGGCGCCTGCGCAGGAGCTGCTGACGTCATGATCCTCGAGCTATAAAAGAAAGCAGCTTCTGTTCGCCGTCATTCATTGCAGAGCAGTCCAGGCAGCTGAAACATGAGGCTGGAGTAATGACGTCTTCTTTCCCATGCAGTGACAACTGCTTCGTTCAGCCACGTCGAAGTCACGAGGACCGTTTGTCGCTGGTAGATCTGCTGAGCTATCGCTGCCCCGTGGTCTACCCTGGAAACGCCCAATTTGGCGCCTGCGCAGGAGCTGCTGACGTCATGATCCTCGAGCTATAAAAGACAGCAGCTTCGGTTCGCCGTCATTCATTGCAGAGCATTCCAGGCAGCTGAAACACGGGGCTGGAGTAATCATGTCTTCTTTCCTATGCAAGTATGTGTGCAGAATACATTTATTAAATACTAAGTTTTCTATAGCTCCCGGACTGCTCTGTCCTACAGTTGTACTGACCTTGTGCCTACGTGTAAACATTGAAATATGGGTGATAAAGCACCAATGACCATAAAAGAGGTAGCTAAACTGCTTGCCGAACTTTCGACTAAGGTTGATGCACACAACAACGGCCTGAAAAATGAGATGCAAGAGATCAATCAAGCAGTCCAGTTCATGAATAGCCACTTTGAGGAACTAAAGAAAACTCTTGAGATGCTAAGAAAAGATAATGCAATCCTAAATAAAGAGAATGCAGCACTGCGTGAAGGCCTTGATGAAGCATGCAGTGAAATAATACACCTAAAACAGTACAGCAGACAGCAAAATCGTGAAATCAAGGGACTCCCACTAAAGAAAGATGAAGACCTGACTAACAGTGTTACATCATTTGCTGAAAAGTTCGCAGTATCACTATCTGCGGATGAGCTTGATGTCGTTCATAGAGCGCCCTCGAGAGACAAAACAAAGCCAAATGTTGTGAAATATCGCTCACGCTCAGCCCGCAACCATATTCTTCAACTTGTCAAAATGAAGAAAATAACCCCAGCAGATTTTGGGTTTGACGGCGATGGAAGTCCATATGTAAACGAGCATCTATGTCCCGAGAATAAGGTTTTGTTGGGGAAGGCAATCTCGAAGAAGCGTGAAAAAAATTGGAGATTTGTCTGGTTCTCAAACGGAAAAGTTCTTGCTAGAAAAGCTGAAAACTTCAATGTCAATTAGATTCACTGTGACCTATCCTATCGCTATCCTATCCCTCATTTGCCTATTCCTCATTTGCTGAATGAAGAAGGTTTGTCCCAAATGAATGTCCTCATACAGCCGGCGAGTGGGTTTGTAGAAGCTAATTCTTGCCATAGCCTCCTACATTGTAATCTTCGCAGCATCCATAAAAACATGGACCATTTCTGTACTCTACTATCCTCACATCCCTTTGTGTTTAATTACATAGCAGTTTTGGAAACTTCGCTAAAACAGAATGAAAGTTATAGTATTCCTGGTTACAATTTCTTTTCAACTACAAGACACACCTCCAATAGAGGTGGTGGTGTGGCCTTATTTGTAAAATCTTGTATTCTTCTCTCAGACTACTCAAAATCTTATTCATCAGAGCTTGAGATTATTGTCACCAAATGTAAAAATGAGGTTATTGTAGTGGTTTATAGCGCCCCCAATTAAAAGCTATCAGCCTTCATGTATCATTTTTAACGGTTATTAGAGCATGTAAATGCACTCAACCAAAAAACAGTGATTTGCGGGGACTTCAACATATATACCTTAAAAGATTGTCATTCAGAGTACTATCACATGATGTCATCATCTGGCTTTCATAATGTTACACGGCTTACAGTAGTACTCGCGTAACCGGAACATTGAAATCGAAAGCGTCAAAGAAAAACCAAATGAGTGCCTTTCAGATATCCTCAGAAAAATTGGCAAGGAAATCGATGAACCAATTTCAGTCACTGATGTAGACGTATGTCACAGGGTTTCAACAAAAGATAAAACTAAAAGGAACATTGTGGTCCAGTTTGTGAGGCGAGATAAGCGCGACAAGGTTCTTGAAAAAGCATGCAAAACAAAGCTCACAAACACAAAGTTGGGCCTGCCGACTGAATCATCTTTGGATTCCTCGACAGACGAGCCAATTTACATAAATGAGCACCTCTGCCAATTTATGAAGAGACTTTTAGGCATGGCTGTAGTCCGCAAACACGAAGCGGGATGGAAATTTGTTTGGGTGAAAAACGGCACCATTTTCGCACGTCGCGACGAAAAATCGCAAGTTGCAGCGATAAAGCGTGAGAGCGATCTTGGCAAGATTTGCACGGGCGACTAGAAATGCGCATTTTTTACGCAGCTTGATTTCCGTGCCAATACCAGGATGGCAGTCGATTGTATTCTCCCGGAGGCTTTATCAATTGCTTTACCCTGTGAACCACACAAACTGTTTAAGCTCTTTCATCTGAACACAAGATCCATTCAACGAAAGCACGATAACATCGCTCTTCTGTTAGAGTCATTCAAAATCTCTTTCGATGTAATCATGTTCACCGAGAATTGGTACAATGACAACTCTGATCCCTTTGTTTTACCTCGCTCAGTCATTTCTTTTTAAATCGTCAAAATAGCAGAGGAGGTGGGGTGTCGATACAGGTAGCAGTACCAGGCTTTGACGTCATAAGTGAATTTATAGCATTGTCACTGGAGACTTTGAAACCATCTGTATTAAACGATGTAAAAGTGTGTTTGCCATATTGTACAGACCGCCAACTGGTAATGTTGCCACATCTTAAGTTTTCTCGCGAACTCGGGCCGCACCATGGAACTTTTACTCTTGCTACAAGGAAATGGCTTTGAGAACATTATTTCCACTCTAACACGCGTAACTAAATCAACAGCATCTCTGCTAGACCTTTTTATTACTAATGCTATTACTGAAAAAGCTGCATCTGGCGTTGTAACTTCAGCCATTAGAGATCATTTGCCAATCTTTTGCATGCTTAAGCGGAACAATGATTTACAAAAACATGCATGGCCTGAGACAACTTATCGTAAATTATCACCACAGACATTAGATATATTTAGGCGCAAAATTGAGGTTGATTGGAGTCAAACATACGCAATTGAGGATACCAACAAGAGCTATGATATGCACACATATCACACGCAAAAAAAGCTGCGCAAGCCGTGGATAACGTATGACCTCATCAAGCTAATCAAACAAAAACAAAACTTTTTGAGTCCTTCCTTTCATCCTGAAGGATCTAAAAATTGAAAGAATATAAAATATTTTGAAATAAGCTTAATAAAATTTTAAAGAAATCTAAAGATGAATATTACAGTCGTATGTTTGATGAAAATTGCCTTCGAAATAGTGACATCTTATGGAAGAACCTTAACAAAGTATTGAACGGAAAAAGAAGTAAAACAACAGTTGAAAACCTGACGATTGGAAACATGAAGGTAGCTGGAACGAACCTTGCAAATTCTTTCAAGGACTTTTTTGTCGGAATCGGTAGTAGCACATATTATCCTGAAGCAAGAAATCATATTTATAGATTACAACATTCAGCATTTTTCCACCCAACAAATGTGCACGAAGTAACCAGCATTTTTCAGGGACTCAGAAACAGTCGCAGTCAAGAAGCTGATGAACTTCAAATTAGGCCAATTAAGTATGTGATTGATTTACTTGCAACAATATTAACGCACATATATAATTTGTCCCTCACAATGGGCGCTTTTACTAGTAGAATGCAAGTAGCAAAGGTAACCGTGATCTACAAAAATGGCGATAAAAACAACTTAGGCAATTATCGACCTGTGTCTGTGTTGCCTATTTTCTCAAAAGGACTAGAAAAAATTATAAATGCTCGGATAGAAAATTTCTCTAAAAAACACAACCTCCTTACTGACTGTCAACATGGTTTCAGAAAAGGACGAAGTACTGAAAGTGGAGTTCTCGTCCAAAAGGAAACTCTTACACCATGCCAGACTTGGAGGCTCTCGGAGTGAACACCCTCGTTTTGACGTTTAATACCTATTTTTGCACAGAAGGTTCTCGGCTAATGGCTACGGCTATCAACGAACAATACATACCCTACTCGCAATCGTAATACATTTACAGATAGTGAAATTGTAACTAGTGCTATGCCAGCGAAATTTTCAGTCGGTTGTGACAACATACCTTCTTTGGCGCTGAAGGAATGCATCGATATTCTTTGTGTACCTTTACATTAACTGATCATTTTATTTAAAGCAGAAATTTGGGCTAGTTGGTTGTAACTGAACTTAGACATCGTAAAAAGCGCTGATGTACACAAAGAAGAGACATTCAACCTTTAGTTGATGTCTACTTGTCTCTTCTTTGTGTTCCCGTACATCAGTGCTTGTTACAATGTCTAAGATCATTTTATACATCTTCTTGAGCTATCTACGATAATCCCGATTCACAAGGCTGGTGATAAAAACGTCCCAGAAAACTACTCCTGCGGCACGGCACATTGGAGTTGATGGCGGTGTCTTGCGACACGACGACTACATCGTGATGGTCAGACTGTTCTATTTGTTCTATTAGGAACTCATGGCTTGGGTGTTGCTTTGTTGTTGTTTGATTTTTTTAGCGGGTGTCGTATTCCTGTGTCACTTTTCTGGCTTGTGCATTTTTGTGTTATGTTTTTCTATCATGTGTACGAGGTCTCCTGTCTGTTTCTTGAGGGCCTAAAGTCGTTACAAACATAAATCAGGATTCAATTAATATGTTGTGGCCTACGCGTGCCGCACTCCCACAAAAGCAGAGACTGGGTTACAGAGAAAGAGTGTTTGGCCAACATCTTGGAATATTTTGCCCTTACTTGTATGGTTGCCGTTTTCAATGTCATCACTGACCATCATGCCTTTGCTGGCTATCCACCCTAAACGATCCACCGCGGGCACTAAAGCTATGGGATTACAACATCTGCATTTTCTACCGGTCAGACTGATGCCGATGTGCTTTAACACTCGCCAGTATCAGCTGACAGCATCGCCGTCCTTGAGCATACACTTTCCTCATCTGCACTATACAACATGGCTTCAGAGCAGCCCATTCGGTTAGTGCTCCCATCAGCATCCTTTTTGACCGTCTCGTGCTCTCTGCCACCACTTCGCCATTTGTGATGGCCTTCTTTACCGTTGGCACTACCTTTCTGATGGGCACAAGTGGCCGCCTGTCACACCCCACCACCTTCGTGTCGATATATGTGCCGCTTTTCACACCGGCCCAAAGCGTGCACAAGCCGGCCTTGACCATGCCTGCGATTTTATTGGCGTGGCATGTATGTGCCAAAGTTAATTCGCTCTTCTGCTCAGTGCCAATGGTGGAAATGTGGTCAGAGCTGCTTCCTAGTCGACCCTTTGATACCATAATGCTCGGGAATGTGCTGTCAATGGCTGCATCTCACCACTGGGATCAGACTATTCCTTTCATAACATATGCCTACAATACCGCACCACAAGTTACTACTGAATTTTCTCGTACTTTCTTCTATACGGAAGAGAACCTTCTACTAATACTCTTGACACGGTCCTTTCTTACAAGCATCCATAAGTATCCTGCTGCTCAACATGCCGCCAGCTTGTACGCTATTCTTCTACCCAAGCAAAAATTGTAATAGAAGTTGGTCTAATACAGTTTTGTATTAGTTGTACAAGTTTCTATTAGTTGTACTGATTTACCTAAAAGAACAATAGGTTTTGTATGTTTGACTTATTAGTTATATACAAACAGTGTTGTGTGTCTAGTAGCTCCTCTATTAGACTAATAGGTCCTCTTATACAGCGCGCGTGACTGCTTTTTCTCTTCCCTATTCTTTCCACCTTTCATTTCCCCTTCCCCTTCCCCCAGTGCAGGGTAGCAAACCAGAATCTTTTCTGGTTAACCTCCCTGCCTTTCCCACCACGTTTCTCTCTCTCTCTCTCTTATACAGATTGTTGCTGGTCTGTTAGACAACAACTATTGCTGGATTCTACTGATCTTGTTTGCTGCTTGCTTAACGATGATGACAGTTGATGAAAAATTAGACTTTGGGACTGCTTGCTTGTATGATGAGTGTTTATAACTAATCACTAAATCATTAAGAATTATGCTGTACGAATGTGCAGCACAATGCGTTCGCAAGTTTGCATTAGTTTCAGCACACTAAGTGAGTGAAATTGGCTTCATCTCTCAGCACGAAAGCGACGTGCGCCTGCATAATCTTGCCAATTTTATGTCACTGATGACGTTGCCTAACTATGCCTCGGTTCAGCCTCGTCACAATGAGTTGAGGAAGCAGCTAGCGTTTGCAGCACAGCGAATGCTACCCCCCCCCCCCTCCTCAAGAGAAAAAAACAAGGGAACCACCAGTCGTATTCTGCAAAGCCAAGCTGTGGTGCCTGGCGAGTCTACAATGGCGCAATAGCAGCAACCATAATTGTTTGCTGCTGAAGTTTGTCGGGATGCGCGACTCTCACGCATCTCTTGTAATCCGGCTTCACCGCGTGGCTAAGTGCCAGCGGCGGTCGTGGTGGTTGCGGCGCATTGCGAGAGATGGTGCAAGTGTCGCGATGCTAACACCACTGAACGGCGGGGTGACTTGGGAGAAAAAGGTCAAAGGCACTTCCTCTTTGGCTTGGGATCGGCGGCCAACACGCAGGAACGCTTCGCGCGTGCGTCGGCCCGCTTCGCGCGATCGTCGCGCGAGGCTAAGAGCAGGACACCGGTATGGACGAACACGGATCGTTCGAGCGT